>NC_137959.1:45261143-45281143 GCF_963924665.1 Micromys minutus
GCTCAGAACCCTGCACGCTGGTTCCCTTCCCCTGTTTGGGAGTGGATCAGTACGGGAGCCCGTACTGCTGACCACACTCTCGGGGCCCCTGGAAAACAATGTGGTCTGCTGACAGGCTTTTCCACGTGGAGTTCAGGGCAAACGGAAACCAGCCAATGACCAAACCTTGCTTCTCCACCCGTTGTCTTGAGGTAGTGGTCTGCGTCTGATGTTTATTTTTGTTGTTGTTTTATATGGTTTTTGTGTAACTCGCACTGGCCTGAACCGGCTTGAACTGGCTGTAGCTGCAGCCGGCTGAGGCTTTGAACTCCCGATGCTCCTGCCTCGGTTTCCCCAGGTGTGCGCCACCCTGCTTGGCTTTCCTCCGCCCTTTGCCTCGTTTCAGTTCTGTTTTTTCAGTGAGTGATACTCACCTGTTTCTTCTACTTGTTTCTCAAAAGGCAATCGAGAGTGGAAGCCACTTATGCCCTAGGATGAAAAGGGACCTCTGGGGACCAATAAAGAGCAGTGTTAGAAAGGGGTTCCAATACACATGGCCTGCTCAATGTTTTATTCCTTTGAAATGTGGCCTTTCGCAGTATAATTTTAATAAAATAATTTATAAGGCTGTATGCAGTGGTCCAAACCTGAAATTCCAGCTTCCTGGGAGACTGATGCTTTGAGGGAAAATAATGAAGGGATGGGGGAGGGAGGAAACCTTTGCATTTATGTGTTTAGCATGATAGCATTTCAAGGGTGAGGTAAGCACAGACCAAGGGGATTCCACATGTTACATAAAGACAGCAACAAAGCCAGCTCAGAATCTGTATGCCTGCTCCTCCCCTCTTCCTCCCTGTTTTCTCCCTCTTCCTCCCCCTCCTCCTCCCCATTCTCTCCCTCCTCCTCCCCCTTCTCTCCCTCCTCCTCTCTGTTCTCCCCCTCCTCCCCCCTCCTCCCCCTTCTCTCCCTCCTCCCCCTCCTCCTCCTTGTCCTCCTCCTCCCTGTCTTCCCCCTCCTCCTCCCCTCCTCCTTTCCCTCCCCCTCCTCATCCTCCTTCCTCCTCCTCTTCTCTAACCTAGACCTTTCCTCAAGAAGAAAAATATTATACTTCCTTACATTTAGTTAATTTGTTTGTCTATTTGGTTTTTCTGAGGCAGGGTCTCTCTACCTAGCTCTGGCTCTCCTGGAACTCACTATGTAGACCAACTTGGCCTCGAACTCACAGAGATCCACCTGCATCTGCCTCCCAAGTGGTGGATTAAAGGCAGGTGCCAATATATGAGTCTGGTACTACATCTTACCAGCCCACATAGTTCTTCCTGCCAGTGAGACAAGAGGCAAGACGCCCTGCGACCTTGGAATGTCACACCTCAGCACACTGCTGAGCTTTGCTTATGAATTCTGTGAAAATGTACTTTTGTATATAGTTAGCTGGGGGAGGGACGGCCATGCTCCTAAGACATCCGCGTTGCCACATGGCTGTTGGTTATCTGTACTCACAGCTGTAACTCCTGGGGAGTTGGTTTCCTTGAGTCCGGGTGGGCTGGCCTGGGACATCAGCTGAACCTTCTTACCCAGAGTTCACAGGGTGTGGCTGCTGTCTGCCACCAAGAGGATGCCTACCGCCATACACCATAATGTACTTTCAAAGCACTTTGGACGGGGGAGTCCACATGTGAACCTAAAATCTCTGTCCCCCAGAAATGCAGCGAGGGAGCCGCTCAACTGTTAAGCTCCATTCTGGCTTCTTGGGCTTCACGAGCTGCCAGGCAGCCCCTCTAAAATTGCTGCCAATGACCATGCTTGAACCTGCTGGGCTGAAGGTCCCGAGACTGGCCAGCCGCCCGGCTCTCCTAATGGAAGGCATTCTCTGTGTTCCAGAGGAAGTTTCCAGCGAGTTGGGGCACAGAAAATCTTTTACCAAAGCAGCCATCAGATAAGAGGCTTGGCTGGACTTAACCCCTCCCCTGGCTTGCTGCTCCTGTGGGCCAGCAACCAGGAAAGGGAGAGCGCTCTGGACAGACTGGCTTACTCTCTGCAGTGTGCGCTGGGGTGGGTAGGGGGGCTTCTGGCTCGCTTCTCAGTCTGTCTTACTGTGGAGTCCCTGCCAGTGCCACATAGCTGAGCGTCACAGAGCCCTGAAGCACCTCACTCTTACCTGGCATCTACCTCTATAGCGAGTGAATTTACTGTGTGAGCTCTCCATGTTTCTGTCCCCTTTGCTAGCCCTCCCTTTCCATAGCTATACCCAAGAGAGGTCCTGAGATGGTCCTTTAAGTCTCCAGTTTCCCATAGCTAAAACCCTCCGTCTTCCACCTGTCGGGTGTGACCAGCCAGGAGATGTTAGTGCCAAGCCCTCCCTCTTTCTCTGCATTCATGGGTGTGCCCTGGAGCTGGTCTATGACTCTAACAGGCTTAAGGTAGAGAAAACTAGAGTGAAAGCCACCCAGGGGTGGGCCAAGGCTTTGCTCTATATGGTTTCATCTTTCCACCAGTCTTTTTGAGTCCAGGGTTACCTTCCCCAGGTACCTTAGGCTCCAGTGTCTTCTGAGATGTCCCTGTAGGACCCAGAGACCTTATTATTACTCTGCCTGCCTCAGGCTCAGGTTTCCTGGGATACCCAGCTAGCCAGCAATGAGCGGAGAGACCACTGGTGCGTGTAGAAAATTTAGAGCATAGCACAGACAGGTCTAGCTTGTCCGGTCTCTAGCTGGGATGAAGTGGCCCGAGCTCTCCATGCCTCTGTCTCTCTGTGTATGAGATGGGAGGTTGTGTCAATGTGTTGTCGTGAGGTTCAGTAGTAGGAAGAGAGGCTTTTTTTTGTTTTTGTTTTTAAGATTTATTTACTTCATGTATGTGAGTACACTGTAGCTACCTTCAGACACACCAGAAGAGGGCATCAGATCTCATTACAGATGGTTGTGAGCCACCATGTGGTTGCTGGGAATTGAACTCAGGACCTCTGGAAGAGCAGTCAGTGTTCTTAACCACTGAGCCATCTCTCTAGCCCAGGTAGGGGGAGTTTTATACAGGCCCAGGATAGTGTCTGACATAGTCCAGCTGTTATTTGTGTGTGTGCCTTTGATAGTCTTTCCTTTCTTAACAAATATTTACTTTGTGTAAACAAGTGTTTTTTGGTATCTGTCTGTCTGTCTATCCTGCTTGCATGTATGTCATTTTACTTTGTGGAAACCTGGTGCCTGAGGCAGTCAGAAGAGGGTGTTGGATCCTTTGGAACTGGAGTTATGGACGTTTGTGAGCCATTGTGCAAGTACTGGGAACTGAACTCAGGACCTCTGAAAGAGCAGCCAGTGCTCTAACCACTGAGCCACCTCTCCAGCTCCAGATAGAGAAATATGGGACCCACTCATTCAGTAGTACTGGAAACTGATCCTCAGGTCTTGCATGTGCTACACAATATCTTCCAGCCTCAGTTTGTCTTTTTATTCTGAGATGGGATTTCACTCAATTGCTCAGACTGGCCTCAGACTTACAGTGTAGTCCTGACAGGTTTTGAACTTGTACTCTTCCTGCCTTTGCCTCCTGAGTACCTATAAACCTTATATTTATATTTATTAGTTTTGAGACAGACTTTCATTCTGTAAGCCAGACTGGCCTCAAGGTCAGAATTTTCTTGCCTCAACCCCTCACATGCCAGGATCACGAGTCTGTGCCACCTCAGCCAGATTTATGGATGTCTTTTGAAACATAAGACCAAATGTTAGGCAGATTAGGGGTACTCTTTATTTTCCTACGTATTTAGATAGGCAAGCACCCATTTTGGTGTTCCCATGTCTGATCAAACCTAACTGTTGAAGAGGGTAGTCACATGGGCACGGAGAATCAAGGCGCAGGCAGCGTCTGGAGGCAAACCTGAGACAACATTCCCCAGCCCCCATCCCCAGGCCACTGAAGGCTCTGAAGGCAGCCGTGAGGCTCCTTGCCAAATGAAACAGAGATGCTGAGGTAACAGAACTCTACAGAAAACCCTCAAAGATGCTTAATGTGATTTAAAAAAAAAGAACTAGCAAGGCTGGAGAGATGGCTCGTCAGTTAGAGCACAGGCTGCTCCTCTAGAGGATCTGAGTCTGATTCCCAGCACTGACCTGGCAGCTCGCGATGTCTGTAACTCCAGTCTCCAGGGACCTGCCATGCTATTCTGGCTGCCACAGGCACTGCGTGAGTGTGGTTCACAGACTACCAGCACACAAAACACCCACACACATAAAATAAAAATAAAACGAAAGAAATTTAAAAGGACTTATTATAAGGCACAGGGGCACGTGCCTAGAATCTTTTAGAAAGCTAAGACAGAAAACTTAGAACTCCAAGGCTAGCCACGGCTACACCGCAGAGCTTTGTCTCAAGGTAAGTATTATGGAGAATTTCAGGAAATGCACTCAACTGAAGCACCAAGGCCTCGCACGGGGAGTTTCATCAATCCCCAGGTCCCGACCCTATGTCCTCTGTGCTGTCTCCCTCTGTCACGTACCCTAAGTGTGGTTGTTTTCTCCCTGCTTTGGTCAGGCTAATGTATATTTCAAGAAAAGTTATATGTTCCTATACAAAGATGTGAGGCTGGGTGTGGATGGTGGAGCACGGCTGGGTGTGGTGTGGAGCACAGCTGCAATCTCAACACTAAAGAGGCTAAAGCAAGAGGGTCATGAGTTTGAGGCCAGCCAGAGCTACATAGATACCTGTCTCAAAGGCACTGGAGGGTCAGGAAGACTAGGCTATCCTAAGCTACATGAGTTACAACCTCAAAAAACAGACATAAAGAGAGAGCCTGGAGAGAGGGCTTCTCAGCTAACAGCAGGGCCGGCTCTTCCAGAGGACCTTGGTTCAGTTCTCAGCACCCACATGGCTGCTCACAAACCGTCTATAACCCCAGTTCTAGGGGATCCCACATCCTCTTTTGGCCTCTGAGGCTACTACTGCATGTGTGTGGTGCACAGAGGTACGTGCAGGCAAAACAATCAACACACATAAAAATAAAATAAATTAATTGATTTAAAACACAAAAAGAAAAATAGTGGGAGAGACTTGGCTCAGTGGGTAAGAACCCTTGTTTTTGTTTTTTTTTTTTTTTTGTTTTTTTTGTTTTGTTTTGTTTTTGTTTTTCAGAGGACCTGGGTTCAATTCCTAGCACACACGTGACAGCTCACACACCTGACAGCTCACAGCTCTCGGTAACTCCGTCTTTGCATCAGAGAACATTAGTAGCATACCTGGTGCACATACATCTGGACAGAACACTCATATACATTAAAAGAATGTAGTCAGGTGCCAGTCAGGCAGGTGGATCCCTGTGGGTTCGAGGCCAACTTGGTCTGCATAGTGAATTCCAGGACAGCCCAGCATGGCGTAATTTCTTTGTGAGTACACATGTCAAACTGTTTTCACAGTGATTCGGGCTGGCTGTTACTATAACAAACTCCTCAGATAAATCAGAAAGGGAAGATTTGGGAGGCAGTGTGGCTCAGTGGTAGAATGCTTACTCAGTATTCCACATGGGTCTGGTTCAGGCCTCCACAAAGCAGGGGAAGATTTATTTCAGTTCACGATTTCAGAAGCTTTAGTTCATGGCCACTTAGTTCTTCTCCTCTGGGCCTGTGGTGATGTAAGGTTCTGGGGCAGGGCTTCATGGAGAAGACTGCTTATCTCTTAGCTGGGTATAAAAACATTGGAGGCCACAGTTACTCCCAGGCTCTGCCTTCAGTGAGAGGAATACGCCCCCACTCAACCCCACCTCTTTATTTTTGACAGGGTCTCACTCCGTAGCCCAGGTTAGCCTAGAACTCGCAGAGGTCTGCCTGACTCTGCCTCCCGGATGCTGGAATTGCGGGTGTGCCCAGCCATGCGCAGCAGGCCCATCGCTGAAAAGTTCCAGCAATCCCCCATGGGAGCAAGCTGAGGACTAAAGCTTTCACACATGGGCCTTTGTGTGTGAGCGTGAGGGGGCCGGCGTCTAAGAATTCATCGCTGGGGCTGGGAGCACTGTAGTAGTCGAGCACGCTCACATGTGTGAAGGCCTGGGTTCGATACCCAGCACTGGGAGACAAAACCCCCAGACCTCAAACTTCAGTAGCTATCACAGTGGCAGTGGGAGCCAGCTGACCTTCCTCTCTGATTTCCGCCACACTGTCACATGACATGAGACGCTAGCGCTCATTCAGATCACCTCTTTCCTAACTGTGTTTTTGGGGGACATGTATACTATGCAATCAGCACCCTTTTACGTAAAAGGCATCAGGAGCCTTCCCATCCCAACTGGGCCCCGGCTCAGAAAGCCGCTAACTTTTCAGCGGAAGTGGATAGGCTCAGCTTCCTTAGAGTCGAGCTCATGGGAGCGCGACATATAAAGGCTTTTCATTTGATCTGTGGTGTGTGTTTGTCTGCTCCCGGGGTTACAGCGCCCCACTGTGGGCACATGCCACCTTGTCCCTGCTAGGAAGAACACATGACTAGATTATAAGCAAGTCTTGTGTGGATATACTTTCCCATTTCTCTGGGCTAAATATCTGGAAGGGGAGGGTGCTGGAGCCCATACCGGTGTATATTGGTAGGAATTTTCCTGTTTTCTAAAGCGACTGTGCTGTTTGGGGAAACGCCTTTTTAACAGTGGTCTGTGGTTTGTTTGTACCATGATGATTCCCCTGTGGCAAAGCGTCGCTGAGATCTTTTCTCTCTGCCTCTCATTCTGTCTGGTTTCTAATTGGTCTTGTGGTGGTGGGTGCTGCTGGTCGTGGGCTCCGGTGCCCTTGTGGCTCAGAATGTCTCTGGTGACCTTATGACACCTTTGTCCCTTAGATGGTGCAGTCACTGGGCTTTGCCATCTACCGTGCGCTGGACTGGGGATTAGATGAGAATGAGGAGCGAGAACTCAGCCCGCAGCTGGAGAGGCTCATCGACCTCATGGCAAACAGCGACTGCGAAGACAGCAGCTGCGGGGCAGCGGATGAGGGCTACGGGGGTCCGGAAGAGGAGGAGGAGGCCGAGGGCGGCCCCCGAGCCGTCCGCACCTTTGCCCAGGCCATGCGGCTGTGTGCCTCGCGCCTGACCGACCCCCACGGAGCGCAGGCCCACTACCAGGCAGTGTGCCGAGCTCTCTTCGTAGAGACACTGGAGCTCCGTGCCTTCCTGGCCCGGGTGAGGGAGGCCAAAGAGGTGAGCAGTGGTTACAAGTGGTTGGGGCTGCTGCTGGACCGAATGGGGGAGGGGTCGAGGCCGGGGCTGGGCGGGACGGAAGGAGATGGATGGGAGGTGGGCGTACAAGTCTGGTGGGGATGGGAGTAAGAAGGTGATGGGGCCTGTCCTTGTTCCTCCAGCGGGGCGGGGGGGGGGGGGGGAGATCCTTGGTGCCTGACTGTACCTTCCCAGGAATAACTGTAACTTTGTCCCTCCCCCAAGCTGGGCACTGTCCTAAATGTTCAGACATTTTTAACCGTGTGCCTTCTTTCCCCCGGGTTTTCAGAGAAGGGGATCAGAAATGGCTCTAGCCTTTATTCTCACCATATCTCTCCTGTTTCCTCTAAATTGGCCATTACCCTCCCAGACCTCACTTTTGGCTCTGCAAGAGAGGGAGATCTGCTTACTGGCTGGGCTCTCCAAGCCCCCATTCCTTTGGAAAATGGGATGCTAAAAACACATGAAGTGGCTATTTCTTCCCTTGCAGAAGCATACAGTCAGGCCCATGAGCTTGGAGATTTGGGGGTGGGTAGGTGAGAGAACCCCTTCAGGACATTTGCTGTGCTGGCCAAAGTCCTACTTCATCCTCTGGTGGTCCCCGTCTTAAAAATGTTAGGGCCCCTGATCCCAGTGCCGGGGCCTGCCTAGAATGCGGTGGGTTCCTGAGGTAGAGCCTCTAGGTTGTCCTGACTTCCATAACCCAGCGTTAGGGCTTGACACCTTCTGACTCTCTCCATTCGTCCTTGAAGAGGTTGCTACTGCTTGAAGAGGACCTTTTTTTTTTTTTTTTCTGTGAAGTAGACTGTCCTGGGCCCCCCTCAACATTTCACTGATGAAGGGGACTTGGCAGATGTTGGGAGGTTCCCGTCCTTTGGTCTTGCCTAGGTAGAAGCTCAGGGAGAAGTGAGCTGATCTGTGATTCCACCTCGCCCCTTTTTGCTGGATCGCTCTTTCTGTACCCTAGAGGGGTCACAGCTAGCATCCTGACCCTCTGGAGCCTGCATGGGCTCTGAGAGGTGTTGGAGTAATGGAGTCTGGGATCCAGCTTGAGCCCATTGGTTCTCTTATAACTACCACATGCCAACCTGGGGAGGCTCTCCTCCTGGCTCCCAGGACTCAGTACCAATCTCACCTTCCCTCTCCAAACCTCCCTGGCATCTCAGAGACACTTTTCTGACTATGTTCCCTGTGGCTGTCAGGTGGTCTGTTCTGTTGCTCAAATCAAACCCTTACACAGACAGAGGAGCTGCTGCAGACGTGGGGCTCCGGACAGGCACACCTCAGCCAGAAGCAGGTGCTCGGGGTCAGGTGTAGCTAGTCTCAGTAGGACGGGGGAGCTGTTCTCCATGCCCTTTGCCCCAGGAATCCCACACAATAGTGCGTCTCACGGCAGTTGGCAAGTAACTTGGGGTGAAAGCCAGGGTGACTAGCTGGCTCTGTCCTTGTCGGCTGGAAGCTTCTGAAGAGTAGACATTTCTCTAGAGGGAGGACTTGGTGAGAGCAGGTGCTCCTGGCTGCTGCCTAGATCTAGAACCCCTAAGGCAGTAAGTCCAGCGCCTTCCCCGGACCCTCACCATCCTGTTAACACTTTATATCTGGACTGCCTCCTGGGACCGGCTGGCAGCTCACCCTGTCATCCGACTACCATCAGTTTACCCTTATTTGAAGCCTAACATTTGCCACTCGATGCTGAGCTTGAGACTCAGAACGGCGGCTGAGGGAGCATGGCTTCTGAGACGTTAGTCCCTGGTGACCTCCAGTGTGGGCCATGCACGGAGAAGCAGCCACTAGCACACCAAGAGAATAGGTGGACTCACGGCTTGGCTGGGGTGTCCTGAGGTGCTGGGTGAACTGAGATCTGGAGGGACACAGGGCTTCCTCTTCTGCATCGACCACCTGCCCAGAACAGCGTCCCTCTGGGACACGTAGATCAGGTGGGAGCCAGTGCCATGTGGATATTAGGCTCTCACTAGGCCCTGTTTAAGAGAAATGACCAGGGAGAAGATGAAACATCTCCTGTGCTATTCCAAAGCTAAGGTACCATTTTCCAGATCTTTCCAAGGCCCAAAGCCTGGGTCAGGCACCTTCATGCCTCTTTTTTAGCTGGCCAAGTGGTCGACGCGTGGTAGGGAAGTGCCCCTCGCTGGATGGGATTTGCAGGGCCCTGCTGTCCCGTCTGCCACCTCCACACTAACTAGCCATATGCTCCCAGATGCTGCAGAAGCTGGGGGAGGATGAGCCACGGGCAGAGAAGCCGCTGGCCGAGCTTGACCATCTGGGACACACAGACTGGGTAAGGCGGGGCTCCTCCTGGACAGAAGGGTTCGTGCTGGGAGGGCCAAGAGTGCCAGAGCCGAGGCCGCTTCCTTCTCTCGGTCAGGCCCGGCTGTGGGTCCAGCTCATGCGGGAGCTTCGTCATGGGGTAAAGCTGAAGAAGGTGCAGGAGAAGGAGTTCAACCCGCTGCCCACCGAGTTCCAGCTCACCCCCTTCGAGATGCTGATGCAGGACATCCGCGCCAGAAACTACAAGCTCCGCAAGGTCATGGTGAGCCTCCGGCCGTGGTCCTCTGCAGCAGCCCTGCCGTTCCCTTCAGCAGCCCCCATCCCTGTCCTCGTGCCAGAGTTGGACACTCATCTGCAGATGTGAATAAGGCAGATGGGGCTGGTTTCTACGTCTCTTGGTCGTACTGGAACGCAGTATAATTAGGGCACAGAAAAGGTTCGTGAGGATCAGGAGGGGCCCTAAGAGCCGGTCACATTTTTACATTTTACACACACGTGCAGAGCCTTATGCACATTGGTATCAGTTTTAACATTTTATACAAAGGAGTTTATTCCATTCCTAAAATGACCCATGGGATGGGCTCCACAGCCCCATTTCCTGAAGAAGCTCTGGTTCAAGTAGCTCTGGCAGCTAAGTTTAGGGCTCATTACACCTTGGCCGCTGTAGCCAGTGCTGCGTGTGCCCAGGTATCTGCTACTCACCTAAAAGAGAAGAACTGGGTCCCTGGGAGCAGAGGCCATAGGAGGGAAGTGGGCTATGAAGACCAGGCTGTAGTCAGAGCTGTGTGAGCCACCTTGGTCACCCTGACACCAGCAGTTGGCTCTTGCAAGCTCAGGGTAGCCCTGCTCCTCCCGGCAGGTTGATGGGGACATCCCTCCCAGAGTGAAGAAAGACGCACACGAGCTCATCCTGGACTTCATCCGTTCGCGGCCTCCACTGAAGCAGGTGAGCTCCACAGTTTCTCTGGATGTCCTGGGGCCTGCTGCTCTCTTCCGACCAACCTGGGAGGTGTCTTAGTGCACCTGCTTTCTGAGGGACGCCATTGAAGGCTCTTCTGCCTGTTAGCTGGAAGGTTGGGCATGATCCTTAGCATAGGGCTTTTCAGTTTATATCTTCTTCCTCTTGGGGAGAATTTTGGGACATTTACACCCTACACCAAGTGTGCACAACGCTTCCTTGGTACTTCTTTCTGGGTTACTGAGAGGCAGCACCGAGTCTCCCAGACCACTCCAGCGTTTGCCTAGAGCGGACCCATGTCACCTCCTGCCCCCCACTTAGTGTGTCATGTTGGTGGCAGGTGTCGGAGAGACGACTTCGCCCTGTGCCACAGAAGCAAAGAACACTGCATGAGAAGATCCTGGAGGAAATCAAGCAGGAGCGGAGGCTTCGTCCTGTAGGGGCCCAGCACTTGGGAGGCCGTGGTGAGCAAGGGGACAGGGTGCATGATGGGAGAGAAGACATTCCCCCCACCCTGTAGACCTAGCTGGGGCCACATATCAAATCTCGGGACAGTTTTTGGCCCTCAGAGTTCCTTAAGTTTATTTTATTTTATTTGTAGACCTTTGTTGTTGTTGTAAATCTGTGAAGTTTTAACCAGAGGCCTGTAAAAGTGAATTAATCTTGCGCTCTGGGCACTGAGCTGATTTTGCCTTTTTGTGTTGTTATAATGGATGGCAAATCTCAACATCTGAGAGGCAAATAAAATAAAAGCCAAGTTTCTAAGTGACTGGAAGCCAGGTGTGCATTTGGATATCTGAGACCTGGTCTTTCTTGCAAAATGAGGCTGGTGAGTTCAACCCTGCTTCTGCGGGGCCTTTGGGAGACTCTGTGGGCCAGAGTGTCCCATTGTTGATGGATGACCAGCATTTAGGTCCCCTTCTAAACAGAGAATTAAGCCAAGTGGTGCTCATGAAGCTGTTCATGTCCATGTCGGCCCCTGATCGTCCACCCGCCTCATCCTCTGCTCGGCGTCTACCCCTGCCCGGGGAGACTTGTCTTCCTTAGCATCCGCTGCCTTGTCTTTCTTGCCTCCCCCCACCCCCCAGTTCAACATCTATTCTTTCTTTTCTTTGAGATGTGGAGTTGGGGGGGGTCCTCCTTGTGTAGTCCTAGCCGGCCTGGAATGCTGTATAGACCAGGTTGGCCTCAGGCTCACTGTCCACCCCTGCGCTGACTTCCTCTCCACTCACCGTCCACCCCTGCCTTGTCTTTTCTTGCCTTCAGGGTTTGGTTCTCTACCCTGCATCCTCAATGCCTACTCTGGCGACATCAAGTCCACTTCCTGCATCAACCTCTCTGTCACAGATGCCGGGAGTGGGAGTCAGCGTCCACGGCCCCGGGTCCTGCTTAAAGCCCCCACCTTAGCAGAGATGGAAGAAATGAACACGTCTGAGGTCAGAGAATAGAGATTCTTCAAAAGATCACGCTGACTGGGCTGGGAAAGGCTTAGCAGGACAGGGGTCTTTGGTCAGCTGAGTAGGTATCCTCTAACCATGGGTGGCAGGTAGCCCCTTCCCTAGCTTTTCCAGCTCAGAAGTACCCTTGGATCAGAGGGACAGAGCCCTCTGAACAACCACAAGCATACATCCTAAAGTGGAAGCTGTTTCCTTGTAGCCAGATGAGTAGCTTGAATAGCCTCAGGTGCTGTGAGAAGCTGGTCCCAGGGAGGCTCCCTGGCCCCTAGGATGGCAGAGGACCTCAGAGAATGGTCTGATTATTGAGACACTTGCTCTGAGCCATCCTAAAGACCAGAGGGCTAGTGGTGTATAGAAGACAGCCTAGGGCCTCAGTGGGATCAGTTAGCGCCCTGGATTCACTGCCTTGGTCCAAGGATTAGCAAGAGGATATGTAGAAAGTGGTCAGAACTGGAGGTGGGGCAGTGGTCAGGAGGGGCAGTGGTCGGGGGGGCAGTGGTCAGGAGGAGCAGTGGGGGGACAGTGTTCAGGGGGGGCAGTGGTCAGGAGGAGCAGTGGTCAGGAGAAGGCTGTGCCTGATGTTCTTTCAGGAAGAAGAGTCCCCATGTGGAGAGGTGTCACTAAAGCGAGATCGCTCTTTTTCGGAACATGACCTGGCTCAGCTTCGGAGTGAGATGGTATCTGGCCTTCAGTCAGCCGCTCAGCCCCCAGGGGGCACAGAGCCACCTCGGGCCAGAGCAGGCAGCATGCACTCCTGGAGGCCCAGCACCCGAGACCAGGGTAAATATTGCCTTTTCCGGCACCTGCTTTTCTCATGTTCATTCCATAAACTTTGTTGAAGCCTCAATCTCACGACTTCTGTGAGCAGGAAGTACCCAAGGTTGGCGCTGTGCCCTGCAGGGAGAGCACACAGCCTGTCACCGCCTAAAAGCAGGCACCCTTGCGACTAACCAACCCATATTTATTGCAAAACATTTTCTGAAGCACTTAGATCCTTGAAGGATGGAGAGATGGCTTTGTGTTTAAGAACACTGGACGCTCTTGCAAAGAAAGGGGGTTCGAATCCCAGCTCCCACATTACTCCTACCATCTTCTAGTTATGATGAATCCAACACCCTCTTCTGGCCTCTGTAGCAGCAGGCACACTCGTTGGGCACACGCATTCATTCACACACATAAGTAAGTAAGGCCAGGCACAGCTGGGCACACCTTTAATCCTGGCGCTGGGAATCAGTGGTGGGGGAATCTTGACTTCTGGGACAGCCTGGTCTACACAGGTAATTTGAGGAGAGCCAAGATTACACAGAGAAACCCTGTCTTGAAGAGAAGAGAAAAGGAAAAAAAAAAAAAAAGAACAAAGTAAAGTAAATCTTTTTAAAGAATTCAAATTCCCACAGCTCTGTTAGCCAGAGATATTTATCATCCCCATCCTGAGGTACAGCAGGAGAAAGCTGGCCCAACACTTTATTCCTTTCTTCGGTGGCTCTTGAAGTATCTGCCTTGCCACCAGCCCCTGTCCCCACCAGAGGACTCAAGCTAGAAGCAGACACACTGGCCTGGTTCCACGGGGTTAGTCCTGTCAATTAATGGCTGGACTTACCCAGGAGTGGTCAGTGTTAGAAATGGGTCCAGGGTCCTGAGAACATAACCAAACAACCCAAAGGATCTTGGCAAGGCCAAAAGTTAGTTTAGCATAGCAGAAGTGTATGTAGCCATGTCAAATCAAGCGGTGATGCCCTGTGAGTTTTTATCTCTAAAGGAATCCTGTGTCTCAGTGGTTAAAGTTTAGCCTCATGTTCTGTACAATGACCTTGATCAGCAGAACCCAGTGTTCACTCCGCACTGTGTGAAACTTTGTAGCGCGTATTTTGATACCAGGATCTGAAAGCCCTGGAGGAATGTTCAGCTTCCTTACATATTTTTAAAATTAATTTTAAAACGTTTTTATCTTATGATTGTTTTGCTAGTATGTGTGTGTGCCATGTGCATGTATATGTGCATGTAAATGTGCCTGGTACACATGGTTGCTGGGTACCTGCTGAGGTCAGAGGAGGGTGTTGGATCCCCTGGAACAGATGGTTGTGAGTCACCATGTAGGTGTTGGGAATTGAACTCTGTTCCCCTGCAAGAACTCCTGAGCCAACTCTCCAGCTCTTTGCTTGACTTTTAGCTTGTGCGCCATCCCCACTGGGACACACACGCTGTCCCCATTGTCCACTTGGCACAGCACTTCCTGCCAGTGTGTTCATGGGCCTGTGTTCTCCCTCCAGGTCCCTGTCCTGTGAGTGGCCAGTCCCAGCCTCACCGCAGCCCCGCCTTGCCCAGCAGCTTGAGCTCAGTGGATGAGCCTGAGGCTTCTGCACCAGATACCAGACACCTGTGGCTGGTAAGTGACAGGACAAGGTGCCTGGGTGGCCTCTTCAGCATCAACTTCATCCTTTCCTTGTGCTCACACCCTCCAATGTGGCTGGGTTCCGCCTTGAGGGTAGCAGGGTCCAGCGTCTGATTCTGGTGAGATTGTTCTTTGCTGCCACATGCTGGTACACATTAGCACTGCAACCCCAACCCCAGAGAATTGCCTTTCAGGGGACCCTCAGGCCCATAGTGGTTTATTTCATTCCATTGGGGTCAGGACTGTGAGACTTGAGGTCAGAACAGTGTTTCGGAGAGCGTGCTGGTGACTGGGACTCTGACGTGTTGGCTCCTCTGATTCTGTGTTTGTTTGAAGAGCTAACAGTTACTGCTGCCGGGGATTTCATTCATCAGATGGGGTAACACATAAAGGCTGGTGGCCCACAAGGCTCGCACCGGGGTGTAAAGTAAGGCTAGCTACGGTTGGCACTATTGTCTCACAGAGGTTCTGATTAAACGTCACGCTAGAGTGCTTTGACGGTTATAAGCTCTATGCAAGTTTGAGGCAGCCTCGTTAACTTTAAAGGTTTATTTATTTATGCATATGAGTGTTTTGCCTGCATGTATGTCTGTGTGCCACATGGATGCCTGGTGTCTGCTGAGGCCACAAGGCATTAGATCTCCCGGGACTGAAGCTGTAGATGTTAGTGGGGTGCCGGGGACTGAACCCGAGTCCCTCTGAGAGAGCAGTAAGTGATGCTAACCACCGACCCATCGCTCCGCCCCCTTAATTATTTCTAGTTGAAAGGTGATGCCTGGGCTGGAGAGATGACTCAGTGGTTAAGAGCACTAACTGCTCTTCCAGGGGTCCCAAGTTCAAATCCCAGCAACCACACGGTGGCTCACTAAAAAATACATTGTACCTCAGGCTTTCCTGGAGCAAATTTATGTAGCCCAGGTTGGCCTCTAACAAAGCATGTAGCCCAGGCTAGTCTCAAGCTTATTCCCTGCTTCCACCTCAGAAGCAATAGAGGGGATCATGGGTAGGGTCTCCCTGAAATTTCAGGTAGAATGTAAACAGGGCCTGCAAGTTCCATGGAGGCCATATGACCTGGAGAGTCCTTATACAATGCTACCTGGAAGCCACAGCATATTTTAAGACCAAGTGACAGTAGCAATGACATAGTGTCACTATGAACCAAGTGTAGCCATTTCTTTGTCTTTTTTTCTTTTGAGGCAGTTTCTCTGTGTAGCCTTGGCTGTCCCGGAAGTCATGCTATAGATCAGGCTGGCCTTGAACTCACAGATCTCGGTCCACCTCTTGCTCCTGAGTGCTGGTACTAAGGGTGTGTGCATTCATTGTCCAGCGAGCTGTGTAGTCATTTCTTAGGACTGGAAAACTCAGGCCCATTTCTTGTTCAAGGGAGGGAAGAGCATGTTTTAAAATTCCACGAGTCCCATAGTGGCTTTTCAGTTCTGAGATCTCAAAAGGTACTTTCTGAAAGGCAGGCTATTAAAATCCGAAGAGCCTGCCTGGGTCCTGGGGAGGTGGCAGCTCCCGACCACGGGAAGTCCTGATGCTTCAGACCAGGGGGAGCGTCAGAAACTCCTGATGCTGTTCCAGGACTAACAAGCCCCGCTCAGGGTTACCTGCTGCACAGCTGAGAAAAGGCACCCACTTTCCACCCTTGTGGCATGTCATATGCTGGTCCCCACCCTACCCCCATGAACCACAACTAGCATTTTGAGTTGTGTGTGCCTGGCACTACGTTGAAAATTATATGTTGTATTGCCTCGAGGGAGCTGAAACAACCCCACTTTACAGGAAAAGTAGGCTTAGAAGATCTACCGATGAGCTTTATGTTAGACCAGGATAACTCACTCATAACGCCCTCACCAGTCAGGGAAGATGTCCTGCTTGGGTACAGAAGAGCACACTTGGAGTCAGTCAGGCAGAGGACACCCAGGGCTCCCGGGATCAGTACAGATCAGGGGAGAAGAGGGTTGGAAGATTCAGAGGTCAAGGCTTCCAGGGAGAAGGAAGGGTGGAGCCAATGCATTTGTAAGCGGGATGGAGTTTTTCTGGCATGGATGAGGTTAATGAGAATCGAGTCCTGGGGCCATGGGTTGGAGAACCTTACTTACTACAATAGCAGGGCCTCCTTGAAGCAGATCCAGCCCCTTAAGTTGCCAGGTTGTTTGGACTCAGACCGGGTAACTGTGGGATCTCCAGGGTGTTGAGCAAGCAGGACCCTACCCCTCACCCCCAGGAATTCAGCCACCCTGTGGAGAGCCTGGCGCTAACAGTGGAAGAGGTGGTAGATGTGCGGAGGGTGCTGGTGAAGGCTGAGATGGAGAAGTTTCTGCAGGACAAGGAGCTCTTCAGCAGCCTTAAGAGGGGGAAGGTAAGACTTGGGCGCCCTGGGTGCAGGGCGGAAGCTATTCCGAGTCTCACTGGGTGCTTGGGTAGAAGCCCCAAGGCAATTACTTGTTGGGACTGCGCCTAGCTCCGGTGGCTTCACACAGCTCTGCTCTAACCAGCCTCTCCCTACAGATTTGCTGCTGCTGCCGAGCCAAGTTTCCCTTATTTTCCTGGCCACCTACCTGCCTCTTCTGCAAGAGGTGAGCTTCTGTCAGCAGACAGACTAACGAAGGGCATGTTCCGCCACATCCAGCCAATTCAGTGTTTCCCTTTTCTCTGCCTCTGTCTGTGTCTCTCTGTCTCTGTCTCTCTCTGAGACAGGGCCTTACTGTGTACCCCAGACTGGCCTCAAACATGATCTGATTTGCCTGCTTCAACATAGGTTAGTGCCACCAGACCTAAGGTTAAATTTACTTATTTTTGTTTGCTTGGTTGTTTTTTGTTGTTTGTTTTATTTTTTGAGACAGTGTTTCACTATGTAGCCTTGGCTAGCCTAAACTTCACTATGTAGACCAGGGTAGGAACCTATAGAGGTCTGCCTGCTTTTGCCTCCAAAGAGCTGGGACTAAAGGCATGTGCTTAGGCATTTGGCTTCGGTTAAATTTAAATAGTGAAGGGGCACCAATGTTTAGCCAAGATGGGGCAACAGCCACTTTCTAGATGAAACAGCCCCAAACAATTAAACAAAGGATATGTTCAATAGGCCTTAAGACTGGGTGTCAAGCAGCAGTCAAAAGCAGACAAAGGAGCTTTTGCTGGCCTGGGGATGCTTCTCTTCACCAGCTGGACCTGGGGTAGGAGGCCAGAGCATCTGGAGATCTTAGAAAAGGGGTGGGAGAGGAGAGAGTGGCACAGAGAGGCCTGGAGATCTGTTTTAAGGATGCACTTGTGCACGGAGCAGTCACGTGCTTGTAATCCCAGCACTCCAGAACCTGAAAAGGGGGGATCATGAATTTGAGACTAGCCTGAAGTAAAAGAAAACATATTTAAGAACTCCATTAGTTCAAAAGAGAGCAGAAAATGAAAAAAGGAGCAAACATATGTTTGAAAATAGCAAGATGATAACCATAAACGCAACTCTCTACTACATTAGCTGTAAATGGCCTAAATAACCCAATTAAAATGTAGACTGTGCTGGCTTTCCTAACCTGTCACATGCCAACATGCTGTGGAGGACAGTCATGAATGCCATCCAATACAAAAACTGTAAATTCACATCACAAAGTAGAGCTTTTGTTTTTTTAACTGAAGTGTAAACTTTATAGATGACGATGTAGATAAGTTGAACACGCGAGCCGGAGAGACGCGTCAGTAGTTAAGAGCTCACGCTGCTGCTTTTGCAGAGGATCCGGGTTTGATTCCCAGCTCTCATGAGGCCACTAGCAACTGTCCCAGGGCATCGTCTGACCACTGCAAGCACTGCAGGCAGACACCATACACACAAAATAAAAATGAAGGTTAAATTGTTTTAAAAGGTCTGGGCATGCCTGAGTTGTACAGTTTCTGAGTTTGAATAAAAAAGCAAAACCCAGAGCCAAGGAACAGTGGCTCATAAATGTAATCCTGGAACTCAGGAATCGGGGACAGGAGGACTGGCAAGAATCTGAGATCAAATCCTATCTCAAAAAAAAAAAAAAAAAAAAAAAAAAAAAAAAAACCCACAAATCAAAACAAAAACCAACCAAACAAACAAAAATCAAAGACAATGAAGAAAGTAAATTTTTGAGCCAAGACAAGCGATAAAGCAGTTCATTCCCTAAGAAAGAAACATGATCTTTGTCATTAATAATCCTAACAGGTTCCCAGTACAAGCAGCACAGATAGTGCGGCTGTTAGGTGAAGTAAGTGCATGCTCATACTTAGTGATCTCAGCGTTTCTCGCTCAATAATCAATAAAACCAACAGACGGAAGGAAACAGGAGATTTGGACAGCGTGTGCTGGAAAATGTTCCACCCAAGAGCAGCTGACTGCACATTTTTGTGAACTGTATGTGGGACATTTACCAAGGTTATTATCTTGGACCAGAAAATAAGTCTCAGTATTTTGTTCAAGCTGAGCATGGTGATATATACCTGTAACCTTAGCATTTGGAGGTAGAGGAAGGAGGATCAGGAATTCATGGTCATTCTTGGCTATACATTGAGTGTGAGGCCGCTAAGCACTGCTTGAGACTCTGTCTTTAAAGGGGTAAATGGGGGCACTGGAGAGATGGCTCCGCAGTTGAGAGTACTTGCTGCTCTTAGAGGACCGTGGTTTGGATCCTAGTACCCACACAGTGGCTCACAGTCCTTCAGAACTCCAGTTCCAAGGGATCTGATGACCTTCATCCAGACACCAGGCAAATGTGCGGGACACATTAACATACATGCAGACAAAATACTCACACACATATAAATAAATAAATAAATTGTTAAAGCTTATAGCTGGGTAGAGGTGGCTCACACCTTAAACCCCAGCACTGCAGAGGCAGCGGATCTCTGGGTTCCAGGACAGCCAGGGATACACAGAGAAACCTTGTCCAAGAAAACTGAGAAAACAAAACTCAAAACCCTGCAACACTCAGTTCATACAAAACATGTTCTATGAGCATGTACTCTACTATTGAACCATGCTCCCAGCCCCAACCTAGGGATTTATTGATTGGAAATTAATTATAGGACATCCTTCCCAGGAACACGGTTCATTGTTTTAGAAAAGGAATTTTGACAACCTTTGTTAATATGGAGAAGAGCCCGTGGTACGTTTATAGAATAGTTTGTACATCTCAATGTAACGAATCATGTATGCTTTATTGCTATGTGCCTGAAGCAGTCTACAGAGCGGTTATCTAAATTTAGGGTTGAATTTTTACAAGAAGGAATTGTTATCTCTTTAATGAGAGACAGGGCCTCACTTTGTAGCTCAGGATAGCCTCAAATTCACTATGTAGCTAGGATAGCCTCAAGCCTCAGTGCTGGAGTCAGAGGTCTGGGCCACTGCACTGGGCAGTCGTTTACTTCTGAAGTTGGGTATGGGAATTTTTAAAAATACTAACTGCTGTATAAAATCGGACATCATACTTGTGTAAAATTGGACTTGAAGCCTTTCTACTCAGATGGTGCTTCTGTGGTGAAAGGCACCAGAAATACAGACATTCCGGAGAGGGATCAGGGGCCGGTGGATGAATATCCCAGGGAGATGGGGTAAGATGAAAGGAAAGCACTTAAGGACTGGTATCCAGCTGAGTATGAGGGCGAAGGATGCTTTCCCTCCCTGCACATCCTTACCACTGACTTTGTTTCTCTCTACCCCTTCCAGAGCTGTGTGCACTTCCTGTAGCGTAAAGGTGAGGATTATGGGGAACCTTTCCGGTCTTGGTGA
>NC_137959.1:45883643-46258643 GCF_963924665.1 Micromys minutus
GCGTGACGCCCCTCCCCGCCCGGAGCCGTTGGCGTCAACGTCTGCCGGAAGCGCCTCCCTCACGTGTGGCTCCCGGCTGTGGCGGTCCCAGGTGAGCGGACCGTGGAGGAGTTTGGGTTTTGCGCGGAGACTCCAGTTTGGCGGATCCGGACACCAGCCCCGACAGGAGGGAGCCCCTGCCCGAGGTATTTTACCTGAAGCAGCTCCACGTGAGCACCTTGGTCTGAGGGAGACCCACTTTAGAGAGCACCCCGATCTCCTACACGGAGCTCGGACCCGAGGGAGCCCCGATCCGGGTAGTAGGACTTGAAGGTATCAGTGTAGAACAGCCTCCTCCTCTCTCTTCCTTTTCTAATTCCTCCGCCTCCTCGTCAAAGTTTTATCTGTATGAGCGTTTTCCTTCTGCATGTCTTTCGCACACGCAGAGGTTAGAAGAAGGCGTTAGGTCTAGAACTGGAGATACAGGTGGTTGGGTAAAAGCAGTTAAGAAATCCTAACTATTCGGTCTTCTTTCCATCCCCTAGAACATTGGTTCTCAACCTTTCTAATCTTGCGGCCCTTTAATAACGTTTTCATGTGGTGACACATCCCCCCTTAAAGTTATTGCGTTCCCACTTTACAATTGTAGTTTTCCTATTGTTATGAAGCCAGTGTAAGTATCTGCTATTGCAGCCCGGTGGGGGCGTGACCCACGGGTTGACATCCCCCTGCCCTAGACCCTTCTGAGGAACTTTGAGGGCTGAGGACGGGACAGGAAGGGATGCGCCTCAGTTCTGAAGGCATGTAGTAAGCTTTCCAAAGTACACAATCTCTTGCCTTAACACAGTAGTATGGTGGATGTTTTATTTTTGAGCTAGTTTGATTACCTCAATGAAATCTTTTTATGACTTTTAAAAACTCAAGTTTTGCTGCGTTTCCTAGCAATTGTAGGTTGTTAATGTATTCTTTCCTTTGTTACTTGGGGTTTTGTTGTATTGTTACAGCTTTTTAAAGACTGTATATATTTCTTTGTCTAACGTAGCTCTGTGTGGGTGTTATCAATTACTGTTATAGTAGAAACAACAGCATTTTTATTGAAATTAATGCCTGACTTCTTTCTCTTTCTGTCTTTATTTGCTTCTTTCATCTGACATCCATGAAGGATCCTGGGGGAAGATGCAGAATCCCCTGGAAATTGACTTACACATAGTTGTGGGTGCTAGGAACTGAACTTGGGCTCTCCTCAGGAGTAACTAGTGTTCTTTACTGGTGAGTTGTTTCCTCAGCCACAACACCTGATTTCACCTCAGGAAGCATTATTTCCTTCAAGCACTGTATTGCTTACTTTTTTTGCTTATTTAATAGTGCTAATTCTAATACACAATGCATTTTAGAAGCTATTTATAATCTATTGTCTACCTGCTTTTGCTGAAAGCCAGTTTCCAATTAAATGTATATTTGACACAACATCTTACCATGTTTTCTTGACTGTCCTCTGCTTCCTAATTGTACCCAATAAGGTGTATAGTGAGGGGTTGGAGAGGTCACTCAACAGTAAGAGCACTGCTGCTCTTGGAGGGGACCTGGGCTCAGTTCCCAGCACCTACGTGGCGGCTAGCTCACAACTGTCTGTACGCCAGTCTCAAAGAATCTAATGCCCTCTTTTGACCTTCTTGGGCTCCTGCATGCATATACTCAGTTGCATACACATACTTTCTTAAAGATACTGTTCATTTTCTGATGTCTGTTCAGTTACTATTATATATATTCTAATACTATTTCCCCTTTTTAATTGTAGAAGACAATTAACAGCAATGGCTGCCATTTATTCTGGTATTTCCTTTAAACTTAAAAGCAAGACAACTTCCTGGGAAGATAAACTAAAATTAGCTAACTTTGCTTGGATTTCCCATCAGTGCTTTCTACCAAATAAAGAACAAGTAAGTTTAACATAAAACTTAACATTTTAGGATCTAAAGTAATTATATGTAGAACTTGGATGTTGACATTTATTTAAAAGATTAGACAACACTTTGGGGAGAAAACATCACTGGAAGTGTAATGTCAGTGAAGTAGTGGGAACTTTAAGTTTGCTCAGCAGAAGGTTGAGAAGTCGGGAAGTGTTAGTCTGTGTGTGAAGGCAAGCTAGAAACAGGTAGGTACCAATTATAATGTTGTTCTACTGGGATTCTTAAGCTGTTGTGGTTAAGAAGTAGGCAAGGCAGCTCTGGTAGGGTGACAAGCTCATGGAATTGGGGTGACATACATACATCCAATGCTGGTTTAAAGGAGGCACCACGAGATGTAAAATCCGTGTTATAATTGTGAGAGACGTGATAAGGTGTGGTTTGCAGAACAGTGCCAGTGTCCACACCATTACACATTTGAGTCATCCTGACAGCTGGGTAGTTCTCTGGTCAGCACGAAAAAGGTAATCCTGGTCGGCTTGATCAAGACCCCAGCTTGTCATACCTATCAGCAGATTTGGAGAGCAGGACTGAGTAAGTGTAACTCAATGTCATAGTGTTTGCCAAGCTGCCTGAAGCCTTGGGTTCATCATTGTCATCACATACAGAAGGCACACACACAAGCGCTCCCGCACACAGCTCTTCGAGTTGAAGCATCACCTTTTCTGTGTTTTGTGCTTGAGAAAACACTGTTGCAGTAATGGAAACTGCCTGAGTTCAAAGCCCCCTTTCTCTCATTAGGCACTTGTGCGTCAGTTTGCCTTGTTTGTGTCTCCTGAGTGAGGGGGACTTAGAAGTTACAAGTCTTGAAAATGAGCACATGTGTCTGAATGTTCTGATTCTCATGCCTTTTTTCCCTTTCATTATCCCTCATTGACATTTGATTTGCATCTGTAATCACTTCTGTGGTCATTGTGGATATTTATGTGTTTGTCTTAGAAAAGGCCATTGAATAATGTTAATTCCACTGAAACTTTTTTTGAGGCCAGATGAAGACATCATTGTTTTTCCTTAATAAACATTCGAGATTTCAAAACATATATTATTGTGTAATGTTAACAGAAGTGATTATTATAAAAATATACTTTCACTGTACGTCTCATGCTGCCATTGAATTGAGATCTGTTGGCCTCAGCTTCCACGTATTGGTATCAGTAGCGTGTGTAACCGCATTCAGCCTGTTTGTTTCAGATGGGCTCTGGCTCTGTGGCCCAGTCTCACCTAGAACTTGCAGTGCTCCTCCTGCAGTGTTTCACCCTCAGTGGGAACTGACACTGCAGACATATTTTAACATGAACTTTTTTGTTTTTTTACAATAGAATTTGGTCATGAGTGGGTGTCCCTTTAATGCTGAAAATCTTTCTCTCGTGTAAAAACTTCATTCACATAATATGTTTTTCTACAAATCTAGGTTTTACTTGATTGGGCAAGACAGTCATTGGTTGCATTTTATAAGAAAAAACTTGAACTGCAGGAAGATATTGTTGAAAGACTCTGGGTCTATGTAGATAACATTCTACATAGCAGGAAATTGCAGAATCTCCTTAAGAATGGAAAGACTATAAATCTTCAGATTTCCCTTGTCAAGGTAAATAAATAATGGTTTCTTCTATTGACTTGTGTTATGTGCATCTTTGTTAATTTATTGTTACTGCCTAAACTTGCTTTAAAAAATCATGTGAATATGCAGGAAGTTTTAGGGAAGAGAAGGAAGTAGTAATAGTGTCCTCCCACCTCCCTCCAAAATAAACCCACACTTTTTTTTTTTTGAAACATAGGAGATCCTATGTAACCCTGGATCTCCTGGAACTCTCTTCATAGACCATGCTGACTGTGAATTCAAGAGATTTGCATACCTCTGCCACATAGTATTACAAGCATAGACCATACTTAGTCTATGAACTAGCTTTTTTTTTTTAATATATAAGTACACTGTAGCTGTCTTCAGACACACCAGAAGAGGGCATTGGATCCCATTACAGATGGTTGTGAGCCACCATGTGGTTGCTGGGATTTGAACTCAGGACCTCTGGAAGAGCAGTCAGTGCCCTTAACGACTGAGCCGTCCCTCCAGCCCCTATGAACTAGTTTTTAACCATCTGCTCTCAAACTCATGTTCCTTTCTTCACATACCATGTCTGAGAATATAGATGTGTATCATCAGAGCTAGTTTGATTACCTTTCAACTGGAAAAGGTAGCTACTATATTATAACTACACTGACACACGCATACACACAGGCACTTTAATTTTCTGGAAGGAGATCATAGATCAAGATGGGCAGGAATTACCTCAAGGATTTTTAACTAAAATCAGAAAAGTCTGAACTTAATTGTCAGAATAGTATTTTCAGATGCCATGGTAATAGGTATTATCAGTAAAGTCCAGAACTAATGAGTATTGAGTACTCATGACAGGCTCAAAGGACACATGAACACAAGTTCTGCTTTCAGTCTAAGTATGGAAAAGGTTTTTCATTGATGATCTATGTAATAAAATATCTGGAGGCCACTGGTGTTATGTTAATATCTTAGGGTTTAGTACATTTGTTGCAACTTTTAAAAAAATATAAGCCAGTACTTAACTCCAGTGGAAATAATCATTGTTTCATACAGTTGCTAATAGCTTAGCACTTGAAACAACCGTGATTCTTAGATTTTTCTAAGGCTGGGAACAAGTTTCTGGCCTGGCAGTAAATTTTGGGATCTGCCTGCTTTAGTGTCTAAATTTGGAATTTTGAAAATTGAAAGCAGTGTTTGTAATATATGATAAATAGGCAAGTACTCGTGTGTCATAGAATGGTGTCCAGTTAGCTAGGTAATTGAGGGATGACCTTGAACTTCTGATCATCTTGACTATACACGTCCTGAATACTGAGATTACAGGCATGCATGACCACACTCAGTTTATGTAGTGCTGGGGATTGAACAGAGAACTTCATACATGTTGGGCAAGTACTCTACCAATAGAGTTACATCTCTAGCCTTGCTTTGGTGTTAATAGGAAAAATTTGATTATTTTATATATATCTCCAAACAGCCACAGGGTCCTGACTCAAGTGCTACCTGATAACACCCAGATAAAGATTTAGGGTCTAAGCCTTTGCTCCTACTGGACTGCCTCATCCGGCCTTGCTATGGGGTTTGTGCCCAGTCTTCTTGTACCTTGTTATGCCAGGTTCAGTTGATATCCTGGGAGGCCTGCTCTTTTCTAAAGGGAAAGGGAGGAACTGTGGATCTAGGGGGTAGGGGAGGTAAGGATGGGACAGGAACTGGGAGAGGAGGCTATAGTTGGGATGTATTGCATGAGAGAAGAATAAAGGAGGAGGAGGAAGAAGAAGAAGAAAAAATTGACACTGACTTAAGTTTTGTGAAGCCCAGCCTTTTGGAATTGGTTGGCAAATTTAGAAAGTCACTAGATCTTTTCAGGGTGATACTGAGAGGAGATGGCAAGTTCATGTTAGAAGGAAAACCTGGGTATTCCTTTTCAAAGTGTGGCAGAGGAATGGCTTTCATACTTTATGAGTAGGTGTGGCTTCGGGTACTCATGAGCTTTTCTCTTTCTTAATATTCAGATCATAAATGAGAGAATAGAAGAGTTCTCACTTTCGGGATCCCAGAAGAATATCTGTGCCATCCTGAGCTGCTGCCAGGGCATCCTCTCAGCACCTGCCCTTGCTGTCATCTATACAGCCAAACCAGAGCTTATTGTGGCGTTGCTGAGTCAGCTCTGCTGGTCAGCCTGCAGACAACCAGAAGGAGCCATGACAGCCAAGCTATTTGAGGTCATTCATCTGGCTCTTGATCATTACCTCAAACTTCAGCAACAACAAGCAAACCCTAGGCGTGTCTTTGGAGATATGACTGCCCACCTCTTCCAGCCCTGCCTAGTCCTAAGACACTTGCTTTTGGGGGGCACATGGACACAGGCTAGTCAGGGTCAGTTATGGCAGGTACTGAGCCGAGATATTAGGAATAAGATTGATGCTGTTCTTCGAGGTGGTGTTTTTCGACATGATTTACTCTCATCCTATAAAGAGGAGCTCTTGGAACAGCACCAAGAGAACATAAAGATGGGGGTCCTAAAGAGTCTTCTTACTCCAATGGAAACTGTGGTTACAAGACTGGTGGAGCCTGACTATGTCAAATCAGACCTCCATTCTTTGGTTGTGGCCAGCTCAGTATCCTTGTTGTATAGACTGTTTCTTGAATCATACCTTAAGGAAGAAAACCAGTTTCTCTGTTTTCAGGTTCTCCCCAAGTTGTTTGACTGCTTGCAAATTTCACACCTGCAGGAGGGACAGATAGAAGCCCTGTCCCTATCAGATTGGGCCACAGAGCTTCTGGCTATAGAGCAACTACTAAACTTAGTGGCTACCAGTAACATCTACAATGTGGCTGCTGACAGGATTCGGCATGCGGAGACACAGTTCCACTTCTACCGTCGTGTGGCTGAGCTGCTGATCAACCATTCACAAGCGTCTGTGCCAGCTTGGTTTCGCTGCCTCAAGATTTTGATGTCTCTGAATCATTTGATTTTAGAGCCGGACCTGGATGACCTGTTGTCTTCGGCTTGGATTGATGCAGAAGTAACAGAATTTCGAGCCAAAAAAGCCCAGGAGGTACTTATTAGCACCGTCTTCCAGACATATGCCAAGCTCCGACAGGTGCCACAGTTGTTTCAAGAGGTTTTGGGGGTGATCTGCCGTCCAGCTGCTGAGGCACTTCGGCAGCCTTTGCTTGCCTCAGGCCTCTCTGTGGCTCTCTGTGCATGTTTTTTGGAGCTGCCACTGAGTCAGATCCTGGATTCATGGTCCCTGGTACTGGATAAGTTCCAGTGTTTAGTCATGCCCTGTTTGCAGAGTGACACTGACATGGCGTTAAAGGCAATGTCACTGAGCTCTCTGTTGCACTGCATCATGTTCAACATGCAGAGTCTGGACGACAACATGCCTCTGCCCGTCATCAGACGCACACAGTGCATGATGGAGAGGATGCTGAGAGAGCTTGTGAAGCCACTTTTGGGCCTTCTCCTGGACCTCTGGGGCCCAGAGCCTGAGCCGTGGCAGCAGAAGGTGAGTGACTCTGCACTCTTACTGTCTCACACCTGGGCTCAGGTGCACACTACCCTCAGTTTGCACTGCAGCCAGTATTATTCTCTGGCAAGCTCCCTAGCCAGGGCTGCTCTGGATAACTCCAACCTCCCTTTGTTGCTACCAGATGTGGAAACAGAGCTTTGGAAGAAGGTGGAAAAGTGTGTGGCCCAGTCCAGGTCTCTCAGTAGGTACTGCTTAGAACAGCTGTACCTTCAGAAGGTGAAAAGGACTTTAATGCTGACTACGTCTCAGTCCAGAGAAGCCCTTCAAACCTCGAGATTTGACGCTGCCCACATTCTTGATTCTAGTAGAGACTGTTTAAGTCAGAAGACGGTGGCTGCCTGGGACAGGCAGGTGTTGACAGTGAGTGAGTCCACATATCCTGTCGCACACTGGCACTTGATTGTATCAAACCTTACCGTGTTAATACCACACCTCTGTGTGAATGATGTGAGACATGTGGCCACTGTCTTACTGAGAACATTACCAGCAAGTAAAGCCCAGGAAAGCTTGGCACATGGTGAGCCACATGTCACGCTTGAGAAAATATCCACAGCCCTCCTTCACAGCCCTCTCTTTCCAGAGATGCAGTCCCTCTATTCTGCCTTCCTGACGTGTATCATTGCAAAATGTTCTAGCATTCTGTGCTCTGGTGCTCATAGTGATCTGAGCCTGATTAGTCAGCGGCTCCCCTGGCTTTTTGGAAAGGACTACCACACACTTGTGGCTCACTGGGAAACCAAATTGGCAAAAGTTGGACCTGAAGGTGTAGAACCAAGAGGAGAAATTGCCCAGAATTTTCTATCCATGGTCAAGAGTGGCTTTCCAATCAAGCTGGATGAAGAGCAGCTACAAGGCCTCTTGGAGCTCTTAGAAGTCATCTCTGCCCTCCGCCTGGACAGCCTCTGGCCATCTTACCACGTGCATTTGTTTTTCCTCCTTTTCTCCATGGCTGTCTCCACATTAGGGCATTGCTCTTGCCCACTAGCCCTCCAGTTTTTGGTGAAGTGCTACCAGCTCCTCAGTGGTCTGCAGAGAGGAAGGAATGCCCGCTCTGTATTTAAGGTCATGTACGTTAGTGACATCTTTGAGGTGGTGCTGACCTCACTGTTTCAAGCAAGTGCTGAGTTTCAAGTTAGGGAGGATGACCCTGCTTGGTTGCAGCTTCTTCAAGAGTCAGGGGTGTTTTTGGAACAGCTAATGCAAATGCTTATCCAAGTAAAGCTAAGCTTGGTGCTCAATTTTGGGAAAATCACTGCCTTTCTGTCAGGGTACAGTAAGGGAGCTTCCAGCAAAGAATTGAAAATTCAGAACCTTCGGGGCAGGCAACTGCTTCTGGTGGCTCTAACCAAATTGTGTCAGAGTTTGGAGCCTTGTGTTAAAGAGCGGAGGCAGCTACTGGAGGCCCCAGGGGCACTACCTGAGCTGCAGCAGCAGGCCGTGAAGCAGATGGGGGCCATGCTACAGCTCTGCTTAGTACCTGGGACTACAGGCCGCCGCCTGCCTTCAGTCCTCCTCTCAGCTGTCCCCACACTTCTAGAAGCAGACCTGAGCCAGCACCTCGGGGATGGACAGCCCAAAATTGCTCAAGAGGTGACCACAGACAGAACACTGCTTTCTCATGTGACACTCTACCAGGATGTCTACACGCAGTTGCTGGAGGAGTTGCCAGCACTGTCCGGGAGTACTCAGTCTTTCCAGGCAGCACTGAGATTTCTAACCTTGTTCCTTTTGACTCCAGAGCTCCATTCCAAGGAGAGCTCTGTTTTTGCTTCCATCTTTTATTCTGTACAGAAGGTTCTTACAGGTAAGGTGGGTTTTTTGGTGTTTTTAAATTTATGCACATGGATATTTTGTGTGCATGTGTGTCTATGTACCAAGTATATATGTATGCCTGGTGTCCTCAAGCCAGAGGATGGTGTCAGATCTCCTGGAACTGAAGTTACTGATGGTTGTGAGCTGCCATGTGGATGCTGGGAATCAAACCTGGGTTGTCTGGACTTAACAGCACTGTTTTTAACTATTGAGATATCTCATCAGCCCTGATAAGCTGTTTCTTTCTGAACTGACTGTGTGCTGCAGAGGCTTAAGTCAGTGGGACTCCTTGGCCAAGTTACCATGCTTCATGTCTGATGATTCACATGCCTCTATCTCTTCAGCATATCCTACTGGTATGTACCACCACAAATGGCTTGGCCTCCCCCCTTAAACATTACCCATTGAACTGTCTCATCAACCCCCATTCATGGTTTTGAGTTCTGGTTTTGGTTTTTAATTTGTCTGGTCATAGATGACTAATACAGATCATCTCACTTAGGGAAAACTCCTGTTTCAGGTTGATAGTGGTATAGATTAACTTTGAAAATTATGGAAACTCTGCTTTCCTCAGCACCCCAATTCAGTGTGATCTATTAACATGTGTGAGTGTGTGTGTGTGTGTCTAAAGCAGACAAAGATGAACAGGCCTGACATCTTGTATCTAGTCAGCAGTTTGTATCTATCACAGGCAGCAGAGGCTTTCCTTTTAGTTTTGGGGGTTGCTGAGGGGCTAGAGTAGGAATTAGGTTGTCTCTTGAGGACTAGGGGGGCAAGAATACATGCTGGGTAGAGAATGTGCTCAGTTTATTTCCATGGAGAAGCTACAACAGGGTCAGACTTTAGGAAGTGAAGCCACCTGGTCTGCCTGGGCCGCTACCAGATCCGGGTGTGTGGATTGAATAGTGTTGCTGTTGTCTTCCTGTCAATGACCTTTCTGTCTAGGATTCAACAGTGGAGGATGAACTGTAAACCCCTGGCTCTGATGATCTTTTTCTGTTCAATAACTTGGGTTGTGCTTCTCTTATACTGGAACTGACATTGAATTTTGTTAAAGCGTGTGTCAGTATTCCAGGTTAGTGTCCTAGGATGGCAGCTGGCATCTGAAGCTGTGGCTGCTGTCAATTTGTTAAACAGAATTCAGCGTCCCCTTTCCCTACCTCTGGTGATATGAGGCGGTTCTAAACCTTATTTTTATATTTCCGGACTGTGGTACCTCAGACCTCTGGGACGGTGCATCAGGTACAGCGAGTCCAGCATGTTTACACATCTCAACCATTAGAGTGTCTAGTGAGCAGTTTGGCCCAAAGCATCAGGGAAGAAAGGGAGCATTGAGGTTGCTTTGAAGAACTGAAAGGTAGCAATACAAGTTGGGTGGAGGTGCTTCTGCCCTCCAGTGGTGCTAAGGGGGTATTTCATAAACAGGAGCTTTTATGAAGAATGCTTTCAGGCAATAAGTAGATTGCCTTAGTGGATCTGGGGAAGCCAGTGCGTTAGAGCTGGTCTGTATAGGACTATCTCTGCTCTGGCTGATTTGGGTTTCATTAACACACATCTATAGAGATTGCAGAGGAGAGAATTTGGGATATAAAATACAACCTGAATGTGGGACCGAGGCCAGAGGGCACATGTAAGCCAAGTGTAAGAGACCATGAAGTCCAGCCAAGCAAGTATGGGTGTGTGGTCAGCCCTCCTGGAAAGGCTCTCCTATAGATTCTGTGTCTTATTTGCCAGTGACATGCACCTTCTCTCATGTGTTCATTGTGCTGATGAGCAGATTGGGGCTGAAAGGGGCTGCAAGTCTAGGTCTAACAGGTTGTAGGGGACATGAGCCTATGACTTTATCAGTCAGAGCCCCTGATCTCTGTACTCCTGATTGTAAATAGCACAGATTGAGAGGTAGAAGACATTCTGGTGTGTGGCAGTCTGAAACACATGGAAGGATGCACCTTGGGCTTCGTTGTAGGATTGTGGGCCAGAAGATTCTGGAACCCAGAAAACACCTTTGGGATCTTGTAGACAGGAATGTCAAGGCTCTTGTCTTTTTCAACGTTCTTGGGTGACCCAAACCATCAGGGTGACCTGAACACTGAAGTATTGTGTAAGTGTCTTGGATAAGCTAATGACTTATGACAAGCAAGTTTATTAAGAAGTACAGTATCATATATACTATTTGTGGGGTGGGGATGGGTGGCCAAGTCCAAAAGAGAGCTAAGTTAGACAGTGTTGCCAAAGAGCGTGGAATACCTCAGACACAGCTGCACAGATACCAACAGTCCAGGGGAAAAGTTGGGTCCCTAGAAGCTGCAGCTCTGACTCTCGAGGCATTGGCCCCAGCTCTGTACTGGCCTTGCCAAGTCCATTCCTGGACAAGGACACAGAACTTAAGTTCGCTTTGTCCTTTCTTCAGGACCTTTAAGAAGGTCTAGGGTTGGTTTGGCTTCCCACATCTGGGTATTTAAAAATATACTACTTCTGCACCATTAATGATTGTATAAAGAAGATAAAGAACAGTGGTCATGTGTCTGCTGTGGTCCAGAGCTAACTTGAGCATATTGGCCTTTTCTGTATGCGCACGCTGCGCATAGGCACAGCTCTGGGTAGGAGAAGGCACCACATGAGCATGTACTCTGACTTTCACACGGACTGCCATCACGTGTCAGCTTCACAGATCTTACCAGTCAGATTGTAACAGTGTTGACTTCTTTTCCTGCAGGTCCATGCTTACCTGCTCCAGTCACTCAGGATACTGAGCCTCTCTTGGAAGCCCTGCTCACGCAGATGTTCAAGGCCGGGACAACAGAGCACTTTGGGATGGTACTGCAGTCCATTCTTCAGGGACTGGACGTCACTCAAGCATGGAGGTCAGATCTCCAGGTGGATACCTTCTTTCTTTTGTTACAGACCTGGAGAAAGGAAGGATTATTTGAAATCTTGTGTCACTTCTAAAGTTAAACAAATTGGCTGACAGAGTGGAGGCAGAGTAGGAGCCTTTCAAAGGGAGCCTACTACTAGCTTCTACTGAAGAGTTCTTATTCTTCACAGGATAATTTCAGAATTACAAATGTGTGCTCTTATTACATGAGATGTGAGATATATGTAAAGACCATAAATAAGTGACTATAAGTTCATTTCATCTACCACAGTCTTTTGGAAACATTATTAAAAGAATTAAGAATGAAGATTAAGAGAAATGCTTGTGAGAAAATAAGACACATGTGAGAACATGGTTGTGGGCTTCTCAAAGAGTTGCCTTTACTTCCTTTTTGATATGATCAGACAGCTTAGATCAGAACTTAAGAATCATTTGGAGTGTACATGTGTATGTGTTTGTGTGTGTGTGTGCGCGCGCGCGCGCGTGCGTGCTCTGGGTATATAGCTTAGTTGGTAGAGTATCTGTATTGGATTCATGAAGCCCTGGGTTCAAATCCAACACTGACAAAAAAGAAAAAAGAAAAAGAAGCATTTGAGCTCTCAGTTCATAAACCCAGTGTCCATGTAGAATGAATGCTTTACACAACTCATAATTCAGGATGATTGTGGGTACTTTCTGGTCAGAAATTCCCAACGGCACTTGAGGAAAAAAATCTCCATAGATTGGTCTAGGCTTCTCTTCTTTTTTCCTGAGTTTGCCATTGAAGCCTAGTCCGGAATTTATAATCTCCTGCCTCAATCTCTCAAGTACTATAAATATAGATATATACTATTAAAGTCTAGCCTCATTAGTGGCTTCTTGATTTCTGGTCACTGACAACACCTGAGATTGGGTTTTTGATCTGAATTAGAGGAGAGTTAGGGGGGAACTGAGTTCTGGCAAGGGGCACAGGAACAGTTGAGACCCTTACCCATGAGCCTGAGAACCTAAGACCCTCATCATCCCTACCAGTTGACCTGCCACACTTGCCTGTCTCTGGAACTTACATTGTATATCTTAATGGCACAATTGGGGCCCAGCTTTGACTGGGTCTCGGGGCTTCCATTTCAGCAAGTAATTTGGGGGAAGAAAATAACCCCCAAGTTTTTATTAAACCAATTAATTAGAGAAGGCTTCGTAGACAAGGAAACTTGGAGTGAGTATTGAAGAATTTGAAGGGACCGTGGGTGTGCATGGTATAGCAGTATGTGTCTGTTGGGGCAGAGGGTGTACAGTTTTGTAAAAGGACATCAAGGCACCAAGCCACAATGGGTAGATACATCTTGTAGATATGTAAGAAATTGAAAACAGTCAGATTTGCAGGTTTGTGCAGTCAAGAGAAGGCAAGGGAAGAGTGCACAGGGAAGAAATCAGGATCTGGCTGGGGTTGTGTGACCTCACAGTCTTAGTGGAGAAAGAGGCTGTTGTAACACTGAGAAGCAGGACACAAGGCCAGGCCTTTCTTTGTGAAACATTTAGTAAAAGTAAGTACCTGCCTGCTTGTCCTCTGGCTTAGAGGAAGTGCCTACCATCAGAGCATCTCACCCTGTATTTTCTTTAAACCTTTCCATATGTAGTTTTGTTGTTTTTTAATCTTTTACATTTTTTCATTGTGTGTATGGGTGTTTTGCCTGCACACACACATACACACACATCTGTGCACTTTGTGCATGCCTTGTGCCTGCAGAAGCAGAGGTCATCAGATAAAATACCCTGGGACTGGAGTTAGAAGGTTGTAAGCTACAATGTGCATATTGGAAATCAAACCCAGGTCCTCTGGAAGACTAGTTAACCACTAAAGCATGGCTCCAGCCCCCCCCCCCCCCCCCCGTAATTCTTTTTTTTTTTCTTTTCCTTCGAGACAGGGTTTCTTTGTATAACACAGCCTTAGATATCCTGGAACTCACTCTGTAGACCAAACTGGTCTTGAAATCAGAGGTCCACCTGCCTATGATCTCCTGAGTGATTAGAGATGTGCACCACCATTGCCCAGTTCTTCTGTAGTTGTTGATCAATGAAGTAATAGGGTTCTCTATGACCAGCATCTTGGCAAAATGGAGTCTATGATTAGGCCATTTTTTGTCTCTTGCTGAACTTGGTGTCCTGGATCAGTTTGATTTCTGACTAGTATAGTGAGGTGCTCCCCAAAGACATGATTTTTGCTTGAGTCAAGTTCATCATTATTGCTCCCTGTCTGCACAAATGGGAAAGATCTTGCTCTTAAAACTCAGCCTTGACCAGGCCTTGTTCCTGTTCCTGAGCCCAATAACATGTCAGTACCAGTAAAAGGCTCTCCTTTCCTTTGGTGTTCTCCCAGGGGATTGGCTATTTCAGTGCTAAACTTTGCCTTTTTGTTTCAGGTTGTTTTGTGTGCCATTAGACTACTCAACCTGCTACTCAAATGTCCACTCGATGGAGAAAAGGCGAGTTTGCTATGGCGTTCATGCCCCCAGATAGTCACAGCTCTAATGGTGAGTGACTGCTCGAGATGTACCCTCGGCTCATCTGTCATTTCCTCTTCTGTAAGACAGCTAGTGGCTTGGGCTCTGTCATCTCTGGTTCTGGAGATTGTTCTTAAAAGTGGCCATGAACAGGGAGCCCATCTGTGCTCTCTGTCTGTATACACTGCTAGACAGTAGCAACCTGGATAAGAGGTGCTGAGGGTCGGGCACTGAGAATCAGACAGGGAGTGGTGAGACTGGTGGCAAGGACAAGATGAGGCAACCGTAGGCCATAGACGCAGGTGGAAGAGATCTCTGGGCAGATCCCCACAAAGTTTTGTGTCAGTTAAGTATCAGGACAGGCACATGGTGTAAGGCATGTGATACAGTAAAGGGGAATACTCTTATTTAGTTTGAGTAGTAATATTGTGACGGGTTACTATCGCATCTTACCAAAGTGTTGAATTTTCATCTGGCAATAACTTGGTTTCATTTTAGCTACAAGAACCTGGTTCACTGAGGTTGGTCTTAGTGTTTACACCCTCCATTGATCCTGGCTAGAGTCTTACTGCAGATATGGAAGGGGAGGCCTGCTTGCCATCATCACCATCCAGATAGCAGCTTTTGCTATGTGAGAGAACGGTTGTGGATCAGCATATTTGCAGAGCTAAGAGGCCTGAAAACTAGACTTTATGTTCCCTCCATTTTCTAATTTGCTTCTTTGTCTTCTCCCTAAGAATTTGTAACACCAAAGGCCTGTGCTAAAAAGTGCCATTCTCCCTCCCCCCTGTTTTTGTTGAGCAGACAATGGAGAAGCAAGTTACGGAGTAGGATATAGGGTGGCCATAACGGTGACAGTGTGTGTGTTGACTGTACTGAGATGCACTATGTTAGAGGCAGACTGGCTGCAGAGCCATGTTCCCTCCAGAATGATGGGACTTGTAAGATTCAGGACCCCAAAGCCTCCTTCCATACTCACTGTCAAACTGGGAACCATAGGGATGGATGCTCTCTAGGTGACCCAGGGAAGACAGGGTTGTCCCTTTTCTTGAGTCTATTCTCTTATTTTCCAGGACACTACTTGAAAATCTCAACTAGACCTTTACAATAATCACAGGCATTTGGAACTTAATATATTCTGGGAAAACACTATTATACGTGTCTTACATGCAGCTTCCTTGTGAGAAATTGGATATGTCTGTTTAAGAAATGCCTTGTCTATGGTAGATAGACTGAACAAAATGAGCTCTGAAGCTGCTAGATCTATAGACAGTTACCCTTGGAGGCCTGGATTGCTGATTGGTTACACCACTTCCTTGTAGAGCACAGGCAGACTCCCTTTGTCACCTAGAGCTTTAGTGATTTCCTTTCTTTGGAGATCACCTTCAGTTTCTTTTCTTTGCATTTCTTTGGAGATCACCTTCACTTTTTCTTCTTTGTCTTGCTTTGTAGCTGCAACACCGAGAGGCCTGCCAGGAACAGCCTGTGGCCCTAGTAGTGGTTGAGTCTGTTCTCGAAGTCCTGGCTGTTCTGCTTCGGACAGGGGAGGAGAGCATCAGCAACCCTCACCATGTCAGCCTTGCCTTTAACATCTTGCTCACGGTCCCTCTGGATCACCTGAAGCCACAGGAGTTTGGCAGTGTCTTCCTGAAGATGCACAATGTGCTCTTCTCCGTCTTGCAGTGCCACTGTAAGGTGAGAGGCAGAGCGGGGCCTGCGTGCGTGCGTATTAGGTCCCTGAGCTATCCTGACCACTGAAAATAAAAGCAAACAGACAAAACTGAAGAAAAGACAGCTTCGATGTTGAAGATTTTACTTCTAGTAATTTCTGATCTGTAAACTTCTTGACCTTCTCTTCAGGCCACTGAGTTGTTCTTTACCATGTCCAATCCTCTAAGCGGTGTCATATAGTATATAAAAGAGCCCTTTACGATCTTTGATGATGATATATTTAAACAAGTCACTACCTTGCTTAGATATGTTGGGTTTATAATATAAATGCAGGGAGTGAAGGTCTTGTTTACTCTGCTACTGTTCTGTTATGCAGAGGCTAGGAACACAGATCTCATCGGAGAGAGTATGACCAACTAGCATTTGTTTAACATTTGCTGCCTTACTCCATAGTCAGCCTCTGAAGCATGAGGTAATCATATTTTAGTGATAAGGATATTGAGGCTTGGTGAATGTTTTGACACCTTTGATCAGGGTTCTTTTCATAAACCACCACTAATATATGTGGCCAGCATATATTAGTGGAACTCATAAATACTATGTATGTGCCTGTACACATGCATGTTGAGATATATCTAAGTGTTTTGATAGTCCAAGAAAAAAAAGTGTGCACACATGCTATGAGGTGTGTTTGAAGGTCAAAGGACAATTTGTGGAATCAGTTCTGTATGAGGTCCAGTGTCCAAATTAGGATTACCGTTGCTATGAAACAACATGATCAAAGCAAGTAGGGGAGAAAAGGATTTATTCCACATGATTGTTGAAGGAAGCCAGGGCTGGAACTCAAGCAGGGCAGGATCCTGGAGGCAGGAGCTGGTGCAGAAGTCATGGAGGCCGCTGCTTCTTGGCTTGCTTCCTGGCTTGCTCAGTCTGCTTTCTTATAGCACCCAGGACCACCAGCCCTGGGATGGCCCTGCCCCCAGTGGCCACTAATTGATCACTAATTTAAGAAAATTCATTGCAGCTGGATCTTATGGAGGTATTTCCTCAACTGGGCTCCCTCCTCTCTGACGACTTTAGCTTGTGTCAAGATGATATTAAACTAGCCAACACATCTAGCAGTTGAACTCAGGACACCAGACATGCATGGCAAACACTCACTGAGTATCTTACCTTCCCAGTAAAGCTGGTTTTTAAGAGAAATTCTCTATTCCAAAGACTTTCCCAGCTTCTTCCTCTGTCACTACCTTTGACATGGAATATTTTCCCTATTATTAAGGCTGTTATGTGACTGTAAAATGTAAGTGCAGCACAAGTCCGTCAGCGCGAAGCCATGCGTTTGTCCTGGTGCTTGACTCTTTGTTCTACTCTGAGCAGTGCAGTCCAGGAAGTACTCAGTGGTGCTGCATTGTCAGGGTGGTGCTCACTGGCCTCACACATGACGACCATTTGAAAGTAGTTGGCATGACCAGAAATTGCAGGTTTAATTCTAACTAAATTTATGTGCGCTTATTGCTGTTTGTTTAGGATTGTGGTTGTGTTCCTGATGTGTGGGGCTGGGGAGATGTAAGCATGAGGACCCCAGTTTGGATCCCCAGAGTCCATGGAAAGCTAGACAGGGTAGCCTGTGTCTGTAATCCCAGTGCTTTTATGGTGGGATGGAAGGTGGAGACAGGCAGACCCCCTGAAGGTAGAGGGTCAGCTAGCCTGGAGAACACGACAGTGAACAACAGAAAGGTCTTGTTTCAAAATAAGGTGGCAGGCTAGGACCCGGCGCCTGAGGTTGTCCTCTGACTCTAATGTGTGCTGTTGTCACACACAGATACAAGGAGGGAGATTGAAAAGCATGCTTTTGCCATCTTAGTCTGATTTTTTTTAAATGAAATACTAGAGTTTATTGAAAAAAGGCTTTGACTGATATAGTGGTGAATGCCTGTAATCTCAGCACTTGGCAAAGGCAAGCATTTGAAACCAGCTTGGTTTACATATTCAGGCCAGCCAGTGATACACAGTGAAAGTCTATTTCAAAGGGGAGAAAAGGTTTTTTAAATATGAAAGTGAGTAGGGACTGGAGAAGCACTTGAAGGAGGAGGGATTTAGACACATAAGGAAGTTAGGGATAGGCTTTAAACTCTTTTCATTGGAGGAGTGTTCAGCATGTGTGTATGTGCAGCTCATGCATTTAGTGCTCATGGATGTTATGAAGACATCTGACCCACTGGGACTGGGGTTGTTGACATAGATGGCTGTGAGTTACTATGTGGGTGCTGGGGACCAATCGTGTCCTTGGCAAGAGAAGCTGTTCTTGACCACTCAGTTATCATTCCAGCTCCAGGAGCAGACGTAGAACACTGGGGCGTTCCCTAGTCTCAGTGCTCAAGGGAAAGTTCTAGGCAGGCTGTTTCATCACTGTTAATTGAGATGGTTTGATTCCCATTGTAAATGAATTTGTGTAATCTGTTTTTGAATGATCAATTCTGTGTGTTTTTAGGGTATATTAGGAACAGAGTAAAGAAAACATAGACTTAGCAAATTTTAAGTCAACGTGCCTACAAATTTTGAAAGGTGTACAATGTGGAACCCCTGCTTTCTAAAATATTTAAACAAGACTTAAGGAGCCAGATATGAGCCAGGTGCTCAGTCACTTTAGTGAAAGATACGCGAGGTATCTGTGCTGCACAGTGGGTCCTGCGCTTCTGTTCGTCCTGCCAGGAAAACAGACAGAACTGACCCACTTCTGTGTGTCTTCGTTACCACAGGTGATGCTGAAGGCCATTCCATCTTTCTTGAACTCCTTTCATAGACTGTTGTTTTCAGTCATGCATGAAGGACGGCAGAAGGACAAAGGTAATTCAGAGTAATGGTGTGAGGTGCGCAGGCTCAGATGTGTTTATCATGCAGTGTTTGTCATGAGTAGATTGAAAGTGAAACCACCAAACTGAGGTGATGTGAGAATTGTTCAGATTATCATGTGAATATTTGAGAAAAAAAATTTAAAGACAATTTTTTTAAAAATTTATTTTTATTTACATGTGTGTGTTTGTGTGAATTATGTGTACAATGTTAATGCTGGTGGAGACCAGAAGATGGTATCTGATACCCTAGAACTAAAGGTATCTGTAGTTTTAAGCTGATACAGGTGCTAGGAATGGAACTTGGACATCTGGACCTTCGCCACTGAGATACCTCTTCAGCCTCTTGTCTTAGTTAGGATTTTGTCACTGTGATAAGACATCATGATCAAAAGCAACTCGGTGGAGGAGAGGGTTTATGCTACTTACTGGCTTGCTTTTATGGTTTGCTCAGCCTGCTTTTTTCTACAGCTCAGGACCACCTGCCCAAGGGTGGCACTGCTCCCTTGTGGCATGTCCCCTCTTACATTAGTCATTAGTAAAGAAAATGGTCTACAGACTTGCCTACAGGCAATGTGATGGAGGCATTTGTTCAGTTGAGGTTCTTTTCCCCAACTCTAATAACTCTAGCTGATGTCAAGCTCACAGAACTAAAGATAACCCAAACAGGGCATCTCTCAATACAGTTTTTGTTTGAGATAGGGTCTCTCATGTAGCCCTGGCTGGCCCAGAACTCTTTGTGTAGACTAGACTGGCCTCAAGCCAACAGCTATCCGCCTTGCTTAAGATAGTAACTATTTCAGATCATCACATTTTACTATATCCCAAACTGCAGATAGATCTGGTGTCTCTGAAACTTCTTTTTCTGGAAAGAAGAAGGGAGAGGAGAAGAGAGGACGGCACTATTGACAGAGCCCGTAGTTATCCCTTTGCTCTGACCAACTGAGGACAACTGGTGACAAGCTGGTAGTCACCATCTCCTGTACATCGCATGTGTTGGCCTAATATTAAAAATTACTGATATTTAGGGCTGCCAATAAGTTCGTTCTCTTTGTTAGCAATCGCTGTTTACATGATGACGGTCTGTGCTTTTAGTTAAGGTCCTTTAATATCCCAAGTTTCTGTTCTGATAGTGATCTCTTCTCTGCTCTACCCAGGGAGGCAGCCAAACCCAGGTCTTGTTGTGAACTGGAAGTGCAGTGTGGCCAAATGCTGTGTCAGTCTTGTCTCTCATCACACGCTCTAAACATGCACAGACGCATGTGCTTGTTGGCCTAGCTCTAGTCCCAAGACTGTTCGCTCTATATTTGTGTCTTGACCCCCGAGGCTTTAACCATGTTCTCCTTATTGGGTTCTAGTGGACTCTTATTTTTATTTATAAAGTTGGTAGCTGCCAGTTACAAATGCTGAGAAGAGAAGCACTGGAATGTTAGATCATGAAGCATATGACTACACATGTAGATGGCCTTGTGAAATCCCTCCAAAATGTTATAATTTCATAGAAATTACATTGATCTAGAAAGCTGCATTTATTTGTCCATTTATTTATTGATTTATTTACTTATTGACATGGTTTCTCTGTAGCAGAACCCTGGGTGTCCCAGAACTTGCTTCTCTGATAGACCAGATTGGCCTCAAACTCACAGAGATCCTACTCCTCTTCTCTCCCAAGTGCTGGGATTGAAGGCATGTGCCACCATGCCCTGCTTAAGCTGTATTTATAAAAGATGTCTGCATGTTTGTTCTAAAACCAAACCAAACAAACAAACATGTACTATACATACTAGAAATAAGTTTTATTGGGATTTAATGTATACATGATGAACTCTGTCTGATTGACAATTAAGAACAAAGTGAAGCCTCACCACAGTCAAAATATTTCAACTTCTGAGTTCTATGCCTTTTCTATTAGCCTGACCCTGAGCAATAACAGTCTATCCCCCTCCCCCAGCCAGGTTTGTCTGCATTGTCTAGATTTATAAATAAAGTTGTACCCATCGTTGTGCTCCACAAGGTTTGGGAGGTGACGTAGCCTGGGCCAGAGCTCCCTCCCAGGCAGTGCAGACTTAGGAAGCCCAGGGACTAGATGGCCTTACACTGAGTAGTAAGGGTGGGCTGGGAGTAAGAAGTAACTCTAGGAGGATAGGGTGAGGTGGGTTGTCTGTGGTGATAGGGTGAGGTGGGTTGTCTGTGGTCATAGGGTGAGGTGGGTTGTCTGTGGTCATAGGGTGAGGTGGGTTGTCTGTGGTCATAGGGTGAGGTGGGTTGTCTGTGGTGATAGGGTGAGGTGGGTTGTCTGTGGTGATAGGGTGAGGTGGGTTGTCTGTGGTGATAGGGTGAGGTGGGTTGTCTGTGGTGATAGGGTGAGGTGGGTTGTCTGTGGTCATAGGGTGAGGTGGGTTGTCTCTGGTGATAGGGTGAGGTGGGTTGTCTGTGGTGATAGGGTGAGGTGGGTTGGTTGTCTGTGGTGATAGGGTGAGGTGGGTTGTCTGTGGTGATAGGGTGAGGTGGGTTGTCTGTGGTGATAGGGTGAGGTGGGTTGTCTGTGGTGATAGGGTGAGGTGGGTTGTCTGTGGTGATAGGGTGAGGTGGGTTGTCTGTGGTCATAGGGTGAGGTGGGTTGTCTCTGGTGATAGGGTGAGGTGGGTTGTCTGGTGATAGGGTGAGGTGGGTTGTCTGTGGTCATAGGGTGAGGTGGGTTGTCTGTGGTCATAGGGTGAGGTGGGTTGTCTGTGGTGATAGGGTGAGGTGGGTTGTCTGGTGATAGGGTGAGGTGGGTTGTCTGCTGACGCTATTACATCTCATTTCCATTAGCTGATGAAATGAAAACCTTACACAGACAGTTTCTAAAACTAACAAAGGCAAAGACATAATTTGGAACTCATAAATCCTCTCAATAAATCATTTCTCTTGATAATCATTTTCATTTGACCCTGTCTTACAGCAATTATAGATTTTACCCTGGAAAGAGTTGACTTTCTAGTTATTAGCTGTTTTACTCCTGGCTGCAATAAGATGCTGAAAAAGCAGCTTCAGAAAGGAGGCTCATTTTGTCTCTCAGTTTGAGGAGATACAGTCCATCATGGTGACAGAGGGGTGCGGTGTTTGCTCACATGTGTCTGTAGTCAGGAAGCAGAGGGAGAATGCTGGTGCTCACTTGTCCTTGCTACTCCTTTCCTTATTTTCAACACAGGACTCCATGGGGTGACACTGTCCATGCCCAGGGTGGTCTTTCCTGCTCACCCAATCCTCCCTGGAGACTGTCTCATGCACTCCCCAGAGATTTGTCTGTTAGGACTGTTAAAAACCAGTAGATTAACAATGAAAATTAGTTATTGTAGACCTCCTAGAAAAACATACAGACTTGAATATTGTATTTTTACTGCTGTTGTGTTTAGACATGTCTTTTACTTTATTTTTATCTACAGAATAAGCTATTTAAAGTCTGGAAGGAGTGGAAGGTTGCAGGCATTTGTAGTGAAACAGTAGGGCCAGAAGAGATGCTCTTGCCATTTCAGTGCTGATCATTTGCCGTCTGTAGGGAGCGTGGATGACCTGCCAGTGGTCCTTGAGTGTGCACGTCTGGTGGAGAGGATGTATAGCCACATTGCTACTCGAGCTGAGGACTTCACAACGTTTTCCCCATTCCTGGTGGCCCAGTATGTGACAGAGGTACAGAAGGTAAGACCTAAACTTGAACACACTCATCAGGAGTTTTCATTTTTGTTCACGGCCTTAGCATGGCTTTTTTCCCAAAATAGCAGTTATTGGTCCTTTCTTATACTCGGTGTGTGTTGTAGGGGTGGGGATGGTAATCAACAGCCTTATAATTATGGTCAGGACTTAGGAATGTGGAAAGGTCACTAAAGTTGCTCAGGACTCCCAGGTGTCTGGTTCCAGTACAGACTTGGACATGTTTTCTTTTCTCCTGGTTGTCTATCTGATAGGCAAGTGAAATGTCATCCAAGGCCAAGAACCAAGAGCTCTTATGGATCCAGACCATATGATCATAGAAAATAGGGTTCGTTCTGCTGCCCCCAGATACTCAGAGCAGACCATGGGAGTAGACACACTGAGAATTTGTTACCAGTGATTTTGATTTTTGACCTCGGTGTTTGGATGCTGAGTTACTTTGTTTGTCAGTGCACTGTTCTCACTGTCTGTGAGTTGCTGGAGCCCGTGGTCAAGGCATTGCAGCTTTACTTTGATTAGTGAGTGCCAGTGTGTCAAGAGAGCCAGGAGAATAGAGTGTGCGTATCTTCGTTTGCTTATATTTGTATAAACACATTTCATGCCTCCCATCTGGGAAGCAGCCAGTCTAGTGGGCTGGCTTGGTATTGGGGTCTCTTCCATGTATGGTAGTTGGGTCTCTTGGTGGGCACTGGAATGGAATGTCTGGCTAGAGAAGTCAGCAATTCTCCAGGGAGGTTTGGTTGAACAGCCTTTCTAGATTATTTCCTTCCCTGTTCAAAGTAGCTGTAACTGTTGAATAACTTTCCAACCCACACCCTTGCTGACATCAGTGTAAAGCTTCTCGTCATTCTAGCAACTGTGGCTGGGGTGGGAGGGGCAGCAGTGCTAAGTAAATGCACGAGAAGACACTTGTAGTGGTCCTAGAATGGCACGAGAACTTGTCATTTGATTTCCCTATGCATATTTAGCAGTTTTATTGAAGCTTGATATTTCCCAAGCATGTGAGTCATTAAAATAGAAGCCTTTTATGAAAGAAAAGCTTGTACTTTTTAACTGGAGAATAGAGATATAGTAATTTAGTTTGCTAAGGGCCAAAAAGTAAAGCGATAATTGGAAGCCTTAAGCTATATTATTCTAAGATTTACTTTATGAAATCGCTGGCTTCCTGGCTTCATACTTCATCTCTAATTTAAATTTGTCCTTTTTCTCCTTTTTGTTTTGCTTTGTTTTAATCTTGAAAGCAGAAAGGCCTTGTGAATTATTTAAGACTTTGCATCCTAGAACCCACTGGCATCAGTCTAGGTCTCTATCTTTCATTTATTGTTAGATTTAGTAATGAAGAAAATCCTCCATATGCATTAGAGACTGTACTGAGAGCCATAGATTCTCCCAGGCAGCATGTCTAGGTTTAATTAAATGCTTAAGAGCAAAGATAGCCAGAGAGATCTCTGCATTCACTCCCTGTGCTTCTGTAGATTGGGTGTTATGGGAGGACCTGCAAGGACAGGCAGATGTCCTGGGAAGACCCTGTTGGTCAGGAGATGCTGTAACCCACAGGCTTGGTTGTTTTGTCTGCTTATGTGGTGAGAGTCCTGATAAAAACACACAGAGATGTTTCCAGTACTTTGTCTTTTACTTCCAGACCAAGTTTACAACAATTCTCTCCCTATTTCTAGCTTGGGTGAGTAGTGGCTAATAATGCTCATCTCATTCAGTGAGGTTGAAGCTGCTGGGATGTTTCATTCATTCACCATTGATCCTAGTGGGAGAAACTGCTTTTGTCTTAGAAAGTCTCGAGGCCAGGGGTCAGGTTTTCCAGCATGTTGCCTGGTTTTTGCTGAGAGCTTTTCTTCCTTCCCAGGTAACCTTGTACCCACCTGTGAAGAACCTGCTTCAGGAAGGAATTTATCTCATCTTGGATCTCTGCATGGAGCGTGATATCCAGTTTCTACGGGCCTCACTACAGTCCGGGGCCCGAGATGTCTTTAAGGACCTGCACAGTGACTACCTCAAGTACCACAAGGCCAAGCATGAAGGAGAGAAAAGATATACGGCCTAGGTCATACAGAAGCGCCTAGGACCCTTTACAGAATAGTGATGGTGCAGAGCCCTGGAGGATGTAAGGCTTCTGAAGTTCTCGTGCATATTGTCAACAACCACGGGAGACACACACACACACTGTGTGTCCTGGAATGGCCTAGAACTCACTATGTAGAACACCAGACTGGCCTTGAACTCACAGAAACCCTTCTCCTTTTTGTATGCTGAGTCTAAATACATGTACTGCCTTGCCCACCTTGGGGATTATATATTTTTATATCTAGCTATTTTTAAAAAATGTAAAATGTTCTTTGATATCCCACCCCCAGCAGGATAAAGATTGAACACAGGCCCTAACCTTACCCTTTTGCGGCTTAGCCACACCTTTAAAAAAGAAAAAAAAAAGGAAGAAAGAAAAGAAACAAACAAGCAAACAAACTTGGAAATAGGTTCTGAGATGAATTTAATGGAAAAGTTGCTGACCATTATGACTGTACCTAGTGTGGTCTTTCCTTCCTTTTTTCCTGGCTGGTTGTGTAGAACTGGTGTTTGCTTGTAATACATGGGTCTATCATCAAATCCTGTTTGAGTAATTGTGCAGAGAGACACTTTCCAGCTGCCATCCTGTGCCTTCCCTTTGGGAATTCTGGTGCTGGGGGAATAGCCATGGCCCTGGACAGGGTGGAATGTACCTGTCCGGTAGGGAGGTCCTCTAGCACACGAGACAGGACTCCTGCTTGTTCCCACTTCAGTTTGAGAAGTTGATTACAAGTCTTTTCCTACTCAGTTCAAGAAATAATATTAACTGTACCTACTACCTAAGCAACATATCATAATGGTCTCAATTATCAAGCCTTTATTATCTCTTGGAAGTGTCTTGTTTTAGAGTCTCATGTGCATATATAGATGTGTGTGTGTGTGTGTGTGTGTGTGTGTGTGTGTATACACACAGTAAATTGATCAAAAATGTATTTTAATGTTACTTAATTTTTTTTCTATCATAGTTGTCATAATCTTAAGAGTCAATAAATATTTGGTATTTTTTTAATGTTACATGGTATTCTGCTGAATAGACATAACTGCTTCATCTAATAAGTTCCCCCATTGTCAGATACAGGAATCTTACATACTTTTTCTTTTATAAATATTACCTGTGGCTAGATTTTTTTTTTTAAAGATTTTTTTAATTTTATGTATGAGCATTCTATCTGCATGTACATCTGCATGCCAGAAGAGGGCAGCAGATCCCATTACAGATGGTTGTGAGCCACCATGTGGTTGCTGGGATTTGAACTCAGGACCTTTGGAAGAGCAGCCAGTGCTCTCAAGCACTGACCATCTCTCCAGATCCGCTAGATTATTTTCTAAGACAGGTTCCCATGAGCTGTTTGTCTATTTAGTTTAGAATACTGTCTTGTACCCCAGGCTGACCTGGGGCTTGGTCCTGCTTCAGTCTCCTAATGACTTGAAAGCCTATCAGTTCTAACAGACTTGTACATGCTGTCAGCTTACCCTCCCGAAAGTATACAGATGATTTCCCCCAAGTGAACTGTCACTACCTAGCTTGTTCCACAGATAGGAATTGAGGGTAGTCACCAGCCCTGAGTGCCTCTAGACGGGCAGACCCAGAAGTGTATAGCTCTAGAGGAGATGCTAGGCTTTAAAAGTCTTAGAATTCTGGATCTTGGCATTTAAGTTGAAGGCTTAACTCTGCTGTGTGCTTTAAGCATGTGGCAGCTGTTAACAGTCCTTCACTTCCCATAGCCGTGAGCAACAGCATCAGACAGTGGTGACATGCAACACTTGTTAGCCTTGGCGCTCTCAGACCTCATGCGTGTGTCTGAGGTGCTTGGCCTTAATATGGTTCTTGGCTCTTAAGACTCTTGGTGTTTAAGCCTTGGAAGCTTTAGGAATGGTCAGTGTGTAGGGCCTGCAGCTCTTCCTTGTCATCTCTACTCCCCACCCAGGTCACTTTCCTACCCTTTAGCTACCCTTCCACTGCTAACGTTGATGCTCTTGTGACCGTCTGTGCCACTGCAGCTGCTCAGCCAGTTCTCTTACTGATAGTACCAAACGCCAGAAAGAAGACTGCTTGAACTGGGTGTGTTGGCACATGCTGTAATCCCAGGACCTGGGAAGTAGAGGCAGAAGAATCAGGAGTTCAAGGTCATTCTCAGTGCATTGGAGCCCAATATGGACTACATGAGACACTGTCTCAGAGAGCACCACCAGAGACTGCTTACAAGAAGCCCTCTGTTGGACCTAGTGTTGGTTGTAACACCAGGGTGCAACACAGAAAGCCTGCCCTGCTTGTTTAGCCAGAAAAGAGGTTGTGGCAGATACATTTGTCAGTCACCGTCTTCTCTGGCCACCAGGGGAGGTGTTCACTAACTGGCCTGACTGTTAACCCTCATCCAACTTCACAGAGAAAGTTCATTGCGGGGTGTTTGATGTAACAGACATAGTTCCTTCTGGAGCGGGATGGTGTGCATCAAGCAGTTTGGTTGCAGTGTAACTACCTCAAGGAGTGTAGAGTATGAGGAAGGTAGTCTGCCATGAGCAGGGTTGGGTTGGGTTGATAGTATTCTCAAGCCAGCTGAGTACTAGGAAAGGGGCAGCTGTCAGGGAATCAAAGCACCCTGGTCCCAGTGTCTTAGTCTGTTTAAAGGAAAAGTAAACACTGAGGAGGTGCTTACTATAAAGGCCTCCATGTGACATCAGTGGTAATCAATGATACCAGTGCTCTACTCTTAGTCAAATACTTTGAGAAAGGTTAGATTATTTTATTTGTTTCAAACCAGTCTTCTTCACCTCCACCACTGTACTGGCTGGTTTTGTGTCAACTTGACACAAGCTGGAGTTATCACAGAGAAAGGAGCCTCCCTTGAGGTAATTCCTCCATGAGATCCAGCTGTAATGCATTTTCTCAACTAGTGATCAAGGGGGGAGGGCTTAGCTCATTGTGGGTGGTGCCATTCTTGAGCTATTGGTCCTGGGTTCTATAAGAAAGCAGGCTGAGCTAGCCAGGGGAAGCCAGCCAGTAAGTAGCATTCCTCCATGGCCTCTGCATCAGCTCCTGCCTCCTGACCTGCTTGAGTTCAAGTCCTGACTTCCTTTGGTGATGAACAGCAATGTGGAAGTGTAAGCTGAATAAACCCTTTCCTCCCCAACTTGCAACATGGTCATGATGTTTGTGCAGGAATAGAAACCCTGACTAAGACAACCACTATTATTTTGAGACAGAATCTCTTGTAGCTCAGGTTGGTCTTGAACTTGCTGTGTTGAGGACCTGAGACTTGCTTCCACTTCCTGAGTTCTGAGGTTCTAACAGTCATGCACCACCACACTTGATTCCGTGGTCCTGAGTTTGAATACATGGCTCTGCATGGCAGGCAATGGAATCTACATTTACAACAGTATTTAAGGGTTTTGTTTGTTTGTTTCCATTTCTAATGGTGTTATAGGATATTTTTTAAAGATTTACTGATTTTTACTGTATATATGTGTATATGGCTGGTACCCAAGGAGGCCAGAAGAGGACGTTGGGTACCCTGGAGCTGGAGTGACAGATGGTTTGTAAGCAGACAAGTGTGTGCTGTGAGTGGGACCCAGATCTTTTGGATGAGTACTTTTAACCACTGAGCCATCTCTATAGTCTCTTTCATTTTTATTTATTCTTTGATAAGGGATGTGTCATTTCTTTTCCATTTATTTAATTGCTCAGTATTTTTTACATTACCTATTTAAGTTTATTCTGTAAAATTTGTTTACATAATTTTTCTTACATAGTAGTCTATTTTTAGACTTTTTTTTCTCATTCACTGCCTATAGAATTCATGTTAAGTCTCCTCATATCCTCTTTTCATCCAGTCAAAGTGAAGACTTTTGAAAATGATATGAAGGATAACCTGTAAGAAATACTCTCCCTTTTTGTGTCTGACTAGTCTAGGATTGTCTCCCTGTAAAGCATATACAGCATCCCTAGTGCTGGCTTAACAGTGAGCCCCACACTGGACCCCACAACATCGCACCTCTAGTTTTCAAACGTTTGAGTTATTTTAGGTGGAACACTTGTGAACTAGATATTTTAGATATGAAAAACTTGTTTTATACCCCAAATCTGATTTTATTCCCTACTCTGGCTAATTTGATAGGAAACAACTCTGCATGGCTAGCTTGTTCTTTTCCTTTGAGCGGGTCTCCAGAACTGGGCAGCTAGAACGGGTTTGAGTGGGAAAGTACCCTTTTGCTTGCTCAGTACTGGCAGGTTTTCGTTTTACATTTTGTTTTGCTGCAGGAACCATCAGGGAACTTGGAGATGTGCAGGAAGCCATCAATCTTTCAAGGTCTCCTGTTACTGGCGGTGGACCTGAGGCTGTAGTCTCTGGCCTGCTCTGCCCCGCAGCCTGATAGAGCAGTGTGTGATTTGTATTCTGTTGCAGGTTCATCAGATGACAGTTAGCCAAGCCATGATCTGCTCTGGTCAACTGTTGTAGGCACAGCAGTTTCTCAGGTGCCCTGTTGGTGGTGCTGCGGTGCTGCTCAAGGAACTCTGTGGCCAGAGAACTGGCTCTGAGATCTTGAGCTCAACTGCTCTGCCGGAAGTGTGGCCCAGACAGGTTCCCCATCCTAGAAGTGTTTATTAGGGCCTCAGTCACTTGTCCGTGTCCCTGAACCTTTCCCTGCAAGATGTGTGTTTCCAGATGTGCTTTGCTGATTCAAGGGCAGACGGGCATCTGTCAGCGGCACTTGTGGAGAGACTCAGACTAGAGTGAGCTGCCTGAGGGTCACACCACAGAGACTAGGCAGAGGGGCTGGTGCTGGGGTGGTAACCCTGTAGATGTGCTTTAGCTCAGACCCCACGCCATGTAACAAGTGCACAATATCTCTGCATAACCGAGGTGTGAGGATGCAGCTCTGGGGAGTGTATGCTTTCTAGCAGGGTCATTGATAACGAGTGACAAAAACAAGTCTTGGAGGGGGAGACCTGTGCAGCAGGAGCTGGCCCATGGCATCCAAGGACTGGTTGAAGTCACTTGTCCTGCTTTGGACATGAGGTGGGGTGTTAGGTGTGAGGGGGGCTGGGGCTGACTTCACAAGGGGGAATCCCTCCTCTGTTTCTTTGAAGGAACTGCTGGGGCAGTCTAGAATGGAGAGGGGACACCAAAGAGGACACAGTAGCTTCTTGCCCTCAGCTACTCCTTGTGGGCCGCAGTGAATGATCTCTAGAGCCTGTCCTCTAGTCTCCTCGCCTCAGTTCCTCACACTCTGTCCTTGTTCGTGTGCTCAGGGCACCTCACAGGGATTTCTCTGAGTTCTTTCTAGTGTTCTTGTACCTTCTGAACTCACTCACTTCATTTGAGACATGGCTCCTGTAGCTAAGGCTGGCTTTGACTTACTGCGTAGCCAGGGCTGCCCTTGAACTCCTGGTCACCCTACCTCAGCTGCTGAGAGTGCCCAGCTAACCTCTCCGACTTTTGTTTCAAAAAGTCACTATCCAGAGGCAGCTTTATCACTTTGTAATCCCTCATTCTCTTGAGCACCTTCTGAATGGTATTCCTCTCTGTTCTGTATTTCTCCTTCCCTCCCTGCACAGTTGGTATGTGGTAGGCAGTGTGCAGTTTTCACAGGTGTCCTTCCTATCATCCTAGGATCGGCACTCTTCTACTTCTGCCTGTCAGGCCTCAGCTCCCTGCCACTTTTGCTGGTAGTGATTTCACCTGTTTCCAGCCTCCCTTTTGTTTCCTATGGGCATGCTTTGTACCTCAAGGATCTATCCTGGGATCCTGATGACACCCTGGCCCCTGGCCCTGAATCCCAAGACTGCTACCTGTGGCCTGCCATCAGGCACTAACAGAGACCTTGCATTTGAGGCTCTTCATTTGAGGTCCCCACACTCCGCTTGTTGTCTTTTGGCTCACCCCTCCTCCCTCAGGTCCTCCTGTGTTCTTTCCTGCCATGTCCTCAGGTCCTCATTAGCATCTCTAGTCCAGCGCCTTCTGTTGTTACTTTATTGAGACCCGAGTCCCTTGATGTTCTTTCCCTCCCTCCAGAGGCCATGTCGGTTGTTTGGGGCAGTGGTAAGGCTTCAGTGATGGATTCTCTCCAAACCCTACTTCCCTCTCACTGGTCCAGCTGTCTGGAGGAAAAGCGTCTCATCTGAGGAAGAATCCCCCATGAGGCAGCGCAGCTTTAGTTCATGGGGTTATGGTGAAGTTACGGTTGAGTGTAGCGTAAATGCTAAATGAGGAGAGAAGTGCCAAACGTTCTGTACTGAATAGAGCTGGTGAGAATGAGGAGTGGCTTCATTACTTCATCCAGACACTTGAGAAACACACAAGATGTGGATCTCGAGGTCTGCCTGTCTACTCAGCAAGAAGCCATCCTGTTTCAAACAGTAAGATTCAACAACAACAAGAATCCTGAACCCAAACAGAGTCTACCTGGAAGAACTCTGGTCCGCTCACTGCTGCTTCAGTTGCCCTGCCCATCCTTACTACCCAGGACGGCCCCGCCTCCTGTGCTGCCTCACACCGTTTAATATGGCTTTGGAATCAGTGTTGTCCTGACAGTGAAGGTAGGTGAGGCCTCAAGCTTGCTTGTAGCTCAGGATGACCTTGAACCTAAGCTACAGCCCTGGCCCCTCCATGGTACTTTTATTAAATGCTGCCCTAAACATGCAAAAATGTGACAAATGGAGGAATAGAACACGTGGCACCAGAAATAATCAGATAAAATCATAACTTGGAGAATTCTGTGAAGCTTAAATATCGTGCCATGAAAGGAAGGAAAACGTGGTACGCCTACAAATGTTTCCGACTGGGATATGTATGACCAGCAATAGTTTTGAATCCAGACTGGATCCCAGAAGAAAAGCATCCAGCCCCCTTTCTCTCCACCAACCATCACCAAACCAAAAAGCATAAAACCTACCCTGAGAGCTACCACTGTTGAAGACAAGCAAGAACCAGAAGTAAAGAGTGTCGGGAGGTCTGAGAGGACTGTACAGGTAGGTGGTTATTACCAGATACAGTCCACATATGAATATGTGATAGTGCTGTTCAGAGACATGGTCATGACTGCAGGTGGCTAGACTTGTTCCACCCTATCCCGCGAGCAGAGTCTTAGGCGCTGGGCTCTCGCCTCAATTGGGGGCTGGGTCCTGTGGGTGTCTCTATAGGCACTGGGGTGGTTCTCCAAAGTCAAAAGTTAATGGTGTGACAGTGACGAGGTCCCAGGAAGTGTGCTGCTCCAACCCGTGCGGTCTTTCTTCCTATATCACATACCTGGTGCCCAATCTCTGTTCTGCTGCCGTGAAGAGATACAATGACCAAGGCGACTTATGAAAGAAAGCATTTAATTGAGGGCTTGCTGGAAGTTTCAGACGGTTAGTCCATGATCATAGTGGTAGGGACCGTGGTGGCAGGTAGGCAGGCAGGGCACTGGAACAGTAGCTAGGAGCTTAAACCCTGATCTGCAGGCAAGAAGCAGAGTAAATCTGGGCCTAGCATGGGCATTTGAAGCCCCAAGGCCCAGTAACACACCACCTCCAACAAGCCTATACCTCCCAATCCTTCCTAAACTGTGCACCATGTAGGCACCAAGTATTCAGACTCCTATGGGAGCCATTCTCCTTCAAACCACCACGCCTGAGCTCCAGCTCTAGCTATGGGCCGTGAGGGGTGTGTCTTGGCTCCTGATGTGGAGTCTGGGTGCCCGCTGTGCCTGAGAGCCTGCTGCCAACGGCAGGTGTTTGCTCTTTATGTGCCGTCTTTTCTCAAACAGCTTGTGCTCTGGAGCTTTGAAATCACTTTTGCTCTATTTTACTTCAGGAACACCTGCAAATCAACTGGTAGAAATGGGGTTTGTGCCAGTTTCAGCTTTTCCCCATCCAAATTGCACATTTCCTGAGAATAGCTATCCCTCTAATTTCCACGGAGCATGAGATTATGGACGACAACCAAGGGTGCTGTGCACCTTTTGTATTTTCAATGCAGTGCTGATTTGGAGGTTTCTGGTAAAGTTTAATTTCATTTTCATTGTGCTGGACTGGCAAGGGCTCCGTCCATTTCCCCTTCCTTGGCAAGCAGGTGTCAGGAATACTGAAGTGGGGAAATGTGATTCGGAACGGCTGTGCTCACTGGCCCTCAGCTTCTGTGTACCTTAGCGACTCCGCAGCACTTCCTATGTGAAGACACTGCTGTACAAGACCTGCCTGCCACCCTCATGGCCTTAGCACCAGTGTGTTTCAGGCTAGGAGGGACTTTGCACAGACAAAGCCATCCTGAGGATGGTGAAGATCAAAAGGCACACCCTGAGTTCTGACCTTGAGAGATGCACCTTCAAGGACAGCCATGGGCCAAACAGTGCCCCAAACATTTTGGAAACCCTCTCCTGGCACTTAGGTGAGGCCGTGTGGGTCTGACAGGTGAGTATTCTGGGCTGGAGCATAACAGGAACTTTCAGCCTTCTGTCCGAGAGAGGGTAGAATGCAGGTGTGGGGCAGCTCAGCTACCTGATGGCTTCGAACCATCTGCACATGCTGCGCCCAGGTGCATGAGAACTGAGGCTAGCACGGAGTGTCAGCTTGCTGCTGCACAGGCTTCCTGTGTGTCCAGGCTTCTGAGGAAGCATGGGCTCTCTGCCCTGTTGCAGATTAGCACATCCCAGGGCTGAAGTCGAGTCAGGGGCTGACACCTGGGCCCCGTAACCCTTGTTGATACCCCTTTCCTCTCGTTGTTCCAGAACCATCCTTTCAGTATGTGGGACAGGGACTTCCGCAGCAGGCATGCATGGCTCTGCCAATTGCTTCTGCCTGTGGAATAGCAACTCAACAGTGCTTGAAAGAAAGGAAGTGAATTTGAAGTTCTGTTTCTTTTTTTTTTTTAAAAGATTTATTTTATGTATATAAGTACACTGTGGATGTCTTCAGACACACCAGAAGGGGGGCATCATACCCCATTACAGATGGTTGTGAGTCACCATGTGGTTGCTGGGAATTGAACTCAGAACCTCTGGAAGACCAGCCAGTGCTCTTAACTGCTGAGCCATCTCTCCAGCCTGAGTTCTGCTTTTCTCTTCAGACAGGCTTTCACGAATCACAGTCTGGTCTTGAACTTTTTATCCTCTTGAATTACAGGTGTATATTCTATGCCCAATTTATGTGGTGCTGGACGTTAAACCCAATGCACTGTGTAGGCTAGATAACTACCTCTACGACTGGGCTGTGTCACAGCTTCTAAGTGGATTCCTGGGCTACCACTGAAAAAGCTTAGTGGCACACGCTCTTCCCCACAGTGACCACAGAAGCAGGGAGACTAGCAACTTCATTTCTTTTTTTTTTTTAATTGAACAACTTTATTTTAAAAAACAAAGATAAATGTACAGATTTAAGCATTTTTGCATAAAAGTATACAAATACATTTTTGTCAGTATTTTTTTTAAGGGTTTGATAGTGTGCATTAAGATCTTACCAGTTACAATGAGCATAAAGTACATATAAAACAAGATGTAACCTGAAATTAGTCAAAGTTTTCTTGTTGTGTAAAGATTAAGCATAATGGTTTTTATGGGTTTTTTTTCTCTTTTTTTCCTGAACTTCATATATAGTCTGTGAATTGTTTCTGGGGTGTTTAGAGCTTCCTGGGGTTAGTATCCAATTATCAGTGACTGCATATTATGTCTGTTCTTTATGACTGGGTTATCTCACTCAGGATGATATTCTCTAGATGCATCCATTTTCCTTAGAATTTCATAAAGTCATTGTTTCTGATAACTGAGTAGTACTCCATTGTGTAAATATACCACAATTTTTGTATCCATTCATCTACTGGAGGACATCTGGGTTCTTTCCAGCTTCTGGTTATTATAAATAGGGCTGCTATGAACATTGTGGTGCATGTGTCTTTGTTGTATGTTGGAGCTTCTCTGGGGTATATGCCCAGAAGTGGAATAACTGGGTCTTCAGGTAGTACTATGTCCAATTTTCTGAGGAATAGCCAGACTGATTTCCAGAGTGGTTGTACCAGTTTACAACCCCACCAACAGTGGAGAAGTGTTCCTCTTTCTCCACATCCTCACCAGCATCTGCTGTCATCTGAATTTTTGATCTTAGCCATTCTGACTGGTGTGAGGTGGAATCTCAGGGTTGTTTTGATTTGCATTTCCCTAATGATTAAGGATGTCCAGCACTTCCTCAGATGCTTCTCAGCCATTTGATATTCCTCAGCTGAGAACTTTTTGTTTAGCTCTGTACCCCATTTTTTAATAGGGTTGTTTGATTCTCTGGTGTCTAGCTTCTTGAGTTCTTTGTATACCTTGGATATTAGGCCTCTATCTGATGTGGTAAAGATCTTTTCCCAATCTGTTGGCTGCTGTTTTGTTTTCTTGGTAGTGTCTTTAGCCTTACAGAAACTTTGCAATCTCATTAAGTCACATTTGTCAATCTTTGACCTTAGAGCACGAGCCATTGGTGTTTTGTTCAGGAAATTTTCTCCTGTGCCTGAGTCTTCTAAGGTTTTCCCTACTTTCTCATCTAATAATTTTAGTGTACCTGGTTTAATGTGGAGATCTTTGATCCATTTGCACTTGAATTTTGTACAAGGAGATAAGAAAGGGTCTATTTTCATTCTTCTGCATGCTGAATGCCAGTTGGACCAACACCATTTGTTGAAGAGGCTGTCCTTTTTCCATTGAATGTTTACAGCTCCTTTGTCAAAAATCAAGCGACCATATATGTGAGGGCTCATTTCTGGATCTTCTATTCCATTGATCCACGTGCCTATCTCTGTACCAGCACCATGCAGTTTTTAGCACAATTGCCTTGTAATATAGTTTGAGGTCAGGGATAGTGATTCCCGCAGATGTTTTCTTGTTGTTGAGGATGGATTTCACTATTTTAGGTTTTTTGTTATTCCAGATGAAATTGCACATTGCTCTTTCCAACTTTATGAAGAATTGGGTTGGAATTTTGATGGGAATTGCATTGAATCTGTAGATTGCTTTTGGTAAGACGGGCCATTTTTACAATGTTGATCCTTCCAATCCATGAGCACGGGTGATCTTTCGATTTTCTGAGATCTTCCTCGATTTCCTTCTTTAGAGTTTTAAAGTTCTTGTCATACAGGTCCTTCACTTGCTTAGTTAGTCACACCAAGGTATTTCATATTGTTTGTGACTATTGTGAAGGGTATCTTTTCCCTAATTTCTTTCTTCCTTTGAGTAGAGGAAGGCTACTGATTTGTTTGAGTTAATTTTATATCCAGCTACTTTGCTGAACTTGTTTATCAACTGTAGAAGTTCTCTGGTAGAATTTTGGAGTCACTTAAGTACATTATCATGTCATCTGCAAACAGTGATGTTTTTACTTCTTCCTTTCCGATTTGTATCCCTTTGATTTCCTTTTGCTGTCTAATTGCTCTGGCCAGGACTTCCAGTACTATGTTGAATAAGTAGGGGGAGAGTGGGCTGCCTTGTCAAGTCCCTGATTTTAGTGGGAATGTTTCAAGTTTCCCACCATTAAGTTTGATGTTGGCTGTTGGTTTGCTGTATATTGCTTTCATTATGTTTAGGTATGGGCCTTGGATTCCTGTTCTTTCCAAGACTTTTAACATGAAGGGGTGTTGAATTTTGTCAAATGCTTTCTCAGCATCTAGTGAGATGACCATGTGGTTTTCTTCTTTGAGTTTGTTTATATGGTGGATTATGTTGATGGATTTCTGTATATTAAAACATCACTGCATCCCAGGGATGAAGCCTACTTGATCATGTTGAATGATCGTTTTGATGTGTTCTTGGATTTGGTTTGCAAGGATTTTGTTGAGTATTTTTGCATCAATGTTCATAAGTGAGATTGGTCTGAAGTTCTCTTTCCTTGTAGGGTCTTTGTGTGGTTTTGGAGCGAGGGTTATTGTGGCCTCAAAAAATGAGTTAGGTATTGTTCCATCTGACTCTATTTTGTGGAATATTTTGGAGAGTATTGGTATTAGGTTGTCAATAAATGTCTAATAGAATTCTGCACTGAACCCATCTGGACGTGGGCTTTTTTTGGTTGGGAGGCTTTTGATGACTGCTTCTGTTTCTTTATGTGTTATGAGATTATTTAGATGGTTTACCTGGTCCAGGTTTAACTTTAGTATCTTGTATCTGTCTAGGAATTCATCCATTTCCTCCAGATTTTCCAGCTTTGTTGAGTATAGGCTTTTGTAGTAGGATCTGATAATTTCTTGAATTTCCTCAGTTTCAGTTATTATGTCTCTACTTTCATTTCTGATTTTGTTAATTTGGATACTCTCTCTTTGCCCTCTGGTTAGTCTGGCTAAGGGTTTATCAATCTTGTTAATTTTCTCAAAGAACCAGCTCTTGGTTTTGTTGATTCTTTGAATGGTTCTTTTTGTTTTTATTTGGTCTATTTCTGCCCTAAGTTGATTATTTCTTGCCGTCTACTCCTCTTGGATGTGTCTGCTTCCTTTTGTTCTAGAGCTTTCAATTGTGCTGTCAAGTTGCTAGTGTATGCTCTCTCTAGTTTCTTTTTGGAAGCACTCAGAGCTATGAGTTTTCCTCTCAGTACTGCTTTCATTGCATCCTATAGGTTTGGGTATGTTGTGTTTTCATTTTCATTAAATTCTAGAAAATCCTTAATTTCTTTCTTTATTTCTTCTTTGACTCTGTTATTGTTTAGTAGAGCATTGTTTAGTTTCCATGTGTATATGGGTTTTTTGTTGTCTTTGTTGTTATTAAAGACCAGTCTTAATCCATGGTGATCTGATAGGATGCATGGGAGTATTTCAATCTTCTTATATCTATTGAGGCTTGTTTTGTGACTGATTATATGGTCAATTTTGGAGAAGGTGCCATGAGGTGCTGAGAAGAAGGTATATTCTTTTGTTTTAGGATGATATGTTTTGTAGATATCTATTAATTCCAATTGGTTCATAACATCTGCTAGTTTTACTGTGTCCTTGCTCAGTTTCTGTTTCCATGATCTGTCCATTGATGACAGTGGGGTGTTGAGGTCTCCCACAATTATTGTGTGGGGTGCAATGTATTTTTTGAGCTTTAGTAGAGTTTCTTTTATGAATATGGGTGCTTTTGTATTTGGAGCATATATGTTAGGGATTGAGAGTTCCTCCTGACAAATTTCCCCTGTAATGAGTAAAAAGTGTCCTTCCTTATCTTTTTTGATAACTTTTGGTTGAAAATCTACTTTATTCGATATTAGAATGGCCACTCCAGCTTGCTTCTTGGGGCTGTTTGCTTGGAAGGTTTTTTTCCTTCCTTGTATTGGGTTTTCCACCTATAATTCATTGTAGTGCTGGGTTTGTGGTCAGATATTGTGTAAATTTAGTTTTGTCTTGGAATATCTTGGTCTCTTCAACTGTGGTGATTGAGAGTTTTGCTGGGTATAGCAGCTTGTGCTGACACTTGTGTTCTCTTAGGGTCTGCATGATGTCTGTCTAGGATCTTCTAGCTTTCATAGTCTCTGTTGAGAAATCGAGTGTGATTCTGATTGGTCTGCCTTTATATGTTACATGACCTTTTCCCCTTACTGCTTTTAGTATTCTTTCTTTGCTTTGGGCACTTGGTGTTTTGACTATTATGTGTCGGGAGGAATTTCTTTTCTGGTCCACTCTATTTGGAGTTCTGTAGGCTTCTTTTATGCTCATGGTCATCTCATTCTTAAGGGTAGGGAAGGTTTCTTCTATTATTTTGTTGAAGATATTTACTGTGCCTCTTAGTTGATATTCTTTACCCTCTTCTATTCCTACTATCTTTAGGTTTGGTCTTCTCATTGTGTCCTGGATCTCCTGGACATTTTGGGTTAGGAGCTTTTTGGTTTTTGCATCTTCTCTGACTGTTTTGTCTATGTTTTCAATGTTGTCTTTGCCGCCCCGCCCCCCCCCCTCAAAATTCTCTCTTCCATCTCTTGTAGTCTGTTGGAGATGCTTGCATCTGTGACTCCTGATTTTTATTTTTAGGTTTTCTACCTCCAGGGTTGTCTCTTTTAGTGTTTTCTTTATTGTTTCCATTTCCATTTTAAATTCCTTCTTCCATTCCTTCATCTCATTGATTCTGTTTTCCTGTAGTTCTTTGAGTTCTTTGAGTGTTTTTCTTGTTTCCTCTTTCAAAGCTTCTATTTCTCTATGCTTTTCCTCCCGTTCTTGTTTAAGGATCTCTGTCATCATCTTGAGGTATGATTTTGGGTCTGAGTCTTCTTTTTCTGGAGTGTTTGGCATTCCCTTGTTTGCTGTGATGGGAGAGCTGGGTTCTGGTATTGCCAGGTTGTCTTGGTTTCCCTGGGGTACGTTCTTTTGCTTTCCTCTTGCCATCTTGTTGTCTGTGATTGGTTCTTGTCTCTCCCTTGTACCTGGCCTGTGTCCCTGGATCTCCCCTGTTCCTGGTGGCAGATGGCCTGAGCACCTGTTCTGCATGCATGGGCCGCTGGCTGGACAGCAACTTCATTTCTACAAAGCCATAGAAGTTTCAGAATTTCCCTATGGCTAAGCCTATCTGACCTGAACTGCTCATGAACTGTCCAAGGAGAATACTGTGAGGCAAGCCCACCACATCTGTCCAGGCAGGCAGGGAGGAGGATGGGTCTCTATTGCTTAAGCTACTGCTTCATTTTGTGGGACTTTGTTTTGTTTGTTTGTTCCTGCTGTTGTTGTTTTCAAGATAAGGCATCACTGTGTACATTCTATGTAGCTCTGTCTGTCTGGAACTCACTGTGTAGACCAGGCTGGCCTTGAATTCACAGAGATCTGCCTGCCTCTGCCTCCCAAGTGCTGGAATTAGAAGTGTATGCCACTATGCTCAGCCATTGTGTGTGTGTGTGTGTGTGTGTGTGTTTAAGATTGATTTATTAATATATATTTGAGCACATGGTAGCTGTCTTCAGACAGTGCTTGTAACCTCTGAGCCATCTCTCCAGCCCCCATTTTGTGTTTTTAGTCACAGTCAACTCATATGCCACAGTAACACAAATGTTTCCCTTTGTTGTTGTTGCATACTAGTTTCATTCTTAGAGGATGACTTTATTTTCCAGTTCTAAGTGTCAGCTTCTATAGAAAGTTCACTCATCCTTCCAACAGATACTTGCAGGCCAGCAGTTCTGTAGCAGGCCTCTGGCGTGGACAAGGGTGCTGGGCACCGAGGTGAAGCAGGTAAGGGTGCCTCACAGTGCAGCCTGCTCTGTAGAGATGCAGTGGGAGCTCCACCGTCCTCCGGGTACAGTTACAAAGTCTATATGCAAATTAGCCTGTGAAAAGGAAAGAGTATTTTAACCAAATTATTTTAATTCTAGGTAAAGCTAAAATTGAGGAATTGACATCATCATTTAAACACCACAGTTTCCTGCCATAGGTCACAGTAACACAAACATTGCTAAGAAGTGGATACCGGTGTGTGGTCACAGTAACACAAACATTGCTAAGAAGTGGATGCCGGTGTGTGGTTTTCTTTGGTGAACTTTCTCTGGCTTCAGTACTCAGTCTTATAAAGTCATCAGCCTGTCCTCACTACTCATCCCCCACTTTCCTTTTCATTACGATTTACGTTAACACACATCCTCCTGCAGGGACCTTGGCCCCCACCCCGACACCTCCAGTCTGCATTATGAAACCATTTCACGAGCAAAATCTATAATAAACGATTCTCAAATAGATATAATAGTTTTGCTTTTATGTTGAGACCTGTGAATAGTTCATGAGGAGCCAAATATGAATGTGTCACTTTTTTGGCAGCAAGCATATTAGATTTTCATTTTATATTTGATTCGAATAGAAACATTGGGATATTTTGTTCTATGTTTTAAGCTGTATGATGAATATCACCTGGCTGACATTTCAAGTAATATTTCTTTGACACCTTCATATATTTTGATATATATTTTGTTAATACTTTTTCTCACCAGCTCCACCTTATTCTTTTAATACCTAATAAAAACTTTCATTTATGAGTCAATTTTTTTGTTATAAAGAAGAAAGTTACATTACCCTGCTGTCTTGAATGCCCGGAGCTGAACCTTGAAGAGATGGCTCTGTAATCCAGCTGCACATCGCGCCTGGGATAGATTAAGGGATTTTTCTTTACTATGGTTCTGAGTAGGCTGGAAGCACCCAGTGGCTTGGGTGCCTTCCCCTGAGAACCTGCGGTTGGAGGCTTGGTCCTCACTGCAGCATGTGGGCTGTTGATGCTGGTCTCATGGGAATCCTGTGCTAATATATTGTGAGCCTGGCCTTCCCGGAGTCCTTCCCATGTGCTTCCTCCTCTCCTGCACAAACGCTTATTGTTGTGATGTGCCAAGAAGAGCCTTCCCAGAAATTACCCCCAAAACTGTGAGCTAAAGAAAACTCTTTTCTTTATAAACTCCTCAACTTCAGGTATTTTGTTATAGCAGCAGAGAATAGCCTAAGACAAATGAGTTAGAATCTTCTTTACTGATATGAGGCATAGACTTAGATTGAATGAAATCAAATGATTCTTTTTAGCTAGGGTGACCATCCCTACCTAAATGCATGCTTAATAGTTCCTTCACCCTGGCCTTCATCTCTCCTAGAGTTCTGTTTTTAGCCAGCTACATAGGCTGCATCCCACTAAAACCGAGAAACCATAAGCAGGTTTTGGGGGGATAATTTCTCATATTAAAATACATATGTCGGGTTCCTGAATAGTGCATGCTTCATTCACTGCTATGCTCAGAGTGAAGTGGCTCAAACCACTTCTCTGAAGAGCTGTGGATGGTTTGACACATGTCACTTGATTTTATGCTGACAGTAAGTACGTGAACTACAGGGGTAAGTGCATGAGAGCATTTATGGTGAAGCCACAGTAAAGGACACTCACTGTGACAATGTGTTCTGTTTATAAAGGACTCAAAGGTAGATATCAAAACCCTGGAACTACCCTAAGGTTATATTAGTTTTCTTCTTGAATTTCCCCCCATTAGGAGTAGTAAAAGAATCTATCGCAATCTCTTTCCTCCTCTCCCCTCCCCCTCTTTCTCTCTCCCCTCCACCTCTCTCGTTTTTGAAGGGAATTCTTGGCTCCTAATCAGGAAACAGTTCTTTTCTTTAATATGCCAAACTAACCAGACCCAAAGTCTGCCACCTTAGTTTTTGAGACAGGGTCTCTCACGAAACCTGGAGCTCATTGGTTTAGCTGGGCTGGCTGAACTCCAAGGATACATCCATCCCCTTAGCCCACCCAGCACTGAGTTCATACAGGCATGCCACCCTGCCTGGGTGTGTCTGGGGTGCTGGGATCTGAACGAATCACACTTGTCACTGGACACTTGGCACGGGCACTTGACTGACAGCCATCCTGAGCATCAGACCACGAAGTTCCTAACCACACTTTCTATCTTCACTTCTCAATGATTCAGCCCAACAGGAACCATCGGACGCTGGACCCAGGCCTGGTTCAGATTCTTCTAGTTTTGCTCATTTTAATTGTATCACTCTTTCAAGACTTTTAAAGTCTTAGTTCTTCAACCATGGTGAGTCTTTGTATGTTGTAAGGTGTCGGCGGGGCCTTCATTCCTTTGCACGTACCATTTTCTGAAGAAACAAGTTCTGTTCTATATCGGCCCTCTTGCCAGAGATCACCTGACTTTACCCATCTCTAGCCTTTCTCATCTGTATACATGACATGTCTGTTTCCAGGCTAGCTCCATAACAACGGCCGTCTCATGCATACGTTAAAGTCAGGAAGTGGTTTTGTTTTCTTCTGCAAGGTTCTGGTTCCTAGTCTTTTGAGATTCCTATTTCTACAAAGCAATAAAGCAAAAGAAAGAGGAGAGAGGATGAAAGAATGGAGGGAGGGAGAGAGGGATTTTTTAAAATTCAAAAAATACTGTGAGGATTTTTCCAGGTTCAAGTTAACTGTAAGATGCTTTGCCTATTGTAATTTAAAAATTGCTGTATCTTATAATCCATGAACATGAGGTTTCTTTTCACTGTTTGTAATTTCTTAATTCCCACTGACAATATTTTGCAGTTTTTAGTGTATGAGTCTTCACCTCCTTGGATAACTTTATTCTAAGTATTTTATTCTTTTTGAGGATATTGAAAGTGAAATCTTCATTAATTTCCTTTTGGGGGTCTTTATTGTGGGTTTGTAGAAATGCAACTGAATTTGTATTCTATGCTTTTATTTAAAGATTTATGTAAATGAGTTCATATACATAATATATATACACATATACCTTATGTATATGATTACTCTGTCCCACACACCAGCAGAGGGCACCAGATGGTTGTGAGCCACCATGTGGTTGCTGGGAATTGGACTCAGGACCTCTGGAAGAGCAGTCAGTGCTCTAACCACTGAGCCATCTCTCCAGCCCTACTTTTGTTATTTAACTGTATTTTTATGTATGGGTGTGTGCATGTACAGGTAGCCTCAGAGATCAGAAGAAGGCGTCAGATCTCTAGGAACTGGTATTAAGCTGTGTACCACCCAATTTGGGTGCTGGGACCCAAACTCAGGTCCTCTGGAAGAGCACCAAGTACCGTTAACCACTGAGCATCTCCCCAGCCCTGCAACTGTTTTCTTTTACAATTTTTCAATTGAACTTTTTTTCATACAGTATATTTTGACTACACCTTCACTGTCCCCAGCTCCTCCCAGCTGTTTCTCACCTCCTCATCCACCCAACTGCATGCCTTTTCTCTCTCTCTAAATGAAAAAGTAAGACACATACATACACACAGAGAGAAAACATCCAGAAAGAGAGAGAACACCCCCAAACCCCACAAAACTAAAACCAAAAATATAAAGACCGATAAGTCAAAAGATGCTCAAAGAGAAACGAGACAAAAAGTCTACACAATATCATTGCGCTGGTTTTGTGCTGGCCAATTACTCAGGGCAGAGCCCTTCCCGGAGTCTCCATTGCGAGCAGCAGCTGCAGAGAGGTTCTTGGTTAGGCGTGGAAGCCTGTGTCCACTTCCCCACTAGCTTGAACTCGTGCAGGTCTTATGCATGCTGCCTGCCACCGTGTCTGAGTCTCTGTGGGTCTAGAGGACAGTGCTTCCTTGGAGCAACCTCTGGCTCTTAGAATCTTTCCAGCACCTCTTGCACAGAGACCCCCGAGTCGTGAGGGGAGGGGTTTGGGGACACCTCAGTCAGCACTGTGAGGGGAGGGGTTTGGGGACACCTCAGTCAGTACTGTGAGGGGAGGGGTTTAAGGACACCTCAGTCAGTACTGTGAGGGGAGGGGTTTGGGGACACCTCAGTCAGTACTGTGAGGGGAGGGGTTTGGGGACACCTCAGTAAGTACTGTGAGGGGAGGGGTTTGGGGACACCTCAGTAAGTACTTTGAGGGGAGGGGTTTGGGGACACCTCAGTCAGTACTGTGAGGGGAGGGGTTTGAGGACGCCTCAGTCAGTACTGTGAGGGGAGGGGTTTGGGGACACCTCAGTAAGTACTGTGAGGGGAGGGGTTTGGGGACACCTCAGTAAGTACTGTGAGGGGAGGGATTTGGGGATACCTCAGTCAGTACTGTGAGGGGAGGGGTTTGGGGACACCTCAGTCAGTACTGTGAGGGGAGGGGTTTGGGGACACCTCAGTAAGTACTTTGAGGGGAGGGGTTTGGGGACACCTCAGTCAGTACTGTGAGGGGAGGGGTTTGAGGACGCCTCAGTCAGTACTGTGAGGGGAGGGGTTTGGGGACACCTCAATAAGTACTGTGAGGGGAGGGGTTTGGGGACACCTCAGTAAGTACTGTGAGGGGAGGGATTTGGGGATACCTCAGTCAGTACTGTGAGGGGAGGGGTTTGGGGACACCTCAGTCAGTACTGTGAGGGGAGGGGTTTGGGGACACCTCAGTCAGTACTGGGTGTTCCTCGGTCTCTCTCTGCACACTGTGCGGTCGTGGTTCTGTGTCAGCTCCCACAGCAGGAGGAATGGTCTCCAGTGATCTGACTCCCACCCTGCTCTCAGGTCTTAGTTTCCTTCTTGAGGTGTTTTCTGTGAATTTGTAGAAATGCAACTGATTTTTGAGGGTTGATTTCTTGTCCTCTATTTTCTTAAATTCAGTTTTTAGCTTTAAGACTTTTCCTTTTGAGAAGAATCTTTAGAATTTTCTTTATATAAGACCATACTGTTTAAACAGAAGTCATCTGATTCTTCCTTTTCATTTGGTACCTTGGAAATTTCATTTCTTTCTCCCTGATTTCTTTGACTAAAATTTTAACTACTGCATGGAATAGAAGCAGCCAAGGTCAGTGTTCTCGTCTTGTTACTGGTTTGAGATGGAAAAAAATATCATTATTTCACCATTGAGTTTGATGATACCTGTGGTTTTTTTTTCATATGACCGTTGTAATTTTGAGAACATTTCTTTCTACTCTAACTTATTGAGTTTATTCACTAAAATGTGCTAAGTTCTTGAGAAATGTCTTCTGTGTCAGTTGAGATAATTATGAGTTTTTCTCCCTTTATAATGTGTGTTATACTGATTGATTGGTCCTGACATACTGTCCCTTCCATATACTGCTGAGTCATCATCGTCATCATCACCATCATCATCACCACCATCTAGAGTGTCTCTGTGTGTGCCATATGTGTGTGCATATATGCTTGTGCACAAGCCAGATGTGTCCCATCAAATGTGCCTGTTCCTCTCAGTCCCTTGGGAAAAGGCCTCCCTCTTCTGTCCTCCCTCTTCCTCCTCCTTACTCTTCCTCCTCCTTCCTCCTCCTCCCTCCTCCCTACTCCTCCTCCCCTCCTTCTTCTCCTCCCTTCTCCCTCTCCCCCTCCTCCTATCATAAGCCACTGAGTCCAAATGGTGCTTCTGTAAGAGGAACAGTTTGACCAGATGTGTGCAGTCCAGGCTCAGGTGCCAAGGACAGCGGGAGCTGGAGAGGCTGAGTGAAGTCTTCTCTGCTTTTCTTCGTCTCCAGGACAATTGCTTCCCAGGAGGAGGCAGACAAGCCCCTGCTCAGGACACAAGCAGAGCAGAGTGTGGAAAGGAAGTGGGGTTCAGTAGGCCAGTCTCCTCATTCTGTCAGCTTGTGCCTGTGCCCCAACTACACAGGCACCGTGAGCTGGCTGTGCCATCAGTTGGAGGGGATTCCGTAAGAGCCCTGCTCGTTTATTAGAGTGAGTTGTATGTATCTGAACTGTGGCAGGGAGCAGGAGCCGTGGTGCAGGGAGGTGTCCTCCCTCAGGCACTACACCACATAGGTCTGTCACAGGAAGCAGAATGACCACACTGGCATGCTCTGGGCAACGGCTCACACACCCTGATGTGTCACAGGATATAGTGTTCCTTTCTTCATTTTCTTCCTGTTCCGCTTGTCCCTGTAGGACTCCCACACAAGGCCGGGCTTACACAGACAGCACTATGGAGTCTCAGCTATCTCCTCAAAGTGTGCCTCTACAGACTGGGTGACCTCAGGTGTCCTTGTTCCTGGCAGGCCTCAAATTCAGACTCACTGCATAGACTGTGTCCTCCAGGACTTCTGTGAGACTTGCACAAGATACTTTTTCCAGGTGCACAAATGCTGAAGAAATGAGGCCCTGCAAACCAAAAGGAAAAGAATGCTAATGTTCTCTGGCCAGCTCCCACCCTGGTCCCTTCCCACAACGGTACTGTATGGGAGGGTGGTGTGCTTGGCAGACATGGAGTTTCCTGTCTGATTCGTCTGATCCGCTTATATTCCTCCTCTCTCTGTCTGTCTCTCTGTCTGTCTGTCTCTCTCTCTGCTATTTTTGTTTTCAGGCAGACATCTCACTCTGTAGCTCTGACTGTCCTGGAGCTCTCTATGTACACTCGACTAGACATAAACTCACAGAGCTCTGCTTGCCTCCGGCTCCTGAGTACTGGGATTAAATGCAAGCACCTCCCAGATCCTGTCTGATTTGTCTATGCTGTTTCTTTGTTCTTTGGCTTGACCCAATGGCACCTACTTCAATTCCTTAAGAAATAAAACCCCAGTCTCATAGAAATGACTTGAGATCATAACTAAAATCTTGTTAAGTGCATTTTCATTATTTTCATTAGCTGTGTTGGGAAAGTGAAAAGGAAACCATACCGATGGACTAACAGTTCCACACACATGGATGCAGACATACAGATGGACTAACAGTTCTGCTCACACATGGATGCAGACATACAGATGGACTAACATTTCCACACACATGGATGCAGACATACAGATGGACTAACAGTTCTGCTCACACATGGATGCAGACATACAGATGGACTAACAGTTCTGCACACATGGATGCAGACATACAGATGGACTAACAGTTCCACACACATGGATGCAGACATACAGATGGACTAACAGTTCCACACACATGGACACAGCAGAGACCAAAGGGAGAATCAGTCCACTCTAAAAGGAGCGCATTTCTTGTTTGATGATTACTTTATTCCTCATGCTAGCTTGCCTGGTCTGAGGGTATCACAGAGAGGAATCCTGCCCACGAGAGCCCTGGATTAGAAACCTGACATTTTGCCTCCTTTTGGAGATAATTGTCAGAAGGACCCAAGGAAGGCATTCTTTGTAGACTTAAGAACAAACCCTCCAGTGACTGCTTTTTTTAAAAAAGATTTATTTATTTGTTATATATGACTACACTGTAGCTGTCTTCAGACACACCAGAAGAGGACATTGGATCTCATTCCAGATGGTTGTGAGCTACCATGTGGTTGCTGGGATTTGAACTCAGGACCTCTGGAGGAGCCGTTGGTGCTCTTACCCACTGAGCCACCGAGTGTTTGCCTTTCAATGTCAGTGACAGAGTTGCTTTCCTCGACTTCTGTGGAGTGGCTTCCACGAGCGAGAAGAAGCTATTCTCTCCTGACCCCCGAGCTAACAGTAGTGGTAAAGGCTAGTAAGCGGAGGCAGTCCCAAGATCCGTGTCTACTCACCAGGCTGTGTAACGGGGATGTGCCAGCAGATGCTCCAGCTACGAGCCAGACCTTTATGGCATTGTTGTATTTATTAAAAACTGAGATCTGGGTGTGATGGCACACACCTTTAACCCCAGTGTTCAAGAGGAAGAGAGCCAGGAATATCCCTAAATTTGAGGCCAGCCTGGTCTACATGATGAGCTCCAGGCTGAGTGCTATATAGTGAGACTTTTTTTTTTAAGGGGTCAGGAAAGAAAACATCTGACATCAATCACAGGTCTTATAGTCTCCTTATTTTATCTTAAAAATTTTAAAGCTGGGTCTCCTGTAGCGAAGGCTGGCATTAAACCCTCTTCCTCTCTCTTTCCTAAGGGACTGCAGGTGTGTTTCACATTTGCTGGTCAGCTGGAGCCAAGAAGTTGACGGTGATTAAGAAGAGACCAGCATCACTGAGGTGAAGTCTTCTGGGATGTGTTTTCTGAGAGCACAAAGAAGCTGTTTCAGAGATAGCGGAGGCTGTGCTTCACGCTGCAGTGTAACGTGTAACGTGTAACGTGTGAGCGTCGCCCAGGTGGTGCTGGTTTGAAGGCATGAAGCCATCATGAAGAGCAGCTGAGGCTCAGCCTCCACAAGTGCAGACTCTCTTATCATTGCAAAGGCTCCAATAGTCGGGGCCTCAAACCTGTTAACTGAACTGCCACATGGTAAGTTTGGGTGACCCATCTCTGTCCCCAAAGGGGGGACTCATTCTGATGGCCTGAACCTCCTTGTTTCTCACACTTGATGATTCTGTCTTCCCATTTCTTCTGGGTGAGCATGGGCAAATTCTTCAATCCATGAAGGAGTGCTTGAGTCTCTTGATCATCTCAAAATTCCTCTCATCAATTCATCCTGGTATCTGTGTATCTGTTTACCCATTTACCTACCCGACAACCTATTTATCTACCTAAGCACTCACACTCGGGCGCACGCGCGCACACACACCTCACATCATTAATTTTTTAAATTCCTTCTTGCTTGGCCTCTGGTCGTTCTTTCAGCCCCTGTCTCGAGCAATGAATGTATAGATCAGAGCACGTCCCTCCGGACACACACGGCGCTCTCGGCCTGCCTGCTCCTTGGTCCTATGCAGCAGTCTTCTGGCCCCCTGCTCCTCTGGGACCTGCATTGTCCCTGGGAGGCCCTGACAGGGCCCCTTGTAAGCTGTGTTTTCACATCAACTTGAGAAGGCCATGACCACAGATACAAAGGGAAAGTCACATGGGAAACTGAGCAGCAATTTGGAAATAGCACCAATAAAAATAACTGTATTTGCAAACAGCCAGGTCAGTTCCAGGCAGCTGTTGGCGAAGATAATTGCAAGCCCCCAGCATTGTCTCTAGTCCTGAGGTCTACACACATGCAGGCAGAGGCCTCTTGTTTACCCAGCATGCTCTGGGTTTTCTCATTAAAACCCACACGCCTCACCCTGCTAAGCAAAAGCCATAGTCATTTCTATTTTCTGTGCCTCTGGGTTGCTGGCTGGAATCTCTCAGGATAGCTCCTCACGTTCATCAGGCTGTGATACGCTTCTGAGCAAAAGAAGCAACTGAACAACTGAACAGAAACAGATGTCAGTGTCCCGGGGCATAGTGGTGGCTCCCTCTGATAGGTTTCCAAGTCTGTCTCGGTGCTGAATGACAAGCAAGGGTGCCAGCTGAAGAAGCGGAACTCGGAGCCAGGGTGGGGAAGTAAGGGAATCATTAATCAGTGGCTCCAGAAGGGAAACGAGCTCTCAACTCACATCAGCTTCCGAACTCAAGTGGGGTTAATTGTTTCCCATGCCAGCCACACGGTCACTTGCTTCTCAGGAGACAGACACGAATGAGTCTTAATTAACCAGCCTCCCCTGCTCTGTTCATTAGCTACACACGGGACAGCACCTGGCTCGCCCCTGGTGCCGCTGATGCCGTGGGGCAGATCAGAACACACGAGCACACACAACACACGCTTATGCACAGACACAGAAACTCATACACAGAACCCTTCACAACTCCCTATGCGGGAAGGTGGTTGGACATCCTACCACAGAGACAAGGCACTCACGTGGCCACCCCATACATCTGAAGTAAACATTGCAGAAGGCAGCCCTGCAGGGGAGCCGTAGGCTTTTTTTTTTTTTTTTTTTTTTGCTGGGATGACTTCTAAGTATGTGGATGGTGTTTCTCGGATTTTAACCTCTGTGCCATTAGGAAAGACCACACCTTTAGCCCAGGTTGATATAACCTCTCCATCTTGGCAGCTGTGAACTGTCTGGCACTGAGTCCCACAGCTCAGTAAGCAAAGACCGCCATAGCTACTCTTTCTGGAATTTCCTCCAGTTATCCTGAACAGTGCCATTGAGTTTCATCAGTGTTTGGGCGCAGTGGCTTTTCCTGGTGAGTCTCTGTGATGTTTTGGTCTCAGAGGCTCCTAGGTTGGTCTTGGAGAGACAATGACATCTCATAACTCTTTCGTGTGTATAGCCAGCTGTATTTATGCCTTAGTACAAGCTGATGTTTGTAGATCTGCCAACACCCATCAGATAGAAGACAGTCTAGTCCCACCTCCTATCCAACCTCCCTAAGTGTCTCATGAGTGGTTTAGCCACACCTAGTGCTCAGGAACCCGGGAAGCCTAGAGGGTTCAGTAAGACCAAGGAGTCCCCTTTTTATAAAGTTAGGCTGCTGGCTTCACACTTTGGAGAGCTGCTGTTGAGGCCAGAGTTTTACCTCAAACTGTCCCCCACATGGGGTGGTTTCCAAAGGGCTCAGATGGGACGGGCATACACAGCTTGCCTTGGCATGTACACTTACACACATGTGCAATGTGTATCAACATAGAGGCATTCGTGTGGCCAGAAAGCTCTCCTGAGTTCTTGGGGCGTCAGCCCTAAAGACCCAAGGCCAAGGCCCTCACTGCAAACACTTGCCTGTCTTTTCTACTACTTGGTGACGAGGACTCAAGCAAGTCAATTAGCCTTTCTTCTACTCCTTGACGTTCTAAGCAGAAAAAGAACAACTAATTTAGCTCCTTCAGATCTGAGAGGAGCTGGGAGATTAGCCCTGGCCTCACAAAGTTCACGACCCTTAGGATGCCGGGGACTGTCAGTGCCGTTGTAGATAAGCCCCGAATGACCACACATGAGCTCTCTGCTCCACGCCTTCCTCAGACTCAGTCTGCTGCCGCGGGGCGAGGTACTTGAGATGTGTTAGGAGGCCTCAACATTTCAAGGTTCAGTAAATGCTCTGCAAATAGCACTGGTTTGGTGGGGGCAAGTGAAGACACCCCAGCAGTGCGCACTGACTGGTGGAATGTCAAAGAACCGGCTGGCATTTTGGTGTTAAAACTAAATCCAGCTTTCAAGGTGCAGGGAGTAGGCGGAAGGGGGGGGGGGGGAGAACTAACCTTTAGCAAGTGCCAAGTCCTGTGACAAGTTTTCATCCCACATGAGGAGAACCAAGCACAGTGGTCTGCTAAAGCTGGCTGAAGCCAGGCCTCACTGTGCAGGCCTGTCATTCAGCCAATCAAGACGTAGAGGCGGGCGGAATGCAAGTTCAAGGCCATCCTGGGCAACTTATTGAGACCCTAGTTCAAAACACAAAGTAAAAAGAGGCAGTGGGGCTGGATGGGAGGGTTCTCGCCTGTTGTGTTTGAGGCCTTGGCTCAATCCACAGCACCAAGAAAATACAGTGCCTGTTGACTGAAGGGGAGGCTCCCTCAGTCCCATGCTCACCCTAAAACATGTCAGCATTATGCTTTACCCATGAGTGCCAATTCACTGACAGACTGAGGTCCCATCTCGGAGGACGAGCCCCAAACCAGTTCAAAACCCATGTTTTGTGGGCCATATCTGCAGTCCAGCATCTGAGCGAACGTTTTAGTTTGGCGTTCCCCGGAGTGAATCGAGAGTCTAAAGGCGCATGTCCAGGGCACCCGGACAGTGTGGGGCGTTGTCTCCGGCTCTCCCGGCTGGTAGTGATTTATCTTAACAACCAAGCTTCATGGCGTCTTCAGTCTTCCGTTACATTTTCATAAAAACAGCACCGGGTGTCCCTTTCCTCGCGTTCATATTTTCATGTGTAACGTCTCATTAAACTACAACAGGGGACTCGAGGTACGGCTCCGTTGGTGGAGTGCTTGCCTAGCGTGCTTGAAGCCCTGCATTCGATCCCAGTACTACATAGAGAAGGCAGGTTGGCACACACCTGCAGTCCCAGTGTTTAGGACGTGGAGGCAGGAGGATAAGAACTCAAGGTAGGACTGGGTACATGGCATGTTTGAGGCAAGCCTAGGCTACATAAGACCCTGTCTCTGGGAAAAAAAATACAATTAGCATGACAGTCTTCTTTGAAATTACCTTTATTTACGTGTACATGCTTGTGTGTGGTATGAATGGGCCACAGCACACGTGTGGAGGTCAAAGGACAGATTGCAAAAGTCAGTTCTTCTACCTCATGGGACCTGCGATCAAGGACTGGTACCAGGTTGTGTGAGCATGGAGCACCTTGGCAGGCGAAGGCAGCAGCGGCTGATAACCTTGGCAAGAATGAGGGGGCTCATCTGAGAGCTTTGCTTCTGATTGGTTCTCTCACAGACCCTCATGAAGACTGTGTTTCTATTGTCTCTGCAGGTCCAGGGCAGCTGGGGATGTCGAACGGCATCACTCAACTAGCAAGCAGCTGACACAGAATTTCCATCTAGTTCTGCTCTGGGCCATACACTCACTCACCCAGGACTTTATTTTAGAGACTACTTTCTTCATCTGTCTCACTAAGTAAACATTTAATAATAAAATATAAGACAAGCCATATAGCTTTAAGAAGAAGGATGGGGGGTCTCACGTAGCCCAGGATGACCTTGAACTTCTGATTTTCCTGCCTCTACCTCCTGGGAGCTGAGGCTGTGGGCATGTGTGTCCGGGTTCAGTGTGTGTGGTGCTCGTTCCTGGCCACTGTGGTTCTCTGTGCAGTGGAGAAGCAGAGAAACAAGGTGTTCGCTCGTTTGTTTTCCTGAAACAGTTTCACTCTGCAGCCCGAGATAGTCCGGAACTCATTATGTAGCCTAGGCTGGCCTCAAACTTGAGACAGTCTTTCTGTCTCAGCCTCTCAAATATGAAACCCCACGCTGGCCTTGACAATTTTCCCAAGATGCTTTCCTGGGTTATGTTCTCTGCTGGACAGCCATGATGTTTGCCTGTAGATCCTTATATATAAAAACACTTCCTCATGATTGTTTACTGCTGTGAAATCCTGGGATGTAGATACATTGCTAAGCTTAAATAAAACAAACAAACAAAAAAGTAAAAGAAAAGGCCAAATGTAGTAGCACATGCCTGTGATCCCAGCACTAGAGAGACTGGAGCAGGGGGATTGCTTCGAGTTCATGGATTCCCTGGACTACATAGTAAGACTTTGTCTAAAATTTTCAAAAGGAAGTTTTTTTTCTCTTGTATTTAGGGAAGAGATGAGTTCCAGAGCTGGTCGCAGACTCTCCCATCTCATGGCCTGAGGGCAAAGATGACACGGACCCTGCAGAGAAGTGGGCGGGGCCTCACTGACAGGCCTGCCGCCAGCCCCCTCTGCGTTGTCAGCTGCAAACCTCCAAGTCTCCTTGTGCTGGAGCCACTTTGAGCAGTCACCTAGCACTTGAGGAACACTACCTGATGTCCACCGAGTGTCCTGGTCAGGTACCACAATGCTGGGCTCGGCAAGGTCACCCAGAAGCCTTGCAGGAAAGGATCTACTGAGGTTTCAAGGGAGCGCGAGGGCTTGCTTTCAGAAAATGCCACTGTCACTGAGACCTCTGAGGCCTTTGCCTGAGGAAATAGCTAAGAAGAAAAACACTGCAATTTATGCCAAATTGACGGTAGCAACTTTGTCCTGTGAGAAAAAAAGAGAGCTCAGCTTAACAATAGAAGCAACATTAAGCACATGAATGCCTGTAATGTGACATATTACCTACCCACGGGTGACAAGCCCTGGCAAATACGAGCCTTCTTTGGATTCAGGTAACACTCAACCTGGTTCTGTTAACACCCTCTGCTCAGTGGGGTGCTGACATGAAATAGTGTGTGTTTTTCTGATTGTGGGTCTCCCACAAGCCCTGTTTCTTTACCTTGGAAATGTTTCTGGCAGATCTGTGGTTTCCAGTTGCCTTCATTGAAGCCCCAGGTTCATGCCTGCTTCGGAGCTCAGGGCCTCTCTGGGGAGGGAATAGCTGTTCTTCGCCGCCTCTTCTGATGCCTTAAGGGTCTGAGGGCTCTGTGGGTCTGAGGACTGGTATTCTCTGAAGCCCACCCTTCGTTAAAGACTGATTTCGGTGGTGGTGACGAGAGCCAGGGAGGTGGAGGCAGGGTTCTAGTGGGAGAGTGACCAGTTGGCCAGTTCTGTCCCGTTTCCCTGTCCTCTGGGATCCTTGCTATGTTTGCACTGGGACCAAGCCAGCCTTCCTGATTCTGTTTTCACCAGATGACATAGCAGAGCCTTCAGTTGACAGCATCCTTGGTCCTTGTGTCTCCCCACCTTCAACTGCACTACATTCTAGAAATTTCCTTCAGGAGGGTGACAGTATGTCAAGTTCATAGGCCTTCGTTTGAGGGTAGGATAGGACAGGGAAAAACAATAAACCAGCTAGGCTGAGCACGAATGTGCTCAAGGTGAGGCTCATCGGCAAATGTCTCAGCCCTGGAGGAAGAAGGGCCCAGAGCACTGCCACCTCAGCTAATGACAACAGCCAGGGCCAGAACAGAGCGAGGCAGATAAATGGCTTGTGTCGTTTAGTGATGAGATACAGTTTATACCTCCAAAAAATGACCCTGGTAGGAGGAGACAGGTTCTGAAGAACTACCCTGTGGGGGGCAGGGGTTGGGGTTGGGGAGCACGTGTGTCCAGTCATCTCAGTCTTAGTCAGCCCTGTCTCTGTGCTGGGATCTTCTCAGAGTCATCAAAGTCGGATTCTCAAGTAGGACCCCCCAGTTAAGGAGGAGGCCAGTAAGTGAGAAGCAAAAAGACTCTTTGCACAGAGGAAAACCGTTTCCTGCCTCTAGGGTTACTGAGCTGCTCTGCTCTCTCTGAGTCACAGCAGGCTGTCCTGAATCAGCTTCCCAGGATGCACAGGATGAGGTCCACAGGAAACTAGTACCATAGCCAGGTCAGCAGGGAGCAACATGGTGCATACACAAAGGTCAAAACTCCCAGAAGCCTTTTTTGGTATGAAAACTCACCTGCAGAAGCTTCCAGTATCTCACGTTTGATTGCTAATGGAGTTCTCTATTTAAATTTCAGCTAAAGGGCTGGAACACAACCAGGAAATGCAAATAAATAGGAAGAAGGCTAGACTTATCAGTGCTCAGTACAGTGCCAGGGCTGGTCCTCACCAGGAGACACTATGCCACATACCGAGAGAGCTAAACTGTAAGAAACGTTGGTAATGCAGCCAGTGTTGGGAACCCAGCAGAGCCAGGGCTATCCTAAGCTGCTGGCAGGAATGCAGCAGGATACAGCCATCTGGAAGACAGTTTGGTGGAGTCTCAAAAACATTCCATACACATTACCATATCACCTGGAAAATCTACATCAAGGTACCTTTTTGTTGTTACCAAAAAAAAAAAAAAAAAAAAGAGTTTGAAGTCACACAAAGACTGGCCCATAAGTCTGTGGCAATTTTATTCATAGTTGCAAGGAATTCGCAGGCTGTCTGATGCTGCTGCGTGTTGGACCATCGCCGCCCGGTGTTGCTTCCCTTTCTAATAGGAAAGCTGCAATGGGTGCTATGACCTGTTGAAAGTCAACTGCAGGGGGCAAGGATACAAGGCATGAGGGGGGGCTGAGAAGATGGCTCTGTTGAAGTGCTTGCCGTAGCTTGAGGGTCTGACTTTGCCCTCCAGCATCCACGAGGAAAGCTCAGCACAGTGCACAAGGTGGGGCTGGTCTCCAAATGTCTAAGTCCTAGAGGAAGAAGAGCCCAGAGCACTGCCACCTCAGCTAACGACAACAGCCAGGGCCAGAACAGAGCAAGGCAGGTAATCAACCCGCTTGTGTCGTTTGGTGATGAGATAGAGTTTATACCTCCAAAAAATGACCCTGGTAGGAGGACACAGGTTCTGAAGACAGCAGATACAGGTGCTGGGGAGGTGGCGACAGGAGCATCCCTGAGGCTCCCAGGCCTGCAAGTCAAGTGTGAGCTCCAGATTCAGTGAGACTCCATCAGAAGGATAAAGGGGAAAAGGAGTTGAAGAAGATACCTTACACACACACACACACACACACACTCAGGAAGTTCCCTGAAATGCCTTTGCACTGGTTCTTGGAGGTAGAGAGTTTCTGGGTTTTTCTTTAGTATTTCTTAGCAAATCCTTCTTGGTCCTTAGATGGGACTGTGTGGGAGGACACCTCCTACCAGCTTCCTTCCAAACAGCCCAGTCACCCGTGACAGATGGACACAGCAATAGAATCTAAAGCTGCAGAATAATAGAAGCTCATGAAAAACAAACGCGGCCCGAGAAGCAGATCTCCTCCATCACCCCAGAGACAAGCTGCTTAATTTGCAAATGATAGTTCTCCGGCTGGTCCCCTTAATTCCCAATCAGGGGCAGTCTTTCTCCCTTTTGGAACACACAGCATGAAGGGTTTGCTATACACACAAGGGAGAGGAGATTCACAGATGTGGGGTGCCCCTGGGACATTAACTTCTGTAGGAGCTAAACTATTAGAAGCCGGCAGGAGAGCAGGTGGGGTTTAGATCACAGCCTCTACGGTCCAGTCCTCCAGGAACAAGAGTTCCTGCCTGGACAGAATCACTTTCCACTGATTGATCCTTTATAGGGCCATCTAACCAATAGGAATGTCAATGCCTGGAGAAGTTGGGATGTTGCTTGTTCAGAGCCTAATTACAACTTATTCTGGACTATCTTTAGCCTTGTAAGCAGCCATTCCTTAACCTACTTCTGTGACTGACAAAATGTGTGAAACATCCTGGAATGTGTCAGATTACTAGATGTCTAGCTTCCCCCAACCCTCGGGCTAAGTGTGTGCTCACACAGCATCTACGGCCATAGCAGAGGTTTTTCAGCTTTGCTTTAGCCAGCTTATCTCAAGTTCCCACCAATGGATTTAAGATCTATTTATTTCATGTATGTAAGTACATTGTAGCTGTCCTCAGACACACCAGAAGAGGGCCCCAGATCCTATTACCGATGGCTGTGAGCCACCATGTGGTTGCTGGGAAATGAACTCAGGACCTCAGGAAGAACAATCAGTGCTCTTAATCACTGAGCCATCTCTCACCCACCAATGGATTTAAAAGGTGTATTAATTTATCAATTTTCTATGTTGACACAAGGTCTTGCTATATGGCTCAGGATGGCTTTGAACTTAAGGCAATCCTCCTGTGTCTACCTCCTGAGTGCTAAGATGACAGACATGTGCCACCATATTTGCATTAGCACCCCTATTCAAACCCCAAAGACAAAGAAAGCTTGTTGCCACCAGCTAAAGAGTAATAATGAAAACGGGGTGCTCTCCCCAGTGGATTCATGTCACAGCCATTTTCTCACATTCTGCCCCAGCACATGTCTACTGTTCACCTCTTAGGATCCTGCCTGGGGAACCTGGGGACAGAACAGCAGTCAGAATAGAAGGAACCCAGGAATACATAGGGCATGGAGACAGTAGCCAAGGACACATCCTATGGGAAAAGGAGGGTGGGAGACGCTGAGTCTTCCTATGATGGAAGCCAATGAGAAGTGGTTTCAGGGGCCGTGTGACCTACGCAGTAGGAATGGACACTGGCTCCTGTGAGCCTGTGGATCCAGCTGTGTTTCTCCGTCGGTGTGAAACCCAGGTGTCTTGTCACTCGCTCAGGAAGCCTGGGACCTCTCTTTCCCAAGCAGAGTGAAGCGCGAGCACTTAGCCCTGGAGCAGGCCCGGGAGGCATGGCAGAAAGGACTGGAATGTCAGAGCTGGAGCTGTTGGATTTCAGTCCTAGCCATGTGATCGCCTGTTCAGGATCGCACTCCAGTCTCTCTTGCCAAGCAGAGAGGGATAAAATTACGACCTTGCCTCCTGCAAGGGCAAGTGCGGGCTCGCCCTCGCATCTTCCCAGGTCTACTGCATCGATAGCCGGTAGCCCGGTAGCCCGTGTCCTGCAGTTCGACACCAGTGCTCTCTCATCGGTGGAGCCCCTGAGCCAGTGCCTCAGGGCTCGACCTCTGCTGCCTGGCTCCTAGAGTGTGGGAAGTACTGTGGTAAGGGCAAAGACAATTTCCTTCACACGAAACCACGCCCAAGTGCCTGGGGATAATTACTCTGCTGCCCACCACCTTGCAAAGTCTCTAGGTTCAGAGGCACGGTGAGGTGTGCACGGGGTCCACCACAGCAGTGTGTGCAGGGGCCAGGCTTGCCTCCTTGACTCTGTGTGTCGTTCGATCCGTTGGAGTTTCGAGCACGAAGTCGCTGAGATGGTGACAGGGAGTGGGTTAGGCTGCAGTAATTGGAATGTAGGCACAGCTGCAGCCTCTGAATCACCTCGTGTGATGGCTTCACTGGGGCTGGGAAGCATAATTACCTGACTGGGGCTGCCTGGCTGCTGCTGCTGCTGCTGAGCTCTCCCCGCGGTTGGAGAGTGAGCCTTCACCTCTCCAGATGTCTACAGGCCCTGCCACCAGAATGCATGCTTCAGGGAAACCATTGTCTTCGGCTAGCACTCCATCTGCAGGGGCAGCCTCTGGGTTCTTTGCCCCCGGTGCGCCTCAGGTGTTAGCAGAGGGCTTGGAGCCTGCTTTCTTTGCTGGCAGTTTTCTCAGCGAGCAGAAGAGAATCTACTTGGCTCCATCTAGAAGATAAGTTGTACTGGAGAGGTACGGGGCACTCTTATGAACAGAAGAACAGTGCCAGGTACCATGTGTACACGGGGGTTCGAGAAGGAAGAGGAAGCTCCCCCAGAGCCTAGTCACTCAACAAGAGACTAAGCAGATATCCGTCCATGTCTTTCTGTCTGTCTGTGTCTGCGTCTGTCTGTCTCTCTCTCTGTCTGCCTCACACACACACATTGTGTAACTTTTTCTGGGGGAGATGTGACCAAATGTTTATTCGCCCCAGATTGGGGCATCGACCTTATAAGCCAAAGAACCAGTTTTACCTAAAACTAGCTTTGAAAACCAGTGAGTTTATTGGGGTGACTTACAAGAACATGGATAACTCAGGTATATCATTGAAAAGTCCTGTCCTAGCATGGGAGATGACTTCCTGAGAGCTGGACAGACAAGGACCTACCAGCCAACCTTCTACCCTTCATATGTCCTAGAACTTCTTGATGACCCATGCAGGGTGTCGGGGAGGGAGTACGGCACAGATCTAGGTAGTTAGAATCTTAAGAGGGTCCAAGGATGTTACAGACACAACCTTGGAGAGGACCCCTGAGTGTGAGCAATCTCTGTGACTTTAATAGTAGACATACTACTGCCCTCTTCTTCCTGAGGGGAGAGTCCCCCAAAACTCACACCCAATATACACATCACACTTGCACTTAGTCAGAAGTCTGTGTAATCAACATGATTATAATATGTGATAGGACATGTTCATAGGCTCCTCCTACACGCTGTCCCACACTGCCTTAGGTTTCCATTGCTGTGGTAAGACACCTCAGCCAAAAGCAACTTGGCGAGAAAAACTGAAGCAGACACCATGGAGGAATGACACTTACTGGCTTATTTCCCATGGCTTGCTCAGCCTGCTTTCTCATGCAACTCAGGGTTACCTACTCAGGGTTGGTATCCCTTACTGTGAGCTGGACCCTCCCACGTCAATCATTAATCCAGACAGCATCCCACAGACTTGCCCACAAGCCAAGCTTGTGCAGGCATTTTCTTAATTAAGACTCACTCTTCCCAGATATGTCTAGGTTCGTGTCAGCGTGACAAAACCCAACCAGCATACACTGTCACCCACTCAGCCACACATACATTGTCACTACAGGCACCATAGCCAGAGGCACTGTCAATACTGCTCAATGGCTCTGCTGCGGCTAACAAGCAGCCTGGCCCTGGCTGAAGATGGACAGCTGCCTGGAGACCTCCTGGAGGCCAAAGCCTGAGCCCCAAGAAGTATTAGTGTCTGTGATGGTTTGTGGTGGTTTGAATGAGAATGGCCTCCATAGGAATGCTTCAGTCCCTGTTGGTAGAACTACTTGGGAAGGATTAGGGGGTGTGGCCTCATATGCCACAAGGGGTGGGTTTTGAGGTTTCAAATGCCCATATCATTCCCAGTTAGTTTCCATCTCATGCTTGTGGACCAGACGTAAGCTCCCAGCTGCCCCATTGCTTTCCTGCTGCCATATTCCCTGCTGTGCTCCATGCCATGATGGTCCTGAACTCTAACCCTCTGGAATGGTGAGCCTCAAATTAAATGCTTTTTTTTTTTTTTTTTTTTTTTGTAAGTTGCCTTAGTTACGACATTTGTCATAGCAAGAGAAAAGTAACTCAGACACGGTTAATATCGACTGTCGTGCTGACAAAAGACAAGGCATTTGCGCCTGCCCGTGGGGGATTTTTTTTTTTTTAAGGCTAATTGAAGAGAGGCTACTCAACCTAAACGAGACAGTACCATCTGATGGGCTGAGATCCTGAACTGAATACAAAGGAGAAAGGCCAGAAAGACAGAGAGACCTGCTCAGTGTCATACCACTTGGAGGAGGTAGGAAAGGTGCCCACAGACCTGCCCTCTGCCCCACTGTATGGACAAGCCATGGACGAACACACATGTAATGTGGTGCAGGAGGGGGAAGATATCCACAGACCCGCCCACTGCCGTGTCACACTAGTGGGCTGTAAACACTAGCAGTCAAGCCGCACGGCATAGACAGGCAAGGTCACCTGGAGGCCGCCAGCCACAGGGGGAGCCACCACAATGTGTGAGCATGTGGTGAACAGACGGAGAACAGGCACCGGAGCAGTTTGAGCATCATGAAGAGAAAAGGAACTGGAGAGGAAGATGGAGAGGAACAGCCTGCTGTGAGGAGCCAGTCCTGCTATGGGGGGGGGGGCACTGAATTCCAAGCCTGAGCTGCCACTGCTTGTCCCCCAGCAGGGCAATGACCCTGAGGCCGGTTCCCTTCTAAACAGAGCTCTCTCAGCCCTTGGACCTCCAGTGCTTAAAGTCAAGCAAAGGAAGCGACAGTAGAGTGACCCGGCCCTCAGTCAAGAGTCTGGCTGGCTTGGTCAGCTCAGACTAAGCAAGAAAGCCACTGGAGGCCAGCACATACTTCCATCTTTACATGCGGAAAGTCCATGGCCAATATGACAGTGGGGTCGAGCTCCGGTGTGGACGTTATCCGCTTACCTTGTTCTCACCTGATCGGTGTGCAGGCACCTGAACCCTCAGGAGGGCTCCAGCTCATGTTTGGTCACCTCCCATAAGCCCTATCTCTCAGTACAGTCATACTGGGGATAAAGTTTTAAATAGGAGTTGGGAAAGGGACTGAAACCGTTAGTGCCCAACACTGGCATCTTACGGGTCCTTTAAAACCATCCGAGAGTTTTATCTGGGGAAAGAGTATGTCAGATGATCATAAAATGGCTTGAGGGCTGGAGAGATGGCTCAGTGGTTGACAGCACTGACTGGTCTTCCAGAGGTCCTGAGTTCAATTCCCAACAACCACATGGTGGCTCACAACCATTTGTAATGGCATCCAATGCCCTCTTCCAGTGTGTCTGAAGACAGCGACAGTGTACTCACATACACAAAAATAAATAAACCTTAAAAAAATAAAATGGCTTGAACTTTTAAAATATTCAAACAGCATGCACATTTACCTGAAACACAACAACATATATGTGTACAGAACAGGTAGACAGACGGCTTGCTGTTTGCCATAAGCCGGGCTCTGCAGAGCTGTGTGCACTGGGGATGATAGAAACTGCGCTGGGGGCCTCCAGTGGGGCACAGCCAGTAAGATGGGTTCTGCTGTAATAAGTCCTTGAGTCTGCCCACCTGCCCAGCTTTCTATCTGTAACTTTGTACCCTTCCACATGTCATGTCCCATGCTAATGTTTTACATGTGTTCCTTACTTTAACCCACAGCCTTCAGAGAAAGGTCCCAGGGGAACATCTGTTCTGGGAATGGAGAAGATAAGCCCAGAGGACCACTAAGGTACCCCAAGTCAGAAGCCACTACCAGGTCTCGCAGAGTAGTGTATGATAGAGGGACTGTGACACCACACTTAGCAGATGTACCCACTGTCTTAGTCAGGGTTCTCCGGAGTCACAGAACTTGTGGTAGTCTCTTTATAGTAGGGAATTTGCTAGTGACTTACAGTCTGTGGTCCAACTCCCCACAATGGTCAGCAGCAGCTGTGAGTGGAAGTCCAAGGATCTAGCAGCTGCTCAGTCCCACAAGACAAGCAGGCAAACAGAGCGAGCCTTCCTGCTTCCAATGTCCTTATGTAGGTCTCCAGCAGAAGGTGTGTCCCAGATTAAAGGTGCATGCCACCATGCCTGGATCTGGGACTTGCTTTGTCCCAGATGACTTAAACTCGGAGATCTCCTTGCCTTAGTGTCCTAAGATTCATAGCTACTATTCCTCAAGATCTCCATGCCAAGATCCAGGTTAGAAACTCTTATCTCCCAGCCCCAAGATCAGGATCACAGGTGAGCCTTCCAGTTCTGGATTGTGGTTCATTCTAGATATAGTCAAGTTGACCACCAGGAATAGCCACTACACCCACTCTGTTTTGGCTGGACCTACAACTATTTGAAGTTGGGAAACTGTAAGTAGACTGGTCTTTACTTATTGGGCTCAAAGCTGCGGAGCTTTTGGGGAGCCATCTTCTTTCCAAGTAGTAACTCTAGGGACCTGTATGTAGATATAGACAGATGCTAGGGTTGACGTGGCGGGTCCAGTGTTGGGCTCTGCCAGGCTAATGCACTGTTGCCGCCCAAGCAGCTCACATAGCCAGGGCCATGTCCTTACCAAGTGTGACCTGGAGCCAGCCTGGTGGCCAGAGGACATAGAGTGAGTCACATTGGTCTGAAGTCCCTTGCTCTGGAGAGCCATCTCAACTGTATGACAAATTCAGGAAATCCCCAGCTGGGCTCCTCCCACTCGTGCTGAGACCTCGGTGGGTGGGTGGTGGTACCTCCTGAGGCAGGCCAGGCAGGCTGCTTTCACACTGACTCCAAGTGGTGAGCGAGGAATGCTACACTCTCTCCAGAGCAGTTGCAATGCCAGTGGCTGTTTCTCTGAAGCGGGTTCTGCTCCAGGCAGTGGGTCAGAGGTTCAGACCCTGTTAGTCTGTTTGCCGTCATCCAGATGTAGCTACTTTCCTTATCTGGCCAGCAGAAGAAGAAACTGTGGCGCCTGTGGCCAGCTTCTCCTTCTTCCTTCCTCCTCTGCTTCCCGTTCCTCCTCATCATAAGAAATGATCTTGTTATTTAGCCCAGGCTGGACTGGAACTCCCAGTCCTCCTGATTCTTCTTTCATTTTCTCTCAGTCTCTCTCTCTCTCTGTCTCTTTTTTCTTCTACCTTAGGTTTACTTAGAGACTCAGAACCACTAAGTGCCCTGGCTGTATACGTTCCTGACATGATATGAGATTAACCAAGACCCTCTTTCTGTGGCATGTGAAGCCACACACATCACCTGGCCATGCTGGATCGGTGTAAGGTGCCCTTAGGAGTTGCACAAAACTCTGTGGAATGAGTGGACCATGACATCAGACACAAGGACTGGAATGGCTGAGTGAGCCCAAAGCCTGTGAATCTCAGAGCTGAGAACATGGAGCCAACTCTCTGCCTAACTGTACCCATTCTGGAACTGACAACGGCAACACCCCACTGAGAGGACCATGACAGTCAGTCATGTACAGTTATGTAGAACAAGAGCCTAGAGTTCTCCATTCTGAAGAGGCTTCTAGATAGACCCAGAGCATTCAGCCAATGAGCCTCCCTCCTGGGCATTCCTTCCCACCAAAGGTTTATGTAATCCCTGGTTCACACTGAGTAAAGAGTATGCATCCATCAAATAAAGCAGTTTGGCAAGCAAAGACCTCTTCATCAAGGATCTCCACGGGGGAGGCCTGTCCTAAGGAGCTCTACCTAAATCTCCTAGAGAAGGTCTCGCTCCCAGCCTCTCTGCACTCTCTAGACTCAATCAGAACCAAACCAGGTTCTGCCCCCATCCTGGGCTCTGCCTTCCCTTCCCTTTCCTACCTGGTATGCAGATGTGCTGAAAGAAAGCATGGGCCAGGGACCCTCATTCCCAACTCCCAGCTGTACCCCAGCAGCTCTGGATACACAGGAAAAAGGAAACAGAGAACTGCAGCAATCACCCCAGATTCTAGGACCTTACTGTGTTCTTACTCTCATGAGCAGTGGAGGCGCTTGAGGTACCCCAGTGGCATGGCAGGACATAGCCCAGCACTTTGCCAGCAGCCTTCACGCTGTGGTCGATGTCTATCTGCTGGTGAAGGCAGGTACGAGATAAGACAAGGCCTGTGATTGGACAGTGAAAAAGGTAGGTGGGGTGGTGGGGGCAGAGTTTTGAAAGGCAGGAGAGATAGGGAAGAGGAGAAAAAGAGAAGATGGAAGAGGACAATGGCCCACCCCCATGTGGCTTTAAATAGCCACAGGTAGCTATGACTATCTTATAAGGGATGGATAATTACAGGACAATCTGTCATATCTAGGTGGGCAGTTTATATCAATATCAATTGGCTCTGAGTTTATTGTGTGGATGTTTTGTGGGGTGAGAATTTACTGATATAAATCTGATAATTAAACTACAAGCTTCTAGGTTACTGGGAATTTGACTATAACCATAGGGGCGGATGCAGGGAATGTGAGCAGGGTCCACAACAGAGAGTCACAAGATGGCGGGCGGCCATGGCTGGAGCCAGAGAATAACAGGAGGTAATGTGGCATGGTGCCCGAAACCATTCGCCATTTTCTAATATTTACCACTACATCACACCCCTTAGGGACTATAAGATACTTCAGGAAAGGCCATCTAGGAGAGGTGGCTTACCTTAGGAAGTCACCACGGTCACCACCTCCACTCCCTAATCCTTCCTGCCACCAGATCTCAGGGCTTGATAGTGGCTATGGTCTGTGTATGAGCAGGGGCTGTGTCACTTGTCAACAGTGGCTCAGTCTTTCCCAACATTCCACTTCATCATATCAAGTCTGTGTCCTGGGTAGGTCAAACGCCATGTGACTTGGAACCTTAAATAACATTGACTTAAAGGTCACCTGGGTCCCAGACCCTACTGACTGAATCAGGGACCCAGGCTCCATTTATCTTTTTCTGTCACACTAGGAATTGAACCCACAACCTTGTGCTTGTAGGCACACACAATCACTGGGCTACATCTCAGGCTTTCTTTCTTCCTTTCTTTTTTTCTTTCTTCCTCTCTCTCTCTCTCTCTCTCTCTCTCTCTCTCTCTCTCTCCCTTCCTTCCTTCCTTTCTTTCTTTCTTTCTTTCTTTCTTTCTTTAAACCAGAAACTCAGGCTCCAGAGTCCTGATGAGAGGTCCGGGTTCTGATGTCTCCATTTGTCCCTCCTGCCTGGTCTTCATGCTTGGATAGCCTCTGAGCCTAGACAACCCTAAGTTGAGAGATTTCGAATTGTCTAGAATTTAGTTATTGTCCACACCTGGCTGTGAGCAGGCTGGAAAATGAGGTTTATTTTGTGCCAAGTCACATCAGGGATTCTGATACCGAAGAAGGAAATAAAGATGTGGGGCGTTCAGGGTGCAAGGCCAACTCCCTCTGTCTTCAGGCCAGGCCTCGTGCTTAGCAGAAGGACCCTGTCTCCTGAGCTTTGGGAGCTGACTCTGACAGCTGTAGCCAGGGACCATTCTTCAGCTTGAAGCACAGTTTGCCTTGAGGTCATGCAGGTCTGCATGTTGCTTAAAGAGGCTGCTCTGGAATAACAATGCTTTCCTACAGACAAACAGGAGCCATGCTGAGCACAAATTCAGCTGTGGGAACATTACACGTTACATTCTGAGCACAACTGCCTACTTTGCAGGAGGAATGAGGCCCAGCTGTTTCTACTGAGGACAAGCCCCTGGCTGGAGCTTTGTCCACTCTCCCTCACTTCCTTTCTGGTCTCTAGGTTCCCAGGCATCTCCACTAGGCTCTTGGGCTTGCTGGGGCCGGTCTGGACTCACCCTTCCGGTTCTGGGATCTGTTTCACTGGTGAAAGAACACCACAGCCGAGACAGATGTGACTCAGACAAAGGCCAATGGGAGGTTTGTCTCTCCCCAGGTAAACTGTGTGGCTCTAAAACCACCAGGCTCTCAGGGCAGAGGTGCAAGGCACAGGAAGGAAGCTCTTGTGATGGCAGTTGGTAGCAATGCAGTTTGTGTGGGATGAGCCTTTCCCTGGCATCACCGAGGATGACATTACCCGAGGGGCTGTGAGCAGCCCACCGCTCACCCTCACCGCTGATTTGATTTTTCTTTGTGATGGGAGGAGTTGATTCCCTAATCCCCTTGGGATTTATTTTCAAGATTTATTTTACTTTAGGGGTATGATATGAGTGTTTTGCCTGTCTGTCTGTCTGTCTGCGCACCATGTGTGTTTCTCATGCCTGCTGAGGTCAGAACTGGGTGTCAGATCCCCTAAAACTGGAGTTATTGATGATTGTGTTAGTAACATGAGTTAATGATATTTTCAGTGTATGTCAAGCAGCATCTGCACGTTTTGTCAGACTTGCACATAAGCTGCCGCCTTAATCACTCTTCTACTGCTGTGAAGAGACACCATGACCACTGAGAGTCTTTTAAACACACACATTTAATTGGGCTGGCTTACAGTTCAAAGGTTTAGTCCATTATTGGACTGGTGGGAAGCGTGGCAGCATGCAGGCAGATGTGGTGCTGGAGAAGGAGCTGAGAGTTTTTGGGTTTTTTAAAGAATTATTTATTTTATGTGCAAGTACACTGCAGCTGTCTTCAGACACACCAGAAGAGAACATCAGATCCCATTACAGGTGGTTGTGAGCCACCATGTGGTTGCTGGGATTTCAACTCAGGTCCTCTGGAAGAACAGTCAGTGCTCCTAACCACTGAGCCATCTCTCCAGCCCATAGTTTTATATCTTGATGTACAGGGTCTTCCTGTGACTATGAGCCACTAGGCCTAATTTTGAGCTTCTGAGACTTCAAAGCCCATCCTCCAGGGATGTACTTCTTCCAAAAAGGCCACACCTACCCCAACAAGGCCACACCCACCCCAACAAGGCCACACCCACCCCAACAAGGCCACACCCACCCCAACAAGGCCACACCCACTCCAACAAGGCCACACCCACCCCAACAAGGCCACACCTTCTAATAGTGCCACTCCTTATGAACAAAGCATTCAAACACAGGAATCTATGGGGCCATTCCTATTGAAACCACCACAGAATCACATTTATTTTATTTCTCACAATTGGGGTTAAAGGGTCAGGAGGCGGCTCCTTCAGTGCTTCTCTTGCAAGCGTGAGGACCTGAGTTCGTTTCCCAGAAAACACGTGAAAAGACCAAGTGTGGTACCATACATGTGAAGTGTCAGTGCTGGGTAGGTGGAGACAGACAGACCACAGCTCAAAGATCAGACAGGCTAGACTGCTTGGTGAACTCCAGGTTAGTGGGAAACCCTGTCTCACAAACCCAGGTGGTCAGCCCCTGGGGAATGTACCTGAGGTTGACCTCTATATGCATGTGTATCCATACCCACATCCCCAGAGACACACACCTACACATAAATCTGTATCACGGCTTAAACGTTTGTTCTGCACAACTCTTGTGTTGGAAACTTGACGCACAAAGCCCTAATTAATGGTATCTGTGTGCGGCAAGGGGCACAGTAAAGAAACCACCAAAAGGCTAGCTCCGTGATTAAGAAAAAGGCTTTAATTGTGGATGAGAGAGAGAAAAAATATCTAGGTGCATCTAGAACTGTCCAGAGCAAAGGGGGAAAAATAGACTGGACATGGTTAGGGCTGGGGCAGATGGCAGGAATAGGGAGAGAGAGAGAGAGAGAGAGAGAGAGGCCCAGGTCAGGGTGAAAACTTTGCAGAGAACAGGGATCTGAGGTGAGGTCAGGAGGCTCCTGTAGGAGCTTTGGAATGTACTTGTGGTTAGGGACTGAAGAAGCCTAGGCGTCAGCACCGCCTTTGACATGTAACCACAGGTGTACGTCCAGTCTGTCCTGTCCATACGGAGCCCTAGATTTTTTTCTTCGGCCGGAGGCAAGGGAAATGGCTGCTTTTGGAAACCTGGAAACCCACTTGACAAATTCTTAAGGAATGCTGGCTTTTATCTAAGCACCAGAAACCCTTTTCTAGTCCAGTAGGTGCTAAGTTCTGGACATATGCACTTCCTGATGCCTAACAGTATGGAGACACAGGACGAGTGGGAGATGGTTAGGGTTTAATGGTGTCCTAAGGGTGACCCATGATAGCAGTGGCCTTATAAGAAGAGGAGGAGCCTGGAGCCTGGTACCACAGGGGCTTGTATGGGAGTCTCTAGACTCCCCTAGAAAGGGAGAGCTGCCATTACTCACTCTGCCTCTTGTGGGAAGTGAGTCGCTCAGATGATCCACTTCAGGAGCACAAGACTCGGCTGAGGGGTTCCAGTGGAACCCACATTCTCAGGCTTCCCCCTTCTGCCTTCCTGCTCAGCTTACTGTTTATTCTTGGGTATTTTCTTCTATGCGTATTTTAAATGGCTCAATGGTAACTTCTTAAACTGAAGGAGACAGAGACTTTCCACTTGTTAGGAAAGGGAGACTGGGGTCCCCATGGTGGCGTCTCATTGTCCCCCCTCCACTGCATAGACTTAGCCTTTCTTCTGCTCCTGACTATCGCTCCCCCTCCTCCCCAGCTCAGAGACAGAGAACCCCGTGTGCAGCCGCCACCAGGACCACATGAGCACATTTGCAGCATCCTCTGTCCCTCGTGGTGTGGGGACCCTCGCAGAGATAAGGAAGGTGACATCCTCCACTGCCCTCCTGCCCTCCATGTCTATCTCCCTTTAAGGCAGTTCAACTCTGAAGCCTTCTTGGACTCAGAAGAGAAGGGGTTTGTGACTAGCAGGCACGCTGCCACCACGGTCAAGGGCACCCAAAAGGCCGTTTTCCCCCAGTCCTCTTCCTCCCCCTTCCCTTCTGCTCCCAGGATTATTCTTTGTTTTATCTTTTCAGCTTTCTGATTCTTCTCTTCCTCTTTAATCACAAGGTTTTAATTTTCCAAAGTCATCTTATTTACATAATTTGAAATCAAATCTTCATACATTAACATTCTACGTTTCCATCCAAGCGCAGGGCAGAATACACAGGAACCCGACACCCCTGCTGAGACATTTCCCGTCGTTCTCAGTAAGGACGATTTGTCCAGGGTGAAGCATGAGGCTCCCTGGCTTTGTCAGTGGGAAAGGAAGAGGGCATGATCCACCCAGACAACAGTGGGTAACACTGGCTAGGAGCAAAATACCTCAGGGCAAGGATACTAAAGGGTTAGATTACATACTAACACGTGTAATGCCATGTCCGTGTGGTGTGGGAGTTTAGGCATCGGTGTTTAAAGTGAGGTCGTGGCCCGTCCGAGGTGTGGTTTAGGAGAAGGGTTTTATTATTATATATGAGGGAGGGCGTGGCCAGAGGCATCTGGAAGAGTGGAGTGAAAATGGCTGACGACTTAATCAGGCCTTGAGAAGAGCAGGGATTGGGGGGATCGAGAGAGGAAGAAGAAAGAATGCAGGTAGAAGAGACCAAGAGGTTGGGGGTGGAGAGGGAGCCAAAATGCCAGGGCTATATAGGAATGAGAAGCAGGAGGAAGAGAAGGCCAGGAACTGGGCAGTCTAGGGTAGGAGGCATGGTGTGAAGAGCTGGGAAGAGCCACAGGTACTGAGAGGACCTGGAGGCCAGCATATCCTTTGGTATGCGAATGGGCACGAGGTTAACCGTTCGCCCCATGTTTCTTTTGGACCAGACGATGCCCAGCCTGAATTAGCTTGTACAGGTCCCAGGCGACTCTGCAGTGTTATTCGGGGTAGGACAGGGTTACTGTGATAAAATACCATTGCAGAAGCAACTTCAGAAAGGAAGGATACATCCTGGCTCTCAGTTCAGGGGTACACACAGTCTACCTTTCACAGCTGCGGGGGTTGAGGTAGCTGGTCTGATTGCATTCACTGGCAAGGAAGCAGAGACCCACAAATGCTTGCGCTCAGCACATGGCCTGCTTTTCACATAGTGCAGGATTCTTGCCCAGACATGGTGCCACCTACCAGGATAGGTAGTCAGTGAATGTAATCGAGATAATCCTGCACAAGTGTGCGCAGAGAGAGGCCTGTCTCCCAGGTGAGTCTAGGTCTCATCAAATTGACTATTGAGATTAATCATCCTGTGAGGTGACACAGTCATGTGGTTAGCAGATGAGCCATGGAAAAAGAATTGCCCCTACTGTGCTAAGAAAATTCTGGGCCTGCTGAAGAGGCCTCCCTGATGAAGGACCTCCCAGAGCCTCACAGGAAGTCCTCCCTGATGCAGAACTTCCAAGAGCCATACAAGAAGTCCTCCCTGATGTAGAACTTCCCAGAGCCTCATAGGAGGTCCTCCCTGAGGCAGGACCTCCCAAGAGCCTCACAGGAAGTCCTCCCTGAGGCAGGACCTCCCAGAGCCTCACAGGAAGTCCTCCCTGAGGCAGGACCTCCCAGAGCCTCACAGGAAGTCCTCCCTGAGGCAGGACCTCCCAGCTCACAGGAAGTCTTCTTTGCTCATCTCCAAAGGAGTTATACAGATGCAGCTTCTCCATGAGTCTCCCATCCTCATCCTACCATCCCGAGTCTTCAGAATGACCTGTGAGGCATCGTTATATACGGATAGTACTCTGGATCAATGGTTTCTCATCTTTGGTACAAAAGGAGCTAAGGGTGTGGCTCAGTTGGTAGAGAGCCTGCCCAACATTCATGAAGCTGTGGGCTCAGTCCTCAGCATGGCATAAACTGGCTATGATCGGTATGCCAACATGCTCAGGATGTGAGCAAAACAAATGTAGCTAGTGGCCAGTCAGGGTGTGACAGGGGGCTGCAATGCCAGTACCCAAAGGCTGATGCCAGGGCTGCATAGCAAGATTGTATCTTATAAAAGAAAAAACACAGGGCTGGAGAGGTGGCTCAGTGGTTAAGGGCACTGACTGCTCTTCCAGAGGTCCTGAGTTTAAATCCCAGCAACCACATGACGATTTATAACCATCTGTAATGGGATCTGATGCCCTCTTCTGGTGTGTCTGAAGAGAGTGACAGTGTACTCACATACATGAAATAAATAAGTAAATCTTTTTAAAAAGAAGGATTAAAAAGAAAACCCATCTCAGAACAAGATATATTAGCAACATCAACAACATAGGAAGTTCAGCTGGACTTCACCTGCAGTGGGTGATGGGCGTATAGGTAGGAAAGGTCACCTGGGCTCATGTCTGCCAGGCTCCTCTTTCTTTTTCTTTTCTTTTTTATATGTCTTTATTTCTTATTTATTTATTTAATGTATTTGAGTATACTGTGGCTGTCTTCAGACCAGAAGAGGGCATCAGATCCCATTACAGATGGTTGTGAGTCACCATGTAGTTGCTGGGAATTGAACTCAGGACCTCTGGAAGAGCAGCCAGTACTCTGAACCACTGAGCCATCTCTCCAGCCCCTGGCTCCTCTTTCACACATGCACAGTGGAAAGGAAGGGCCCTGGCAGGGGAGTGGGTGTGGGAGGAAGCAGTGGTTACTGGCTTGCTGGCATAGGGTAGAGCCACTGTTAGAACCAGGACTGTCCCAGCAGGTCCTAAACCCTCGGGTCTCCCATGTCACCCAAGACCTATCTCCCCAGGCCCATGTATAAAATAAAATAAAGATCAAAAGATAAAAGAGGCCCTGGATCAACATGAGGTCATGAGAAGGTATGAATGGAGACCCAGGTTCCAGGACAACGCCACAGTCACATCCTTGTCCTCAGTGACAGGAGGCTCAGGTATGGCCCCACCTTTCTCCAGGCCCCTCCTTACTTGAAGAAAGAGGGCACCTGCTGAGGGAGAACGCCTGTAGTCACAAGACAAGTGTGGCCACTTGTAGATTTTAAATTATTCCTTTCTATATGAAACCATGGATGGAGATGATCCCGAATGCAAAGCTCATGAATTGTCAGGGTTAAACACAAGGCTTCAAGAAAGTCTGTCTCAGAGGCGGGCTGAAGCGTGGGCAGGCGTGGGAGGAGGGCTGGGGAAAGAGCTGGCTTAGGCCTCCTGCCTCACTAATCCATTCTATAGGGCCTCCACCAGCACCTCGGCGCCCAGGCCCAGTGTTGCCATGGTAACAACGTTCCTGCACAGGGTTTGTGCAGGGCCCCTTCCTCCTCTGTAGGATGGGCTCTTTCAGCCTCTCTTGATGTGCGCCAGCTTCAGCGCTTTCCTAGTGATCCCGGCTTAGACGGCACAGCTTGTTCTCGTCTTTTATCACCTGAGCTGACAAAACCCCTCATCCCTCCTGAGCAAACCAAACCCAAAGCAAATCCCAAGGTTGCTCCGGGTCACCCCCATCACAGCCTGAAATAGGGTGGTGTGGGCAGATCAGGTGACTGGACACCAGTGACTATTGAGGGATGTGCGCAGGCTGCCACCGCCCTAAAGATGTTCGCCAGGCAGAAAGAAGTCAACTCATATACCAAGGCATGCTTGTTGCATGGGGTGGTTATTGTCGGATTGAATGTGCCGCTGCTGGTAGAAGGTTCAGATGAACACTAAGGTTCCTCAAACAGGAGAGCTAAGAATGTTCCTAGGTCTGGGCTGGGGCAGCATCTGGTCTCCAGGGAACTCCCACTTCCAGCACCACCCTGGATACAGTCGTTATTTTGTGACCCACGCCAGCAGCTGGGCTTTCAGTCATCCTATCTGCATTCCCAAGAAAAGGCTTGGGGGAGACAAAATAGCTCTGTTCCTCATTTGCTCCTCTTTTAAGACACCCCAGAGTTCCTCAGTGGCATTCTTTTACAGAGGTCTCATTTCATGGAATGCCTGGTAGCAAAGTATCCCAGTAATACCTTCATCCAGGTGCCTTACCAGCCATGATGTCATGTGGGGTGTGATGTCATGTGGGGTGTGATGTCATGTGGGGCGTGATGTCATGTGGGGCGTGATGTCATGTGGGGTGTGATGTCATGTGGGGTGTGATGTCATGTGGGGTGTGATGTCATGTGGGGTGTGATGTCATGTGGGGTGTGATGTCATGTGGGGGGTAGGCATTCAGTAGTAACTCTCAGTGTGCTGTAGGTATGGGCAGGATTTGAGTAGGTGTGTGCTATGGTCTGATGTCTGTGACTACTGTAAAATTCACCTGTGCATTCTAACCCCAAGGTGACAGTGGGGCTTAGGAGGGTGCTGAGGTTGTGAGGGTTTTACAAGGGATTTATGTCCTAGTAAAAGACTTCAAAAAGCTGCATCAGCCTTTTTCTCTGTGAGGTCATAGCAAGAAGCCAGGAAGTGGGTAGCCCGACACCAGACCCTTTGGTCTCAGGGAGACTCCTACTCTATCTGTGAGCTTCTGTCAGCTAATAAGCCCCAAGGCGGGGTGGTCCTCTTAGCAACTGCAGAGATCAAGTCAGTGGGGGGCTTTCTCAGCCCTGTTTCAGCCTAGCTGTGCTCCGGGGATGCTCAGACATGCTAAAGCTTCTCACAGGGTGTCATGGATGAGTCCTTGTAAAAACCCAACGCCACTGAAACAAGCCTGCCAAGTGTCTCCCATAAGAAAAGCTGTGTGTGCAGTGGGTGCCTGGCTTTTTATGTGGCCTCTAGAAAGCAAACTCGGGTCCTATGCTTGTATAGGAGGTACGTTACTGAGTGAGCTGTCTCCTCAGCCCATGCCTGCCTTTCATCTTCAGGTGCAGGAATAATCACAAGCAAGCAAGGGTGGTCAAAAGGTGCTGCCAGCCTCCCTGCCCGCTTGCTTCCGATAGCCACACGCTGTCTGTCGCTCTGGGGTGATATGCCAGAGTTCTTGGACGCAGTCCCTGGGAAAAGCATACGGTAGCACGTGAACAATGAGGAGTGCACACAGTGGCAGCCATTCATTCTTTGAGGTGTCACTAGGATGCTGTGAGAGGTATGCTCAGGCTGAGCCCAGATCTGCCCGGGGCCTTGTGGCTGCAACCTACTCCTAGGTGGGGATTTGTGGGTGTGTTATGTGGCTGCGGTCCCTTCCTGCAGTTGGCACATTCACATGAGGTTTGGTTTGCTGGATAAGCTCCTGTGATCCCTCCCGGGTGGCCGAACCATCCACACAGGACATCTAGACACTGACCAGGTCCTGGCCTCAGATGCTCGCATGACAGAGAACAGTTATAGTAGCTCTGCTTTGTCCTGCCATATCTATGAGAAATGGAGTCTGGTTCTCCCATAGTTAGTGATCCAGTTCAAAAGAAAAGAAAAACAGCAACAGAAGCTTTTGGACCTTTTTCTTCTTTGTGACCAAAGCTCTCCCTCACTCTGCTCCTCCTTCACACAGTGGAGACAGCGGCTGTACTAACCCATTGGGTTAGAACACCGGGCTCCAGGGGTTGTCTAGAGTAATCCCTACTATGAAGATTCTCTGGGTATCTTTATATAGTTATTGGGTACATGATCCAGACCTAAGAATTGGTGCCTGGAGATGTATGTCCAGTGATGTGCGGCGAGCCCCGAGGCGGGGGTCACGACACGGGCTGCACTGCAGGCTGAAGACTTTGGGAGCCATCCCACCGAGAGACAGCCAGTGACTGTCAACTCTCAAGGGAGTGGGAGAAGCCAGACTGTTAGAGGAGGAGCCCAGCAAAGAGGGGCAGGGAGAACGCACTGATAAGAGATCTCCTCTAAGGGACTGAACAAACAGGAAGTATGGGATGTCCGGCGGGTGGGCGGAGCAGGCGGGTGGGCGGAGCAGGCGGGTGGGCGGGGCGGAGACGAGATGAAATGAATCCCAGAGATAGGTTGAGACAAGAGACAAAGAGACTAATACAGAGACAGAAAGTTGGAGACAGGAGCAGGTTTTTAGGGTTTGGCTTTTGAGATGCAGAAAGCTGCTAGCTCGGAATTCTCAGCGCAGCCAGAGAATCTGCTGGCAGAGTTCTCTCCTTTTGAATAAAGCCAGTCATTTTTCAAAGACCTTCAGCTAACTGGACAAGGCCCACCTGCACTGGCTTACCCTGTGGCAGTCTTGACTCAGGCCAAAGACAACCCCAGACCTCACTGAAGAAGGGACGTTCTAGGGCAGGTGACGGGAAATGACCCTGAGATGGCCCCATGTGGAAGTGGATCCTTTGGACCTGGAAGCTCTTGTTCGCTGCACCAGAGCCTTCCTAGATTGGAGTCTGTGAGGCAGATGCAGTGGGCTCCCCAGAGGCATGCTCCTGTCTAGCAATAATCTCCTGCCTCCGTGTGCAGGCCTCCACTCGGACAGACTCCTTCCCCCGCTGTATGTGCCCTAACTTGTACCTGGCTCTCCTTGAAACGCCTTTCTGAGCTTGCCTCCTCTGTGACTGGGTGCGGCTCTTGTGACCTTCACCTCGTCCTGTTGATTTTCCCTGACTTCTGACCCAGATAAACACAAGCAAACCTGACACCTCAGGATGGACAAAGCCTGCTCTACCTTCTGGGCTGACGTGGCTAAGAACCGAGTGCAGATTCATGGACCGTAGCAGGAGCTGCCTTGCATCTCTTTCTATGGGAAGCTTCAAGGTTGCCCTGTGGCAGCCCAGGCTGGTGCTCACAAGTTTGAGGTCCTAAAGAACCAGGCTGAGAACACACTGTGAGACTGCAAAGCCACAGTAGGTGGGGGGAGGGCATTAGTGTTGATTAGGACTTTCCTCAGGAAGGGGTGGCCGTAGGCTTAGGTGGGACCTGTGTCACCCACCAGATGACTGACTGGGAGTAAGGGTGAAGGAGGACTGGGTAACCTTGCAGACATCATCCCCACGGGGCAGTCACATGACCAGTCAGGAAGGTACCACTTAGGTTTCCTCTGTGCCCAGTCCTTGGGACTAGATGTGTTTCAGATTTCTTTTATTTCTGTGTTACTATTAATTTGGAATGTTTTCATGTCTGTAATGAGATATCTTGGGAATGGACCTGAAGTCTCAACATGAGACCCGTGTGTGTCTAGTACACTTGTCATCTGTAGCCTGTGGCCGAGTTTCAGATGCTATTTTATTTGACTGGCTATTGGCTATGATCACCTGAGGTTAGGGGTGGAATTTTCACACTTATATTTTCTTGTTAGTATCAAAATGTTTGGGATTCTGGAGTAGATTTGATTTAAAATTTTGGGGTTAGGGATGTTGGATTTGCAGCCATAGACAGTAGGTCTGGAAGGAGAATGGGGAGACGTAATGGAGGGAGGCAAGGGTGGGGCTGCAGGGATGGGAGGCAGAGACAGAAACAAGGAGGGGAGCCCAAATGGTCATAGTGACTACAGGTTTGAGAAGCTGAGGTGGGCCAAGGGTGTGTCTGACTGGATAGGAGGGATCCCCAGGAGGCAGGCCAAGGCCAGGGCTTTATGAAGAGCTGTGAAGGACAGAGAGAGAACTGTTGTTTTGAGACAGGGCCTTATGCAGCCCACACTAGCCTTGTGTTTGCTACAAAGCTCCTGATCCTTCTGGATTCACCTCCCAAGTGTTGGGGGGCAGCTGAGGACGGGCACTTGGCTGCAAACCCTCTTGTTGGCTGACTCAGTAAAAAAAAATGAGCATTCTGACCTCGATACCACATCTTCTTATTTCTCTTAGTGGGAGAGGAAGCCATGCCAACATTTCTTCTCTTCATCCACACGGTCATCTCTCTGGAGACTCAGGCATCCTCAATACCTCTGAGCACAGAGCTCAGACCCAGGTCCTTGAGCATGTCCAAAGGGGGGACAAGCTTCTGGCAGGTCATCCAGAAGACCTACCAGCAGGGCGGTGGGTCATTCCTGCTGTTTTAGGATGTTAGAGTCCCCTAAATATGGATTAAATGGCTCCCACATCCCTATGTAGGGCAGAGATCTGTGGACAACACGACAGGAAATTGTGGAAATGTGTCACATGGTCATTAAAATGGAACAGACATCCTGGGGGTAGGCATGAGCAAGGACACAGAATCTCCCAATTTAAATTCCTATCCTAAAGCATGTGTCGCTCCATCCTCTTGAGAGTAAATTACTTTTCTAACGATGGATTAGCCCAGAGGTCTCATCAGAACTCGGCGTCTCTTCCATTTGTGTTTAATACCAAAAGGTGCAAGGCCCAGGAAATTAGGTTCTGACGCCTAACTGCAAGGCCACCTCAGTTTGAGAGTGCTGGCAGTGCTGCTGCTTGTGGAGGCCACCTTTTCAGGAACACTGGGGTGAATGCTTTCAGCCCTGGAAACTATCTCTCTTCCCGCTGAGTCTTGTCACCACGAGCTTCCTTCCAGTCCAAACTCCTGGCATGGAAGCCCCTTCTCACCTGGTCTCTGACCTATGCAGTGCCTCCATAAGACAGTCCCTCTGCCTGCTGGATCCCCTCTGTCTGCTGGATCCCCTCTGTCTGCTGGGGCCCCTCTGTCTGCTGGATCCCCTCTGCCTGCTGGGGCCCCTCTGCCTGCTGGGGCCCCTCTGCCTGCTGGATCCCCTCTGTCTGCTGGATCCCCTCTGTCTGCTGGGGCCCCTCTGCCTGCTGGGGCCCCTCTGCCTGCTGGGGCCCCTCTGTCTGCTGGGGCCCCTCTGTCTGCTGGGGCCCCTCTGCCTGCTGGGGCCCCTCTGCCTGCTGGGGCCCCTCTGTCTGCTGGGGCCCCTCTTGCTTCCAATCTGTCTTTGTTGGTTATCCAAGATTTTTTTTTAATTTATAAACTTTATCATAAAAATGAAAATAAAATAAAATCTGGCATGCCCAGAATGAATAGGACCCTGTCTATTCTGTTCCTCTGTTTTCTATTCTACACAGTTAAAATGGCATCTGAGGGGAAGCTGTAGAGCTTCATAGTAGAAATGTCTAGTCCCCGGGCAGGGACAGAATGAACGTGCTTCATGTCCATTGTGGGAAGCTGCCCTCTCTCTCATCCTGTTTGTGACACGCCCCCTATTGCTTTTGACTTATAACCCCAAGGCCTCCTTTATGTGTTTGTTGCTCCCAGTAGCTACTTCTATTGGGTCTCTGGTCCTTCTTTTCACATTGGCCTTGTGAACTGGCCGTTTGTGGCTTTACTCAATGTGACCCTGCTGCTTGCTGTGTTCTTGATCTCTGGTAGAACTTCCAACTCTGCCTCAGTCCCATGGAGATCAAACTCTGCCTCTCCCTCTCTCCCTGTATTCCATGTAAGTGTGTGCATAAGTGTGGTATGACTGTGTGTATAATTTGCACATGTGGTTTTGAAGATTTGCTTATCTTTGTTTGGTGCGGAGGGGTATTCTAGCCTTTGTGTTTGTCTGCACCCCACGTGCATTCAGTACCCATGAGCGCTAGAAGTGGGTATCAGATCCCCTGAAATTGGAGTTGAATGTGGGTCCCCTGGGAGAGCATACATTGTTCTTAACTGCCGAGCCATCTCTCCAGACTCTGTAGGCAGTATCTGCCTATGCATCTACCAGGGTACATGTGGAGCTGTGTCAGATGTATGACAGTTTGTCTTTTCTGCCCAGGTCAAGAAGTGACCTGGGCCCACAGTCAGGCAGTGGCCAGGGGACTACGTGGTCCTTTTCCACTAATGGCTGTTGAAGTCACCTGAAAGATTCCTTACTGCTGTTCATGTAGTCTTTATTTTCACCAGTGGTCTCCTTGCCTGTAGTGAGCTACACTGGGGCCCTGGCAAAGTGCTGAGCCTCTCAGAACACAGGTCTGTCTGTGTTAAACAGCTTCCGGCAAAATGCCCGCGGGAACAACTCAGGGGGAAATAATGTCCCCTCACCATTTCGGAGGGCTCTGCTCATGGTCACACGGATCCATTGTTTCTGGGCCAAGGTGAGGCTGTTTGCCTCACAGCAGCCAGGAAGCAAGACCTACTCAACAAAGATAACTCCCAGTGGCTGCCTCCTAATAATGAGATCAAATTATAATTATTTCCTGTAGGCCTATGTTTACAGAAATGTGCTGGTGTGCATACATGTGTGTACCTCTAAGTGTGGAGGCCGAAGGTGAACTTTGGGTGTTACTCCTAAGTTGCCATCTATTATGGTTTTGGGTCAGTGTTACTCACTGAACAGCAAACCCCAGGAACGTTCTTGTCCCTGGTCCCCCAATGCTGGGATTAAAAGTGTGCACCATACCCCCCTTTTATATGGGTTTAGGGATGGAACTCAGGCCTTTCCTCATGCTGACACAGTAAGCATTTTATTACTTAAGCCATCTCCCCAGCTGAACCTGTCAAAGGGTCACCAGCTGGCCCCAGCTCCATGCCTGCATTTAATATTTCTTAGTGTGATGACCACCAGGAGCTGGTGGTATTCCTGGGATGACTGATATCTATTTATCTACTATCTACCATCTACCTACCTATTATCTATCATCTATCTATTATCTACCTACCTATTATCTATCATCTATCTATCTCTCTATCTATCTATCTATCTACCATCTATCTACCTATTATCTGTCATCTATCTACCATCTACCTACCTATTATCTATCTATCTTATATCTATCTTATATCTATCTATCTATTATCTATCTATCTATATCTTTTATCTATCTATCTATCTATCTATCTATCTATTTATCTATCTACCATCTACCTACCTATTATCTATCATCTATCTACCATCTACCTACCTATTATCTATCTATCTTATATCTGTCTATCTATTATCTATCTATATCTTTTATCTATCTATCTATCTATCTATCTATCATCCATCTATCTATCTATCTATCTACCATCTATCTATAATACATACATACATACATAGATATAGGTACACACACACATATGCATGTAAACATGCAGGCAGTCTATTGATTTCATGGGCTAGAGATACAGTCTCTGCATTGGAGAAGCTGATGGCTGTAGAAACCCTGGTGCCTGTGCTTCCTGCTCAGACTATGACACAGTCTCAGCAGAGGCTGAAAAAGCCTTTGCCAGCCTTTCTGTCTGTGGGAGTCGGGACTCACAGGGTGGGGCTGGCAGGAGAAAGGAGAAAGAGGACAAACACTAAGACCAAAGGTCCCAGGAACCCACTACCATAATCTGAGTTTCTGACTGAGCAAATGCTTAACAAATGTTTGTAACTGTGAATGTGAGGCTGGGAAGCCTAGGGACCAGGCTGACATGCCTGACCCTGTCCTCAGTGGAAAGGTGTGGAATGAAAGGCTGTTAGAGCTCGAGGGTGCCCCTCTGTCAATGGTGGCGGGGATACAAACATGGCTCCGCAATGCTGTTCACAGCCTGCAGAGCCGTTCTCTTCAGAGACCTCCACTCACATAAAGACAGATCCCCCAGGAACTCTCAGGATAAAATACCGTAATGAGCTGGCGTGAAGTGTGGACTTGTGCTTATTAAAAAGCACTTTGAACATAGATCCATCACAGGTGTAAATGGGAATAGAGGTGAACAGGGAAAGAACAGACACCCTTGGGAGAGTTCGGCCTTCTGGGCTTTATGACAGCAGCACGTGACCTCTGCAGGCACCATCACGGCAACCTGAAGCACACACTGTGGCCTCTCACAGCCTGTTGAGCTGTGGGCATTGCCTCAGTTTGGAGTGGCTATGGGCCAGGCCTGCCTGGGAAGGATGTGGAGGCCGGGCTGGGGGCTGGAGGAAGGACTTAAAGAAGAGTAGGGTGGTTTGTGGGCCAGTTCTGGGTCCCTGACCAGTCTGTCTGTGCCTTTTCACCCAGCCACACGCCTATCTGACCTTCATGCACCTCAAGTTGTTGTATGTTTTATCCAGACCATGCTCCCTGCATGTAAATGACCTCTGGTCTCTTTGCCATACTGTCTCTGCCTCTTTCTCTGTCTCTCTCTGTCTCCCTGCACCCCCAACCCCCGTGTGTGTGTGTGTGTGTGTGTGTGTGTGTGTGTGTGTGTGTGTTCATCCATCCATGCATGTGAAGGCCAGGGGTGTTCTTTTTTAGGAACGGAACTTCATCACCTGTGCTATGTTCCCGGCCCCCAACACTGTCTTTGAAGGGGGCTGACTGGCTTGCCCTCCTGACTTTTGTTGGAAGCCAAAATCTCCCTGGCACGCTGGAGACATGTGGTGAAATGCTACGAGTATGGCACAGCATAAAACCGTAAACTTATTTAAGACATTATGACGGTTTTATTTCGACTTCTTTGTAAATTGGATAATTCTCAAATTCGATCTTTGTAGATGACGATGTCGTGTTATAATGTCAAAATGTTGGACTTGCTTAGCGTTGACTGTAATTACCTTTATTTTGGGCTTGGAAATCTTTAGTGAAATATCAAGTAATCTCTGGCAAACTGAAGCTGCAGGAACCCAATAGGGAAATCTCTCCACTAGCTCAAAATGTCTGTGTTCCAAAGAAAAAACGCCTTCCAGGCTTGGCCACCGCTGAGCCTCACAGAGCCGCCTGGATCTCTCCATGATGAATCTGTTTAATACTTTGCTCTCTGCCGTTCTCCTGTCGAACACACCACCGGATTCAAGAGTGGGAGTGGTGCCTAAGACTTCCTGAAGATGTGAGTTGATGTGAGCTCTCTGCTGAGGCTTGGAAACAGCCTGCAGTCACTAGGAGCAAGGTCACAGAAGAGCCCCCGTGTTGGAGTCACGGTGGCCCAGGTTGGACATTATCATACCCAGCTCCATTGTGGCCTCTCTTTGCTAACAGCCATGAACTTTGTGGTCCTATCCTACTGAGTGGAGAAGGAGACCTTGCGGCCTACAGTGTGCCGTGGCTTCCCGGCCTTGAGAGCTTCCTGTACGTCTCCTTGTTTAACAAGCTAAGAACCTGTGTGTTTCTAGCTCTATGACATCTGTGGGGACTGACTTGAAGATTATGGGCCTGGTGACTTAGCTCAGTTGGTAGGGTGCTTTGCCTAGCATATATGAGCTTGATCCTCAGTAACAGATTAACCAGGCATGGTAGCACTTGTTCCAGATCCTAGTACACAGGAGGTGGAGGAAGAGGATCAGAGGCTAAGGATTATCTTTGGCTGCATGGCTAGTTCAAGGCCAGCCTGGGCTACTTGATAACCTGTCTCAGAAAAAACAAACACAACAAAATACAAACCAACACAAATCAATAACTTTCTTGGACATGTTTTATACAGCATGTGACCCCTGGATCTACCTAAATCCCAGAGCTGAAGCCAGGCCTCACCCCAGGAAATTGTCAGTATTCTTAGGGACAGACTCCATCTGTGCCTTGAGGGAGTATGCTGACCCCATAACCATTAGGCCCTGAGTTCCCCATTCCTTGCCTGCTCAGGGAACTCACACCCAAACCTTCATGCCAGCAATCTGAAATGTTCTTTTAAGATGTCAGAAACATTTGGCTGTGGATGAACACAGGCATGATTCTCAACCTGCTTGAATCTAGACCAATCAGCTGCCCAGATGCTTCTGCTTGGTGCCAGCACAAGATTTCATGGCTGTCAAGATACTGCTCTTCTCCTGTATTATAAAAACAGTTGTCAGAAGATCCCAGGATTACCCAGAGCGTGAATTCTGGGGTGCTCTCTGGAGGACATGCTCAGAAGAGCCACTTGTCATAGTAAATTCCTAGACCAACCTGAATCTGACATATGGAGGCAAAAGTAATCCGAAAACCGTGGGTGGCATGATCCAGCAATTGATGTATCTCTCTGAATGACACTGTGGCTGTTCCAGCATATTGCTCCATGAGCAATTTAAGCTATCAAGTGATATTTGCAACCATCTGATTGTTGTGAAGTAATATACTTTACATATGTACACATTACTAAACTCGACCTTTGACTGTCTTAGAGGGCTAAGGCAGAACCACTTTCTGCAACTGCCTGACGGCTTTAGAGCACCAAAGAGCAGTCCAGCCCAGGTCCCATCCCGCCCCTCCTCCCAGCTCCACTTCTGGCCCAAAATTAAAAAAAAAAAAGATTTATTTTATGTATCTGAGTACATTGTAGCTGTCTTTAGACACACCAGAAGAGGATGTCAAATCTTATTACAGATGATTGTGAGCTACCATGTGGTTGCTGGGAACTGAACCCAGGACCTCTGGAAGAGCAGTCAGTGCTCTTAACCACTGAGCCATCTCTCCAACCCCCCCCCCCCAAAAAAAAAATCACATTTCAATTGCCAACTGGGTACCCAGTTCTAGGAGTTTTGGGTAGTGGCTCAGTACCGGAGCTGAGGAGGAAAGGGGACTTTCTCCAATGTGTGATTCTTTAGGACCCTCCCCCACCCCCACCCGTGAATAAGGGTCACATGACCATATGGAAAGCCGGGGCTCTGGTTGCTCAGCAGAAAGCTTGCTTAGGCCCTAAAGCCATCAGATTTGGCTCAAGCCAGAGGACTTGTGTGGAGAGCACGTTGTCCAGTGACCCAGGAACCTCCGGTCTATGTGCTGAAGAGATCTCACATTCTGAGTCAGCTTCCTGACAAGCCTCGGGTCTGGTGTGAGGTCGTATTTTGAGCAACAATAAGAAAAGGATCTGGAAGAGGACTGTCACACTACTGAGGACTGTCACACTACTGAGGACTGTCACACTACTGAGGACTGTCACACTACTGAGGACTGTCACACTACTGAGGACTGTCACACTACTGTGAGAAGACAGAACTCACTCCTGGGCTCACAGCCTTCCCAGTGCCCACAACAGGCAGCAGGAAAATTACCTTTTGTATGTGATTTAATTAATCAACTAGCTAATTAATTAATTTTTGGTGGTACCTCTTGAGTGCCAGGCTTTATGTAACAATGAGATATATCTCTGGTCTTCCTTATACTTTTTAATTTGAGACAAGCTCCTGATAAGTTGCCCAGTTGCTGACCTTGAACACACTGTAGCCCAGGCTGGCCCCACTCTGTAGCTCAGGCTGGCCCCACTCTGTAGCTCAGGCTGGCCCCACTCTGTAGCCCAGGCTGGCCCCACTCTGTAGCTCAGGCTGGCCCCACTCTGTAGCCCAGGCTGGCCCCACTCTGTAGCTCAGGCTGGCCCCACTCTGTAGCCCAGGCTGGCCCCACACTGTAGCCCAGGCTGGCCCCACTCTGTAGCCCAGGCTGGCCCCACTCTGTAGCTCAGGCTGGCCCCACTCTGTAGCCCAGGCTGACCCCACTCTTTTCATCCTTCTGCTTCAGTCTCCAAAGTAGCTGGAATTACGGGCCTGGCCCACCATGCTTGGCTTGTGGCTAACTTTATAGTTTGCCAGCAGCTTTTGCAGAACAGCCTTGTTGAGAGTAATTCACCCCACATGGTTCACTTCTTTATAGCGAGCACCCTAGGGGTTTTGTGTAGATTCCCAGAGTTCCTTTATCTATCCTGACTGAGCAATTTTAGAGCTTTATTTATCTTTTTCATCACCAAAAAGAAATCTGCCTATTAGCAGCCATTTCTATGATCTGGTCCCATCCCACATTCCCTTCCCAGACTCCCCAGTCCACTTCCTGTCACCCACTGGAGACATTACATATTCATGAAAGCACATGAGGCATGCGGGCTGGCTTCTTTATCACGTGATGCATGTGGCTTTTACCCGTGTTGGAGTGTGAGCGGTGCCTCCTTCCTTTTCAGATCAGTGATAACCACCGGTCAGCCTTCTTTGATTTATCAATCCATTTATTCCCAGAACGCTTGGGCCCTTTGGTTGGGTTACAGTTTGAATCCAAAATGGCCCCCAAATTCATGTTCTGAACTATGGGTTCCTGGCTTGTGGTGATGTTTTAAAGGCCATGGAGCCTCCAGGAGGTAGGGCCTGGCTGGCAGGAAAAGGTCACTTGTGGTGGGCCTTTGAAGATGATACCAATCCCTGGGCTGACCCAATTTCTTATCTGTCTCCAAGGGAGCAGTTACTGCCTCCTGCTCCACCGCTCTCCCCACCTTGATGGTCTGAAATCTCTCTAAACGTGAGCCAAGAACAGGGGGTCTTCCCTCTTATGTTATTTCTGCCAAATGCTTTGGTCACAGCAATGCAAAAAAATCATACGGTTGGCCTTCCCTGGAGGAGAGAAAAGGTTGACTGGGGTGAGAAGACCTGGACAGTGTGCTGTGTGGGACCAAGGGATGTGGGAACGTCACTCGGCTCTTTCCTTAGACCGAGAGCAGGGCTTACAGCCCCAAGCTCTGCATCTGTGTCTCAGGAGGAATATGGAAGCATGGTTCACTCTCTCTCCAGCATCAGCCCCTCCCGAGTGCTGCGAAGGCTCCCTACCCAGACACTTCGATGCACCCCGGCAGGACTCACTCAACCCTCCGGCGGCTCTCTGTGCGTGCAGCTCAGCCAACTCTTTGTTGTTTGAATATTCAATACGAACACATACTCAGAGGAAGTCTTCAATATCAAAGACAGAGATAAATGAAAATAAATAAGAAAAAGGAGTCCGGAGGAAACAGATAAAGCAGGGGTGAGAAAAACGGAAAACAAAACACCCTATTAATAGCTTCCAGGAATATGAGCGACTGCTTAGAAATTAAAGCGCTTGAATACAAGAGATGGAATGTGGGCTTAAGATCTTCACCGGGAGGAGGGGGTCCCACAAAAACGCATGGTGGAGAGAGAGGTTAGAGATATTCTGATGAACAGAGATTACAGAAAGACAGGAGAGGGTGGGGCACCAAGGGAGACAGCCTGCAAGGGACTGGGGAGGGCGCACAAAAGTAGAAATTATCACAGCCCACCGTGTACAACAAGAAACTGCCCAGATTTGAAGGGTGCAAATGCTTGGGTTGAGGGCAGGCAGGATAAACCAGGCATGCCAGGGCACACCTTTAATTCCAGTACTCTGGAGGCAGAGGCAGGTGGATCTCTAGTCTGGTCTACAAAGTGAGTTCTGGGACAGCCAGAGCTATTACACAGAGAACTCTGTCTTGAAAAACCAAAACTAGGGTTAGAGAGATGGCTCAGTGGTTAAGAGCACTGTCTGCTCTTCCAGAGGTCCTGAGTTCAATTCCCAGCAACCACATGGTGGCTCACAGCCATCTGTAATGGATCTGACGCCTCTTCTGCCTGCAGGAAGAACACTGCACACATAGTAAATAAATCTTTAATAAAAAAACTAAATAAGAAGAAAGAAAAAAAGAAAGAAAGGAGAAAAAACAGAAAGAAAACAGGTAGGCTGGCCAAAATAAGGAATTAAAAATACAAGTCACATCTTTACTTAAGTTTTCCAGGAGTTGAGAGATAACTTCTAAAAGTGTGTGTGTGAGAGAGAGATATAATAAAATTTGAAGCAGAACAGCATTGGAATTCTTAAAAGACCAAAAGATAGAAGATAATGACACAATGCCTCCAATATTCAGAGGAACCGTGGCTTTCATTGAGACTTCTATCCTCAGGCAAACTGTTAATCAAGAGGAAGGGCAGGAGAAAGACAGTTTAGAAATCTAGAGACTCCGATTGTTTTTAACCTTCTCTGAATGCACCACCAACAAACTGGGCTCAGCAAAGGACACAGGCAGGAGGAGGAGGAGGAGGAGGGGAGGGAGAGGAGGAGGTAGGAGGAGGAGGAGGAGGGGAGGGGGAGGGGAAGGAGAGAATGGGGGAAGGGGGGGAGGAGAGGAGGAGAGGGGAGGAGGAGGAGGAGGGGGGGAGGGGGAGGGGAAGGAGAGAATGGGGGAAGGGGGGGAGGAGAGGAGGGCTAAGGGTAAGTGATAAATGCATCACTGTACATTTGCAGCAGGTGTTTGGATTCAAGGGGTGGCTAGGGTCAGGATAAGCTTGTAGCCTGGCTCAGGGGTGAGGACAGGAAGGAAGTCTGTTGGTGAAGATAAGGTTGGACATGGTGGTTCATGCCTTTGATCCTAATGCACAGGAAGCAGAAGAAGAAGGACTTTTACTAATTTGAGGCCAGCCTGGGCTACATAGTGAGACCCATTCACCCCAACACACACACACACACACTCACACTTTCTCTCTCTTTCTCTCTCTCACACACACATACTTTCTCTTTCACACACTCACACACTCTCTCATACACACTTTCTCACACACACTTACACACATTCTCACATACTTTCTCTCTCACACACTCATACACACCGTTTCTTTCTCTTTCTTTCTCTCTCTCACATTCTTTCTCTCTCTCTCTCTCTCTCTCTGACACACACACACATACTTTCTTTCACACACACTATCTCACACACACTTTCTCACACATACACACTATCACACACTTTCTATCTCACACACACTCTCTCACACACTTTCTCTCACACACATACTCATACACACAGTTTCTCTCTCTCTCTCTCTCTCTCTCTCTCTCTCTCTCTCTCTCACACACACACACACACACACACACACACACACACACACACACACGAACACACAAGAAGGAAAGAGGACGGAAGGACAGAGGTGCTGTGTTTGAACACATAATAACGCTATTGATTTGAGTCGCTTAGGGAGAAAAGAGACAAACATTAGGATACAGGAAATCTTAAAAGCAAATAAGCCAAGCAATTTGCAATTATTACCTTGGGGGTGAGGGAGCTGTGTGTTGACGGAAGACGAGTCATGGCAGACTTGTGCTCAGGGCCAATCACGCTCCATGTTACACTAGTGAATGTGTGGGAACCTGTGCTACTCAGCCAGAGGGAGGTGTGGGACGAAGGTTAGCAAGGATGTTCGCTGCCTACTTAGGACGCAGAGGAGGGTATCTAAATGGGAGAAGAGCAGGATTGCAAACGTGACAGAAGCAAAGCCATCGGGGTTTGTCCCTCTGTTTCTTTAAAGTGTTACTGTTGCTCTTACTTGTCCTGGGTAGAGACATGAGATGGCTCATAGGCTGCCCCCACACACAAGAAAAAGTGAACCAAATCTCTAAAAGTAAGCAAACATAGTAAAATTAACAAGCCCGTTCCTATGCTTTTGAAAACTTGTACTCAGCCTGTTAGATGAATCACAGCTTCCTTGTCACAGGATGGCTTTGCTCTCCGGCACCTCCACAGAAACACCCCTTTTAAAAGAGGGCCAAGGTGGATTTTATCTATAGGAGCTTAGGAAATTAACAATATGGAAGAAGAGAACTAGAAGAAAGGAGGGAGATGGGGTGGGGTGAGTGGGAACCAGCTACTTAGCGCCATCCATGAAAATACAATAATATGTTGTTAATACATGCCACCTAAAAGTTGAAATCTGATCAACTACTTATCTGATGCCTGCTTTGCGTGAGGTACACAGACAGCCTGCCCCCCTCCCCCGGTATAAACGAGATATAGAAAACTATCCAAGTAAAAGGACTTCTTACGAGGTGTTGGAAATTTCGGTTGAGGAACACAGGTCCTACAAGCTCCATCGAGATTCCAAGGAAGCCAGGGACAGAGTAAGTATTGATCCGGCAGAAGGAAGGGGCCTCTGGAGAGAGGAGTTGAGGAGGATGTTGGAACAGAAAGGAAAATTCTTAAAACCGGTTTGACAGCCTTTGATCCAACCTCAGCCTCTGAGTAAGATTAAAATGTCCACTCTCTGAGCCTTCTGGATGACTGTGGTCAAGGGTGAATGTCTGACAACTTTTGATCCAACCTCAGCCTCTGAGTAAGATTAAAATGTCCACTCTCTGGGCCTTCTGGATGACTGTGGTCAAGGGTGAATGTCTGACAACTTTTGATCCAACCTCAGCCTCTGAGTAAGATTAAAATGTCCACTCTCTGGGCCTTCTGGATGACTGTGGTCAAGGGTGAATGTCTGACAACTTTTGATCCAACCTCAGCCTCTGAGTAAGATTAAAATGTCCACTCTCTGAGCCTTCCGGATGACTGTGGTCAAGGATAAATGCAGACCGTACCCTTGGTGGTTCAAACTCCATCTTGAAAATTCCCAACATGACTGGCTAGGTGATTTCCATTTTCACAGTCTGTAGCATTAAACAGAAGGAGGCAGGCAGAAGTAGCTGTTGATCCTACTTTCTGGAGACCTAGGAGGAGGCTTGCTCTTCCTGAGGAGGGATGTCCCCAGCCTAGGATTCCACTCAGCCATGAGCTTGCTTACTTCTCATGAACTCCCTGGCATTGAACTAATGGTTGGAGATTTGATGCTGTTAGTGTCTGGAAGAAAGATGACCCTGGGCTGGGCATTCTAGAGTGACTAGGGTATGGCCCGGGGCAGGGCATCTGTCTCTTCCCTCCCTGCCTAGTTTTCTTGTGTGTAGATAGAATGTTCAATATCAGTCTTAGGTTCTGGTGATCTTAGCACACACAAGACCTGCTTATGGGAAGAGCTCAAACCCACTCTGGCCATTGTGTGTTTTATACTCTATGCTTGCCTTAGGTTTTTGTCCTAGTCGGGGTTTCTATTCCGACACAAAACATGATGACCAAGAAGCAAGTTGGGGAGGAAAGGGTTTATTCAGCTTACACTTCCACATTGCTGTTCATCACCAAAGGAGGTCAGGACTGGAACCCAAGCAGGTCAGGAAGCAGGAACTGATGCAGAGGCCATGGAGGGATGTTACTTACTGGCTTGCTTCTCCTGGCTTGCTCAGCCGCTTTCTTATAGAACCCAGGTCTACCAGCCCAGGGATGGCTCCACCCACAATGGGCTGGGCCAGGAATGGCTCCACCCACAATGGGTTGGGTCCTTGCCCCTTGATCACTAACTGAGAAAATGTCTTACAGCTGGATCTCATGGAGGCATTTCCTCAACTGAGGCTCCTTTCTCTGTGATAACTTTGACTTGTGTCAAGTTGACACAAAAACAGCCAGTTATAGCTTTCTAAGGCTGTGATGAAATATTGACCAAAAGCAACTTGGGGAGGAAAGGGTTTATTCCGACTTACAATTGTAGTTCATCCTGAAGCGAAGTCAGGGCAGGAGCTCAAGGCAGAAAGCTAAGGACAGGAGTTGAAGTAGAGGCCATGGAGAAATGCTGCTTATGGACTTGCTCCTCATAGTTTGCTCAGCCTGCTTTTCTTATCCAATTGCAGATGACCTGTCCAGCTTTGGCACCACCCACGGTGAGCTGGGCTCTTCCACAACAATCAGTAATGAAGAAAATGCAATACAGACTTTCCTACAAGCAGTCTTGGGGAGGTGTTTTCTCCTATATACATAAAAGAATCCTGTTGGTCAGTGTAGCTGGACCCCAACATGGCTCTGCATTTCCTCTCAGTGGTTTTCTGTCCTCAGATCCCATGGACCCTTGGTGTAATAGGAGCCTGCCCCACTGTGCTCAGTTGACTCTCCACTGCTCACCTTCCCAGGAAGACCCACTGCACTACCGAAGTGGGCCCTAACAGAACCCTCCTCATCCTGCTAACACGTGTCTCTGGCCTCTTCCCTTACTGCTGGACTTCTTAGGGACAGCAGCTGGCACAGCAGTGAAAACAAGGAGGACAGTCACCCAGAAACCACTTGGCTGTTGTGAAACTTAATGTTTCCCATTCCACTTCCACTTGGCATGAACCTCAATGTCATGGGCTCAGTTCCACAGACTGTCCATTACGGATACCAACGCCCGGTCTGACATACTGCTGTAAATTCTACAGCAGGGCTGGGGAGGTGGCTCAGTGGGTATGAGCATGGAGACCTGACTCTGGACAACCAGAACCAATGTAAAAGCTGGGCAAGGCAGTGTGTGGCCATAATCCCATTACTAAGGGTTGGGGTGGAGACAGAAAGACCCCAAGGGTGGGGTGACCAGCCAGTCTAGCAAAAATGGTGACCCCTGGATTCAGTGAGAGACCCTGTCTCAAAAAAACCAAACCAATCAACCAATCAAACAAACAAAAACCAAGCAAAATTTTGAAATAAGATGAAGAAGCAATTGAGGGAAGATATCCAAACACACACACACACACACACACACACACACACACACACACACAGACAGACAGGTGTGGATGTTGGAGCATACAATTAAAACTTTACCTTAAAAAAAAAGCCAACAGTCTCCCTTCTTCATTTTAGAGCAGCTCACAGAACTCAGTAATCAGGCCTGGATTAATTGTCAGGTAGCTGAGGACTCAGGGTGAGGTGTGCGGGTCTTGAGTTCAGGAACTTCCCCTAGAGCTAGGGTGACTCCACAGCCCTGTTGTCAGTTGACAGGATCCTCCACCCAGTAAGTAATTAGCCTCCCCCCACTCAAGTTTCTATAGAGATCAGCCCCTCCCATCTCACTCCATTGTGGGGGTTCAGTCCTGCTCAGCCCCATCCTGGCATACTCAAGGGCCCAACCTAAGTCGCCACACCGACAGGAACTCAAGGGGACTCAAGAGAACCTTATCACAGGGAAATTGTAAACGTTCAGAAGGTTTTGTGCCAGGGACTGGGGACAAAGATGGACAACCCCCTCACAGCACAAAGTTCTTCTGTCTGCAGTGGTGGCTCTTAAGTGTTCCTCTGGACTTGGGGTCCAACCGGCTTATCTCAGCCCCATCTTACTGCCAACCAGGCTCAGACAGAAACACAGATGCAGGGTATGGTATCCCATTGGCTTGTGCTCACTGGGCTTGAGGTGGGGGAACACTGGTCTTGTACCTCAGAGGTCTGGGCTCTCTGAGGTTTATTCTGGTGGAAGACGCTAGTGGGTGGGGGTTCCTGGTACTCAGCCTCCTGCTCATGGCCCTTCCCAGAGGGAACAGACTAGAAGCCTGGGAGCCAAAGACAAGCAGCTTCACAGGCCAACATGGCCCCAGCTCAGCATGGGTTTTGCTTTACCTAAAACCCAACATGGGAACATGCATGCTATGGGGAGGGAGGCAAAGGGAAGGTTTTTTTTTTTTTTTTTTTTTTTAATCTTATTTATTTAATGTATATGAGTACACTGTAGCTTTCTTCAGACACACCAGAAGAGGGCATCAAATCCCATTAAAGATGGTTGTGAGCCACCATGTGGTTACTGGGAATTGAACTCAGAACTTCTGGAAGTGCAGTCAGTGCTCTTAACTGCTGAGCCATCTCTTAATGGAGAAGTGAAGAGGCTTCTGTAGATATTTGAACAGCCATCCTTGGCATTAGGGATTCAGAACAAGGTTGACATTGGTTTTAGGCTGAGCAGGAGGTGCTATTACCTGTGTGAGGCCCTGTGTGGGCAACAGCTCTAGCTGTCTCAGTGGTTGTCAAGGGGCTGTCATACACGTGACACCCTTGGCTATGACTGAACTGCTGCACAGATAACTGGGTGTTAGAGAGAGCTATGGGACAGGGTGGCTCAGGGTTCAGTCTGCTGGCACTGGTGTCAGATGCCCTGCATCCCCAGGCTAGCCCAAAACTCATTCCTCATCAAGGAGCACAAATAAATGGGAACTCTAAAATGGGGGGTCGATGTTATTCCTCGGGGCCTCTCTTATTGGCAGCTCTTTGAGATCGGAACCAGCACGGAACTCTCTCAGACGACATAGAGTACCTACAGCAGAAGCCTTCCTTTAGCTTCGGTCTGTGGTTGGGCTTATAGCCCAGTGGCTTTCCTGCTTGTGAGGGTTTGGCTCCCACTTTGCCCCAGTCAACAAGTGGAGCAGAGCCACCTCTGGGTTGTGACCCTGAGATGGCCTCTTCGCCACAGTTGCCAGTCCTGGGCTCAGCAGAGGTCAGTACAGCCCTCGGCCTGTGCTGCTGGCTCAGCTCCTGCACTGTCAGGGCTGACGCCGTGAGGGAAATTGTCACTGCTGTTGGCTCCCTGTGAGTCCTGAGAAGCATCGTTGAAGGCTCCCTGTCTCTGGTGAGTTTCCCTCAGCTATTGGGGAAACCAGGAACAGACCGAACAAGAGACTGGGTGCAGATGTGTTTGTTTTAAGCTGCAAATCGGTACACCTGTGAGGGTCAGTGTGGTGAGGGGTTTCCTCACCAAGATCCAGGTAAACAAGTGTTTATCCTCTTCAGCTGTTGCGCTCCCTGGAAACACGGTGGTCTTACCATGTATGTTCTGAATCCTCACAAAAGTGGAATATGAGTCTGCGGGCTTATTGCTCTAACCCCCAACCCACCAACTGCCTTTTTCTATGGCTGAACTTGTTGGAAGTAAATCTGAGGACAGCGTGTCAAGTGGAAAGTGGAGCAGTTGTAAGCTAGGCAGAGCCTGTGTCCCGACATGAAGAGGATGAACCAGGGTGCCTGCCGAGTGTTCAATACCAACCCCAGGGCAAGATCCTGTCTCAAAGCAGCAGGACTGCAAAGTCACAAGTATGGCCATTCTGTGACTTCTGAGTCCCCTGAGTTCCAGGAGTCTCTGACCCAAAATCCAGGCAAACCCATCCAGGCTCTCCAAGGTCATCTGAAAGGCAAACTGGCTGAGTGCATATGGCCCAAGAACTCCAGATCACTATAGTCCCTGACCTAAGATGGCAGGCAGGAGCCCCACTATACACCTCCCCTTCCACCATCTTCCCAGTTTCCAAACAAGACTCAAACTGGGCCCCTCCTCTGCTAGGCTCCTTCAAACTTCGCTGGTGTAACTGCTCCAGAGCTATCTGAAATCTATCTGAAGTCTTGGTTCCTCAGATCCCAAACTAAGCTCATTTGCACTTGGCAGTACGGTTATTGTTAATTGGCAGGGTCATTGATTGGCAATTGATTGGCAATGTTGTTATAATTGGTTGACAGGTAGACTCTTGCCTAGCCCAGGACTCTCTGAGTTTTAAAGTCAGAAGTCTTGGATATTGGGCAATCTCTTCATTTTAGGAAGACAAAGACTCTGGCCACCTTCCCATAAGGACCGTTCCTAGAGATATTAGTCTACTGACACCTATTTCCTTAGCCACAGCCTGCTAAGTCCATCCTGTTCTCAAAACATGCTTGACCCGTGAACACCTGAGGGTGGCTGAGGCTCCTAGGCTGTCTGTCCTCCAGGTATGGACAGAAGGACGCTGTTGGTAAGATGGTGAAGCCCAGTCGTGCAGCTGGCCCAGGCCTGGAGGTGACTCCTCCAGGGGACCAGGGCTGCCAGCTGCTGCAGTCGGCAGGTGCAGAATGCAGCAAGTACCACAGGATGGGAACTGCTAAGAAGGCAGACTCCTGGGCTCTGGTGCTCCAAGTTCCAACACAAGGGACAGAAGAGCTGAGGTCTCTGTAGGCTTAATGACATATCCTGGTGGATGTCATCAGGGAAACCATGACCTCTGACAAGTGGGAGGGTATTGGGGGATGGGAGGCTCCCAGACACTCCCTATCTCTGTATATCTGCAATGGCTTTACTCTTGACCTTCAAAAATAAAATCAGTTTAGACACAGAATAAAATGTATGAGTTGCTTTAACCCGGGTCTTTGTACTTTACTTCATATAAACAAAACCATAAGAATATATTTATTATGAAACAGAATCTTGATGTAGCCCAGGTTAGCTCTACAACCCTGGCTCAGCCTCCTAAGTGCTGGGGTCCGTGTTGCCACACTTGCCGTCTGTTTTAGTTACCTTTCTAACGCTGTGATAAGGCAGTTGATGGAAGGAAGGAGCTCCAGACAGACACCAATCTATAGCCATCATGGCAGAGGCACATGGCTGGAGCGGCGGGCTGTGAGCTCAAGTCTTGAACTGTGAGCACAGAGCAGAGAGAGCAACTGGAAATGTCTGAATCTTCAAACTCTCAAAGCCCACCCCCCATAACATACTTCCTTCAGCAAGGCTATCACACACACACACACACACACACACACACACACACACACACACACACACACAGAGTTTCCTGAGTGCTGGATTTACAGTTACAATCCACAACACTTGCCCAAGACTGTGTTCTTTATCAGACTTTCTATACTTTCCTGCATGTGGCTGAAGATGTGAGTTGTCTTCATGTGTGCCAGGCAAACAGTCTGCTACCGAGCTAGCTACTGTTTTGTTCCTCTCTGTGTCTCTGTAACACTCCCTGCCTGTTATGACCTCAAATGCAGGGGTCTGGGAGGTCCCTTTATTGAGACCACCTTCCTGGGATTCCCCATCCTGCTGGTGGTACCAAACGAAGAAAGGGCAGGAGCCACTAAGCACATTGCTGAGAGGGCTTTTGGCCTAAGATCTCCCACAGCCTACCATCTCCCCTCGCTCTGTACTTAGAGCTCTGACATCAGCAGCTCTGAGCCTCCCACCCGCATTCCCCTGGAGCAGATGAAGTCCTAGAACCAGAACAAACCCGTTAGGCCGCGGTTGGCTTTCATGCCTGAGTGGCCTCATTTTCCTTCTCCCATCTCCTTGAATTCCTTCTGGAAGCTTCCAGTTTCTGCCTTTGCTGCTCAGGCTCCCTGAAGTCTGAACAGGGCATTTGCCGGGGAAGCTGTTGTCGGAGCAAAATGAACACCTTCTGCCTCCGGACTGCCTGCTTCAGCACGTGTGGGTGTCTGCAAGGCTTTCTGATCTGCAGGTGAGGGGCTCTGGCTTCCAAGTGAGATGCTGTGCTTCTCCCCAGCCTGCTGCATTTAGGCCTATGCTTGCCACTTCCTACACAGTAAAAACCACAAGACCCCTGCCCTATAGGTGTGAGGTCACCTCAGCTTCCATTCCAGCCATGGCCAAAACAGGACGCTTACCAATATAGAGACATGGGGTAAGGAAGACATGGACGGCTCTGTTGATGACTGGACTTCTGTCCAGGGGACTCTGACTTGGGCCTCTACTAGAAGTGGGGTCTTGGGAGTCTGTGGACCCTCTGGGACATGGCGGTAATTAGTGTTGAGAGTTATATCTACCTTTGCTTCCAGTCGAGCTCTTCGCTTTTCGCTCCACCAATATTGGAGAAGCAGCAGCGTCCACCACGCCACTGCCAGGCCTCCTCCGTCCTAACAGCAAAAATCTCCCGAAGACCGCATCCAGGACGAGCCCCGACTCCCTTAAGTTGGTTTTGCCAGGCGTTGTGTTAAAAGTCGCCGAAGGTGAGGAGAGAACTCACTAAATTCACATCCCCAAAGACGAACCTAGTAAGTAGGTCACTTGTGTGATTCGTCCTGGTGATCCTTGGGCACAGGCTTCACATTTCTTCCCAGTGTGGACCAACAACAAGGAAAGAAACAAAGCACCAGGAGTTAAAATTAGTCTTGATTTCAAGACTTAGACATTAAGCCAGGATAGGCAGTACTTTAGAAACCACGTAGCCTTTAGCCACGTTACAGTGTGCGCAGTAAACATGATTCCTATTGTGATCTAAAAGGTGAGCTCATTTCCTTACAATTGCAGTAGAAGCTGATCCACTACACTGTGGAGTCAGTATTGTGGCCGGTGGGGAGTGAATCAAACCAGGCAACAGCATCCACCGCTGTCCTCACAGCTGCTGAGGAGGCTTCCTTACGCCTAAGAGACCAGGGCCAGACTGGGCGACAGAGACCTGGTCTCAAAAACAAAGCAAGGGGCTGGAGAAGCGGCTCAGTAACTAAGAGCTTCCACTGCTCCCTTGGAGGTTCCGGGTTCTGTTCCCAGAACTCCCGACATTCTGCTCACAACGACTGAGACGTTCAGCTCAGAGGGATCTGCGGCCCCGGCTGGCCTCTGTGAGCACCTGCTCTCATGTGCACAAACCCACACTCGCACATCCACATACATACAATTAGAAATAATGAAATAGGCTATGGAGACAGCTTGGCCGTGAAGAGTGCTCTTCCAGAGGACGGAGTTCTGTTCTCAGCACCTCTGTGTGGCATCTCAGAACTGCCTGTAACTCCAGATGCAAGGGACGGGACACCTGGTCTCCATGGACGCTTATACACATACATGTATACATCACACACACACACACACACACACACACACACACACACACACACATAAATAAATTAAAAAATTTAAAAGGTATAAGAAATAATGACAGCAAGTCAGGGCAGTGGATACCTCGGCCTGCACAAGATTACCAAATACACCTCAAAAATATTCCAGTATATATAGAGCCAGACAAGCACCACAGAAGCCCAACGTTAATGATGTAAAGGTATTTCATTTTGTGATTGTGCTGAATCCTGCTGGGGCACAGATCCAGAGCATGGAAAACATGCTCCTAGGCGCTGTGAGCTTACAAGGCAGCAATGTTTACTGAATAATAAAAAATAAAATATCCTACCTACCAAGGTTCCAATAAAACATTTTACAAATAAGACCTTTTAACTGCTAATGTGGCCCTTAGTTTTTTTTTTTCTTTTACTAAAAATAGGTTTTTTTCATACAATATATCCTGATTACAGTACCGCTCTCTCTTCCTCCTAGCTCCTCCCCCCTCCCATCTTTATCTACCTCCTTTTGTTCTCTCTTTAGAAAACAAATAGGCTTCTAAAAGTTAATAATAAAACCAGATATAGTAGTGCAAACAGATCTGAATGGCTCAAAACAAGTGGAGTCCAAGAAAAGGCAGAAGAAACAGACTTGTTTGTTCAAATGCTCAGGAATCTCATAAAAATACAAACTTGAAAGCCATAATATATACACAAAAGTCATGACATGATATTACGAGGCAAGGAACCCCCAAAGATGCCACTGAAATGATTTTGTGTTAAAATGGTCCATGTCTGAAGTCACGGCATGACACATGAATATGGTGCCCCCAGTTTTTCCCTCTTTCTGTTTATGGCCGACAGTAATCTTCTTCCTTCGCAGAATTTCTAGAATGTTTCCTCCATTGACCACGTTTCCAGTGCGGGGTGACTGTGCAGAATGAGGCTGTGTGCCTGTATGTCACTGGATGTGTGCCTGTATGTCACTGGATGTGTGCCTGTATGTCACTGGATGTGTGCACAGGTTGTGAGGAGACAGGGCAACAGGATGGTAACTGCTTTAAACTTGTTTTTGTTACAGCAGTAGGTGTGTGTGTGTGTGTGTGTGTGTGTGTGTTTGTGTATGTGTGTGTGTGTCCCAGGATATTTTGTATGCTGAGCAAGTACTTGACCAATGATTCACATCTTAGAGACACCTCAGAGACACCAGCCTTGTGGAGACTTCAGAGTAATAAGCAAGTCACATGAAGAAAACAGGTGGCCTGCTGCCACCCCCTAAATTATTTTGCTCCTCTGGGGACAATGCATTTGCCTCTTTGGAACAGAAGTTTCCCTGCCACCTCTCAGGTGTGGGCCACAGCTCTGGACTCTCCAACTGGCACCAACTTTGTACAGTCATCTAAATGACTTTCCTGACAAAGCCTGTTATCTTCCTGAGAGAAGTCCTGGAGCTGGCTGCCGGGTTAATGAGGTTATGTATGCATAGCTCACACAAAGAGGGTTCTTTACATGGAGACATACTTCTGTGTTTTCTCAGGTGGGGAAGCTCGCATACCAATGATTGCGATTTCATTCCTTTTATTTTCCCACAATGGACATATTTTATAAAATATGCACAGTGCAGATACATTAAATATTAATAAGAAGGAAATTATTAGACGAGGCTCCGAGCAAGGCAAGGCACAGTGGGAACAGGGCCTGGGGAGGAAACAATGGGACAAAGACTTGGGGACGAGCCGGAGCTCCGCTTTCAGGTAACATCATTTGGTTCCATTGTGTTTCCACATTAGGAGGTTGGCTGACAACTCTGGAGATAATTATAACAATTTGGGGTTCTTCTCTCGTGCGCTGTAGCTTCATTATTCTCTGTGCCTTGTGTATCCCCTGACATTGTGCTACTGAAATCCTGATAGATGTGTCTTTAATTTTACCTGTAACATACACTGGGCCCCAACACATCATTTTCAAATTGTCAGCAGATGCTAAAATGAGAGCCTTCTACACCACCCCACAGCACCGTTGTAGTTGTAAGCAGGACCCATCTGTTGGGACTCTGAGGAACAACAAGACTCCATGAGACAGTTTCTCCTGCCGTCTCAGCTCATCCCACCACACCTACATTCATCTCTCCTTGCAGCTGAGAGTTATTGCCTCGAGTGCCCATGTGTCTCCAGCAGCTTGGAGTTAGAAATGTCACTCGTGACAGGAAGGGAGGGTGATGGCAGCTGTGATGGTGGAAGATAGGTGGGGTCAGTTACCCCTCTCCAGCTCCAGTTAGAAGTTCTCAGCATGCCACACCCTAGAAGAAGAGGAGAGCCACTCCAGGGGTCTCTTCCCTGGGAACTCTCTGGAAAACTGCAGAGTGTGCCGTGTCATGGTGATGAGCAGGTCTTTGCTCTCCTCTGCCTCCTCTCTCTCTGCCTGTTGGTCTCCTCCTCGCATGCACATTTTCTTTTCTCCTGTGTTATAGTCTAGTGGGTCTTGTTTAAATAGATATGGATATTCTGTGAAAGGCTTGAAGCTTCACACCATCGGGTAACAGGCATGCGGAACCCTGAGATGCTTCTCCTTGGAATCATACCCCACCTCCTTGTGGAGCGGGCTCATATTCCCCAGCAGAACGAGACACAGTCACTCAGTGTCTACTTAACTTCATCCTCAACAGAGCCCCCCGGGCCTCAGGAAATAAGGACAGTGGCTTTCATCACAGCTTCCAGGACTCAGGGGCAGTGAATAGTCAAAGCTGGCTTACTGGATGTCCCTCCTGGTTGCTATGGGGATGAGGTCAGATCGAGCAGGCTTGGGTGAGTGTAACCCTGTGTGGTTACCCATTGAGGGCAGTCCTTACACAGAGCCTCTGGCCCAGCCATGCTCAGCTTGGCAGTGAGAAGCAACTGCTTTGCTGTAGGAATCTTTGGGAGGAACAGGAAGGAACTCCCACTCACTCCTTTAACGCCGACTTAAGCAGGTGAGAGAAAATTGGCTATTGATCCAGTACTTGCCATTTCTTTAGATGCCATAGACATGTTGGATGTAGGATGCTGGGATGCCTAACCCCCTCCAAAATCCCTGTCCAGAGAGCTGTAACCAAACCTTGCCTACTGAGGCTGGACCCAGACAGTGACTTACAACTGCATTTGCAGACCCTGTGTTAACTTTAAACCTTACAAGCTCCTTATTCTGCTCAGCGATAGATCAGGGGTGTGCTAGAGAGCTTCCTAAAGAGCATCAAGTTGAACTGATGTCAACAGGGCAAGGCCGGTACAGACCGTGGTCCTGGAGTTTATGGTTACTACCTGGGGCCCTGGGAATGTCTACTCTCTGCTCAGGATGGGTGGAAGAGAGACCTCGCGCCTGGGTCAGAGGCCTGGGTTGCACCCCAGCTCTGCCACAATCAATGACCTGGAGTTATATAGTCTTGGGGGTGTGATCGAAGGGGAGCGGTGCGTAAGAAATGTCCTGACCTGACAATCCAAGAAGCCGTTGGTGGCACCTTATCATTTTAGGAAAAGTCTTCCATCTTTGTTTTTGTCCCAGAAACAGCGATTTTAGTGACATTGGTAGAAAGTGTCTTTAGTTAATTCTAAGTGGAAAAAAAGAGAAAATAATATTCTTCTATTTTAAGAAAAAAACCCCCTCAGTTAGCCTGATTTGGCTTTCCCGATAGGTGTAGACCACCAGACTCAGGCCTTCACTTGGGTGACAGGTATTGAACACAGGTCCTTGAGCTTGCATGTCCTTAGCCATCTTCCCGCCTTACGGCAGTGGTTCTCTTGACTTTATCTGAAACTTGCCTGGCACAGGTTGGTAGAGCATCACGGGATCCAAATTCGACAGATGGGGCTTGAGGAAGCCTCCGCAACCCTGGAAGTGCCGTATCAACACCAATACCAATCTCAGCACCGTGCGCACAGACTGAGGGGCCTACAACACCGATTCCTCGGTGGACACGTGCCTGCTTCCTTCCCTGGTGTCCACTCCTATTCCACGCAGATCACTCCTTCCCTTTTAAAAGAGCCGTTTGTCTAGAAGTGTGAAGTATAACTGAGCAGACGTGTGGATGTTTTGCTGGCAGAAGTAACCAAAGAGCAGGGATCCCTTGTTGTGAGCTGCCAGACAGTGCCAGCAGCTCATGGTGGCTGTGGGACCCTGGTATGGCCTAAGGGGTGCACAATACCTCTTAGCTCTTACGTGTCAGAAAGAAGTCTGTGGGCTGAGGTTTTGGCATGAAACATGTAGTTAAGAAAACATTTTGCGTCTTTGACAAAAAATGCAAACGAATAGGTGGTCTGGACCTCTCTCTCAGCCACCGCCATGTCCCTTACGTGACTGTCTCAGATGTTACCCTGGCAGGACCAAGCCATTAATTACGGCACTGGAGCTTCAGGTGACCGAGTATATGATTTTGAGCTGTTATGTGAAATTCCATGGGAAGTAAGCTGGAAACGCTGTGTTCCTGGAGAGTGCGGCTTGTAGCCTCTGATGGATGAGGCACAGCCAGTGCTGGATGCTGGTTGTCAGCATTGAGTGTCTGGGCTGTGTTCCTGGTCAGGCATCAGGGCACTCAGCTGGTCACACCCCTGTGGCTATGAGGGGAGTCTGGGGTCTTCAAATAAACAGAGCGGAGGGGTTTCCTATCACTCCTTGAGCAAGCCTTGGAGATAGATTAGTGTTACAAATGATGGGGGTGAAGGGGCCCTAGGCTTTACATCTCCCAGAGAGAGAATAGAACTGAAGACAAGGCCGTGGGATCCATCGGCCCAAAGCAAAGGGAGGAAGCGAGCCTCTAGCTCATGTGTGACAGAGGAGAGATTTAGGGGCCAGCAGCAGTTCCCAAGGTCACCCAGCTCCACTACCATTAGGTCCTACCAAGTGGCAGGGTCCTATAAATAGCTGCCAGGGTGGCACTGTCAGAGGCAACTTGCCCCTCAGAAACTCTGTGAAGGACAGCGGAGAGCCCTGGAAGGCACATTTGCATTCTGGGCAGGGATAAAATGTTTGCTATGGAAAATAAGGATTTTATACAGATTATCCTATAAATAAAGTTTACATCTACCTTCCGGGGGTCCAGTTCCCCAGCTCCGTCGGCACCCCATCTGCCTGCTGCTTATTAACAGTGCTTGGAACCAGCTGCTGCTCCCCTAAAATATCGCTCTTGTCAGTCTCGGCCCTGGCGCAGGGTGCAGGCTCCTTACTGAGGAGCGATGGCTGCCCATTAGTGTGCTGCTAAGAATCTAATGCAGGCTCCGAAGCCTCCCTGAAGTGTTTCTCGGAAATTAGATTTCAGGAGAACAAAATCGCAGAGGGCTCGGAGGCTGCAAGGGGCGGGGATCCCTCTTTGTTTATTTGCCCAGTAATTAATTTCTTCCCGGGTGCAATTTGGAGAAAGAGATTGTGTTCATTAATTTATCACCCACCTGCTCCTAGGATTGTTTTGACCGCTTTTCAACAGGAGATTCTGAGTCCAGAAGGAAAGCTTAATGCTGTCCTGGGAGCTGGCAACGGTGTGTGAGGGACCGTGGGCTTCAACCATGACTTCATCTCCGTTGGGGCGCCCACCTCTGCTGGTGTCTGTCTGCCTCCTTCCCTTTTGTGGCTAAGGTGGCTCATGAGTCTCCTATGCCTGGAATGTGTCTGTCTGCAGTGGCTGGAAAAACGCACTCACAGAAACAGCAAATCGAATTATCCGAAGCAAACGCAGAGGCCTTGAACCGCTTCCCCCATCAGTGAAGCCTCCCCGGTACCTCCTTCTCAACGGTTTGTTATTTTTTATTTAGGCCCAGGAATTACAGCTTGGTGGTGTGTTCAGAAAATTATATTTAACCCTCATTTAGATTCAATCTGAATCAATTTAATGAAACGTGAATAGCTCTTTGGGTTTACTGAAGGAGAGAAATCTAAACCAGGAAGAAATACACCTGCTGGTTTTCTGGGCCATGTGGATGTTGCACTGGGCTCCCACTCGGGGATAGCACTGTTTCCCTTCACTGTTCAGATGAAGAACATTTCAAACCCCAGGAAAGCAGGCCTGGGGTTTGGGAGACCCCAATATTCTGCTGTTTGGTTCTTTGTTTTATAGGAATCTGAAGACCAGGCACAGTGCCAGTCTTGGAGACTCCTTGGCAAACAGATGGCTTTCTTCCCCCGCTGCAGACTCAGGTCCAGTGGGACAGGCTGACCTTGACCGAGTTATCACAACTGATATGAAGTTACAAGTGCGAGCCAGAGGAAGACACATGGACAGCAGGAACCGGAGGTGGGAGGCAGGAATAGCCTTCAGGTGTAAATGGCACGTGAGAGGCCCTGTGTCGAGCTATAGAGACTGTGACATCCAGCCAACACTGAGATTGAAAGTGGATGGGTATGCCATTAAAAGCTGAAGAGAGCTGAGTGTGGAGGCTCAGCCTACACTCCCCACCTGGTGTTGCAGGGTATTTGCCAGAGAAGATACTCAGACATAGGTTTAAGCCAATAGAAAGTCTTGATCAGCCAGCAACTACCCTGGGTGTTCAGGACCTCAGTGTGGCACCGATCTTTTCTTAGGTTGAGCTTTTAAGCACAGAAGCCATATTCTAGGCTGACACACTTCAGTTAACAAGAACAGTTAGCCAGACGCAGAACTACAGAAGCCAAAAATGGAGGTCAGTACAGTTAGAGACCTTCCTAGAACTTTGGGCTTTGATGAATTAGGTATTGGTTTTAGCCTTGGCAGGCGGTGCTGTCTACACGCTGAGTTCTACAGCCTGAGTGGTACTTCCATCATGGAGTTGGTTGTGCTAAGGTCTAGGGACCCTGTTACATTAGGAGGCTGAGGCAGGAGGATTGCTGAGAGTTCCAGGTTCATGTGGGTCTCAGAGCAAGTTCAATACTACTCTGGAGTATTATGTGAGGACCCGTTTCAAAAGAAAACAAAACAAAAACCGAACAAGCAAGAAAGCAGCAGCAGCAGCAACAACGACCCAAATCTACAGAGGTGAATAGTAAAGTAGGGGCAGGGTTTGGGTCAGGCCGGGGTTCAGTACAGTCCTGACCTCTCTGACCTTGTATTGTCCAAAGCCAGGTTGCCTCGCTCTAACCCTGGATACAAGAGCCTTAGTGCCCCACATGTAAGATGTGGATGGTACCTACATCTTTAGGGTTTGGGGAGGAATAATGACCTGGCCCGATGTGGAAATCGTGTCAGGCAGTCCACAGTAGACAGAGCCAATCTCCATTGTCCTCCATGATACTTGGTGTTTAATGAGATCAGCCCTCAGCAGGCTGTCTTACAGTGGTAGCCCCCAGTGAGTTATTTCTAAGCTTGCTGATGTTTTGAGTTTCTGGGAATCTTTCCTGAGATCTCCATGGTAACTCTCACCCTGCACAGCAATTTTCATCATAGGGTGCAGGGCTCAGCATCATTGATGGGGAGGAAGAATCCAGAGGGGAAGTGTGAGCAGAGGGTGTGGGAGCCCCCTGGAAGGGAAAGGAGGAGAGAGAGAGTACCCAGACTTCCAGATCAGGACGAGTAGAGCTGAGGGATGGGGCCCCCTGGGAGGGCAGTCACTGGCAGTATCTCATGGGGGAAGATGGACCTGCTGGTGGGGACCACTGCTCAGGAGCTTGAGCCACACTCACAGGAAGTGTGCCATGAGAACACATAGAAACTGGAAATAAATCCACCTGTGTTTGTATCTTAGTCAGGGTTTTTATTCCTGCACAAAACATCACGACCAAGAAGCAAGTTGGGGAGGAAAGGGTTAATCATCTTACACTTCCATATTGCTGTTCATCACCAAAGGAAGTCAGGACTGGAACTCAAGCAGGTCAGGAAGCAGGAACTGATGCAGAGGCCATGGAGGGATGTCACTTACTGGCTTACTTCCCTTAGCTTGTTCAGTTTGCTTTCTTAAAGAGCCCAGGTCTACCAGCCCAGGGATGGCTCCACCCACAATGGGCTGGGCCAGGGATGGCTCCACCCACAATGGGCTGGGCCCTCCCACCTTGATCACTAGTTGGGGAAATGCCTTATAGCTGGATCTCATGGAGGCATTTCTTCAACTGTGGCTCTTTTCTCTGTGATAACTCCAGCTGTGTCAAGTTGACACAAAACCAACCAGTACAGTTTGTTCCTAAGTTTCTTCTTGATGTTCTTGGTCATGGGACAACGGGTTTATGTAGATGGGTTCTGCCTTCTGTAGAGTATCTCTGGGGCCAAGGAAGAGGGAAAGGATGAAGATATCTGTGATGAGCTAGCAACTGCTGGGCTGAAACACAGGCACCTGAGAGAAGGGGGCAAAAGGATGCTTGGAGCCAGTGAGGAGAGAAGCACACGGGGGCAAACAGATTGGGGCTCCTACGCCCAAAGAGTCAGAGCTGTCCAGGGCTTTGCAGAATGGCCACTTGCTTGTTTTCACAATGTTCCCCCTTAAGACAAAAACCCCAAAGATATGCCTGAACCAAGGGAAGGGTAGAGGTCAGTGCATCTGGTGGGAGCAGGAAAGTGTAGTTCCTAAGGGTCTGTCTACTAACACCCGGGGCTCCCTTGAACTGTGGTATTAGACAAAGGGCATCCCTGTGGCAGGGTAGAGTCCGCACAGAGGACACTGGGTACAGCAAGTAGGCCGTGCTGCCTCTCTTCTCTTTCACAAGCGCTCCACACAGTCAGGAAACTCAAGAGGCCTCGGCACGTGGGTCCTTTCCAGGTCCTGCCTCACGGGCCATCGGTTTCGCTTCTACTTCATGTTTTCCTTTCCTTCGTCTAGTTTAGAACTCCTAAGTTGTTTTACCCCAGGACAATTCCTCCTGTGTTCATTTGTCACAGGGCTACACAAGCCAAACCCGCAGGGGGAAAAAGTCACGTGTCCATTTTGCAGAAGGCGAAAGGGAAGATGGGAAAGGTCCCACATTCTCCTGACTGGTGAGGTCAGATGGTCTACCCAGACAGCAGATGTGAGCTGGAGAACAGGACTGGGGGGGGGGGGGAAGGGAAGCTTCTCCTAGGCTGTCACTCATGGGGTGGGGAGTAGGGGGTGGGGCTTCTCCTAGGCTGTCACTCATGGGGTGAGGGATGGGGCTTCTCCTAGGCTGTCACTCATGGGGTGGGGGGTGGGGCTTCTCCTAGGCTGTCACTCATGGGGTGGGGGTGGGGCTTCTCCTAGGCTGTCACTCATGGGGTGAGGGATGGGGCTTCTCCTAGGCTGTCACTCATGGGGTGAAGGATGGGGCTTCTCCTAGGCTGTCACTCATGGGGTGAGGGGTGGGGCTTCTCCTAGGCTTCATTGCTTGTAGTTCTTCCCACAGGGTTGTGACTAACTTCTTGGTTGAGTATTTCAGCTAGCACATGGAGGTAGTCTGGCTCCAAGCTTAAGAGGCTTTGTGTCGTAGCTCAGTTCCTGCCTTGAAGGTATTTTGATTTAGAAATGAAGGACGAGCCTCCAGGTTGAAGGTGATGGGGGAAGGAGTAAGGAACGGAACCCCCAACCTCTCAAGTCTCACTCATTTCAAACAAATTCTAATTAACTCTGCCAGGAAAATAATTGGCCTGGATCGGGTGGATCTGATTGAGGATCTAAATAACCTCACTGAGCAGTGTTTAGACTCCAGCCCCCGGTGCCGTTATTACGTGGCCTGCATGTTAATTGCATGCTAAGTGGGGGTGGGGGAATAATTCCCAGGCAGGTCCACGCAACGCCAACTCTCTTAATCTCCTTGTAAAGTGGTGCGTGGGGAGCTTCTAGAAGGTTCACTTTGCACGGGCAGTTTCTTAGACGCTCATTTGAAGGTGATTATTGGAACCCACATTGTTTCCCTGTGGTTGGCTTCAACGCCCCCAGTCAGAGCCGCGTTAACAGTAACATGAAGTACAGCTGGAGAGAGGAGGTCTGCAGACCCAGCTGGTCATGGTCTGTGTGACGGTTGTTGCTTAGTTTAGGAGACAGAGGGGGGAGGGACTCTTTCTGAGATAGACAGTTGAGGTTTGAGTACAGAATGTCCTCTCCATTCACTCTGTACCCAGCTGGTGGCCTGGGTTTGAGAGGTGGGTCCTTTAGGAATTAAGGTCTAATGAGAGGAAATGGGTCAAGAAGAATCTGGAGATTTTATACCCTGGGGACCACTTCTAGTCCATTCTTTGCTTCCTGGTCCATGAAGATCTGAGGAGTTCCAACCACAAGCATCCCTTATGCTGATAGACTGTTGTTTCTGTCAAGGGTTTTGCCATAGCAATGAAAAAAAAAAAAAAAAAAAAAAACTAATATAGATCCCTATAGAAATAGCTAGAGGACGCTCTGGTTGAGGATGATGGCCAGGTAAGGTCTTTCCTGAACAGTTTGGCAGGGGAAGCTCAGAGCATGAGCATCACAGACAGCCATCCTCATTGCTCGTGACTGAGGAAGACCATAGGCAAATGTGAAGAGAGAGGAGGGGTCAGATGATGTAGCTGGATCCAAGATGGAAACTGGTGATTGTGTTCAGCCAAAAGCTGACTCGGGGACTCTGGAGAATTCCAAAGCTCGCCTAGGAACTCAAGAAGAGTGGAGCCTTTAGAGCAGTAGACACACCAGACGGGAAGACTGGGCAGGTCATAAGGAATCTCCCACGGTCTGTCGATTGACAAGTCAAGATGGCTTCCTCGTAAGGTCTTCCTCTTTGTTAGTTTTCAGCAGCATCTTGCGCCAGTGACCCCTGTCCTGATATTTTTTCTTTTCCTGTCCTGATATTTTTTCTTTTCCTTCACCTCCTGGTGCTCCGGCCTCTGTGAGTTCTGTGTGTGACATCCCCCGGGCTCCACAGCAACCTCACCCCATGGCTTTGCTTGGTCCAGGAGACAAGAGTTAAACATTCTGGGGGAGCGAGATGGGCTTTGGGGGCAGTATGTGTGAAGAAGTACAAAGCTGGAAAAGCCTGTACATCATGAGAGATGTTGAGAGTTCTGGGGCATTGAAGAGTTTTGGCTCATGGCCCCAGAAGCGGCCACCAAAACAGGGCTGGGATATCTACCTAACTTGCCCTTCCAGCCCTTCCAGAAGAAGGAACAGAAACATTTTAAAGGACTAACGATGGCTCACTAGAATTTGTTTCATCAGGGAAGCAGGCACTGGGAAGCTTTTGAGTCAGCAGTCTGTTCCCAAAGTCTCCCATCACAGAAGGTCCTCTCTGCGTCTTCCATCCTGTGCAGGAACAGTTGACCCGAGGCTGACAATGTTCTGACCTGCCCGAAGGAAATATAATGTCAAGGAAAAAGACGGCATCATGGAGAGCCGCAGTGTGCCTGAGAATCTTTCATACCAACACCCAGCACGTAATTTTAAAAATGACATTAATTCAAGGAGATACCAACATGTTTAAAAACAAAACAAAACAAAAAGAAGCTAGCGATGTAGCATGGCCTTCAGACTGTTTTTTACTATATCGATGAGAATTTAAGCTTGGAACTTTAAAAAAAAATATGTATGTGAGTGCTCTATTTGCATGTATGACTGCATGTCGGAAGACAGCATCAGACAGATGAGGGTATCGGATCCCATTACAGGTGGTTGTGAGCCACCATGTGGTTGCTGGGAATTGAACTCAGGACCTCTGCAAGAGCAGTCAGCGCTTTTAACCACTGAGCCATCTCTCCAGTCCAAGTTTGGGATTTTTAGCAGAGAGTTAGTTGTTCCTTTTAAAAAGGAACACAAAAGGTCTAGAATTGAGAAGCAGACATGGAAATCAATTACTTTAAGAAAACTTGAGTTTCAAAAAGGGAGTGAGTAAACTAGGAACAGGTCCCTAGATTTTAAATATACATTTATTTATTTATTTGTTTGTTTGTTTGTTTTGTATGTGTGTTTTGTGTGTAGAGGTAGGTCAGATTTTCTCCTTTTCTCGAGTGAGTTTCAGGGTTGAGATTCAGGTCATCAGGTTTGATGGTAAGAGCCTTTCCTACTGAGCCTTCCTGCCCAGGACCTTGGACTGTGACAAGGATACTAAAGTAATTTAAAAGAATAAATTACAAAGTCTTTTGACATTTTTCAAAGAATCTGAAATTTTACCTCACAATACACACAAAACAAAATGACTTTGAAATATAGATCTAAGTGGAAAACCAGGGCTATTCAATTTCTACAAACAAGCACTAAAACAAACAACCACACAACCACATAAACGCAGCTTTTCGGGCCGGCGGGTCTCTGAAAGCATGAGCATTAACGGGGGAGTTAGGTAGAACTTCATCAAAAATTCAAAATTTTGCTTTTTAAAAACAATGCATCCCCCAAATGTCACTTGTTATTTTGCTACATTATTCCTAACTGGAGTTTTAAAAACCACTTTCAGCTGTAGTCGGTGGAATTTGCTGCTGGGGAACCTGCTGACACAAATACTGTGCCTCAAAAAAATTGGCTTAGGAAACCCTTTCAACGAAGAGGAGTATGAATTCTAGGTGACTCTAGAACAAACTGCGCAGGGAGAGGAAGTTTACGGTTCCAACCAGGAACCATTCCGCAGGACGGGAAAGGCCAGACCTCCCAAACCACAAATTTAGGAGGTGTGAAGGCCAATCTCATTGGCATCCTGTACAATTCCGAATAAACCATCAGAGACAAAAGCAGCAATATTTAAATGATTAAACATTATGATCAACTTGGGGTTCTTCTAAGAACCGAGATTAGTTAACATTTAAAAATCAGTTAGTACAGTTCATGCCAGTGACCAACAAGAAAACTCACAGTTTTTCTCCCTGGATACAGACAAGCACATGGAAATAGCCCATGTACCAATGTATCATATACCAATGTTTCATTTCCTTACCAAAATCTTACAGCAAGCCAAGTGTGGTGACAAATACCTGTAATTGCAGCAACTAAGAGCCAGGGCAGAAAGAGAGTTATGATATATATGTATGTACATACACAGACATTACATGTAAGAGTGTACACACTTTTAATATAATATATAGTATATAAAATATTTTATATAATATACATTATAGCATATGCTACACAATATAAAATATTATATATTATATTAATATAACATGCTAATATATTCTATAATATACTTTGCATTGTAGTATATAGCATGATATTACACATTATGCATAATATGTTACATTATGCCTATAAGAGCATATAAATTATATATAGTATCTTTATATAATATATTTATATAAAATATTTTATAAAAACCTACCTAGGTAAGGACTGTAGCCAGACAAGCTGCAGCCAGCCCTACAGGGAGCTTCTTCCAGGGGCTTCTCACTATATCTGAGGATCTCACAAGGCAGATGAAATCCTGGCTTCTTCCTCCCAGGTTGACAGAGGATCTGTGTCTTCACCATTTATGTTTACAATTTCACCTGTGGCCTAAACCAACACTTTAAGTTTCAAGGTTTGAAAGGCAAAAAAGATACCTACATTCTTTTTAACGAGTAATATGATTGTGTGCATAGACAAGTGATTTAAACTTACAGATTGTTGCCGTAACTTGTAAGTTATCGGATAAAGACAGAAAATATGGCAGTGCCTATAGTCCCATAGCAGAAATAAACATAGAATACATTTTACGAGTTGATGTTAAGAGCAGTACTGTATAAAACCAGAAAGGAAACAGTAAGTCTAACGACATATTTAGTTCAAGGCAATGAAATACTATTGAGGACAACAAGGCAGACATAAATAAGTGGGAAGTGTACAGTGACCATGAGCTGAGAATATAAGGAGAAAAACAAAGTCAAAGGGGATACTTGGTAATGCTATTACCTTTGATAATAGGGTTGAAATTGATTGGAAGATTTAATAAAGTTCTAGTCAGAATCCCTGCAAGCCCCTACAGGTGTGCATTCATGTGAAAAATCAATAAATTGACTCTAAAAATTCACAGGGAAATACAATTTCCAGGTATCCAAGGAAACACGATGTCAAGACTGGCCTCATAAGATGCCAAGCCTTCTTACTACACCAGGGTATGGTGCTAGGGCCAGAATAGGCTGGTGGGAGAGAGCGGTGTCTGTTAGAGTCCTTAGTCATTGCTTGCTGCGGAGAGGAGGAATGGCTGCTTTCAGCGTATGACGTAAGTTCATTATCTACGCAAATGGTGAGACAGGAAGTGGACCCCTCCCTCCTGCCAATCACCAGGAAGTGGACCCCTCCCTCCTGCCAAACGCAAGGTGGATCAGAGCATGGAAGCTTGAGACAGGGCTGCTCCCTTCCGGCACACTAGCCTTTCACTGTGAGCCCTCTAAAACCATGAGTCCAAATTTTTCTACCTTTTAAGCGGTTCTCTCGAATGTTTCTGGCATTGCTACACAGAGTAATGAACACGGGAGCAATACACAAAGTCAGGAGAAAATGAGAGGCTGGGTGTTAAAGAGGGAGAAGGGCAGTCGAAGAGGCAAGAAAGAATGTTTACAGCAGGACCCTGACCATCCCCAAGGACCAAGAGCATGGCAAGAGCTTAGGACTCTTACCAGGCGTGCTGCAACCACTCTCCCTGAGCTTCTTCCAGGGGCTTCCACCATACCCGAGGGGCCATGGATCTCACAAGGCAGTACATACTTTGTAAGCAACCAGGGGAATGGTTTCTGAAGAATCTGTGTCACTCACAAAGCTCAAGTGCTAAGCACTGAAACCATGCATCACAAATGGCATGTGGAAGTGAGTCAAGGTCACCTCAGTGAGTTGTCACCTATGAAGTATTCTGAACAAAAGGGAGCTCTCGCGGTGAGAGCAGTGAAGTCCTGGAATGCTCACCATGGCCCACTGTAGAAAGCACAAGCTGAATATTAATGCAGTGTGCCTACTACAATTTCCAGTAAGTTCTAGTCTCTTCTCCTCCCTTCTTTTTCTGTTTTTCTTCTCTTTGACAACATATTTTCTTTTTAAATTTCAATTTTTATCTCTCCTCCCCATTTTGTGCCTATCACCTACACTGATTGCTTTTGTATACCTGTGCCTAAAATACCCCCAAAGAACAATTTAAATGGGGATAAGCTTTATTTTGATCAATATTTCAGAGGGTGCAGACCATGATCACTTGGGCCCATGCACAGGGCAGAACATCATGGGAACAGTGTGAATGCAAGAGAAGGCTGTTCACAGTGGACGGGAAGCAGAGAGGAGGAGCTCTCAGCATGGCGGACAGGAAACAGAGTGGAGGAGCTCTCAGCATGGCGGACAGGAAACAGAGTGGAGGAGCTCTCAGCATGGCGGACAGGAAACAGAGTGGAGGAGCTCACAGACTGGTGGGCAGAAAGCATGGTGGAGGAGTGAATAATATGATGGACAGGAAGCAGAGCAGAGGCATCCACAGAACCAACACCTACCTTATTCCCACTTGTGTAGCCATGTTAGCTCATAAAATCACCTCTAAATCTTCCTCTACCCCCCTGACAGACAAGCGTTAGTAAGAGTACAGGGTTCAGGTACCCATGAGTGGGCACGACATCTAGGAAGCAAATATCACACATCCTTGAGACACATGCTGTCCCTGTAAACAACGGTGACATTTCATAGCTGTTAGATTTCGTGTATAGTAAGAGCCAGAGCTCACACAGGCAAATTGGCTACTGAACCATTGTATCCTGGTGACATCTCAAAGCAGAACCAGAACAACAAAAAAAAAAAAACAAAATAATTACAAGTTCAGTGTAGCTTAGACCCCCCTTACCCAAGGCAGACAAACTATCATCTACATCTATCTTTCTGTCTCTAAAGTCCAGATCATAGTGTAAGTTACTTTTTTTCTACAAAAATATTTATCTCTCTGTCTCTGTCTGTCTCTCAGTCTCTGTCACTCTCTGTCTCTGTTTCTGTCTGTCTCTCAGTCTCTGTCACTCTCTCTGGCTGTCTCTCTCTGTCTCTGTCTCTCTCTCTCCCTCTCTCGTTGATAGAGAAAATAGTGCAGATCCAATTTAAGGATGCCTCATTAAAACAATTTTAAAAATCACTTAAGCAATTAGCTGAGGAGAGATCCTTTGAGTTAGCGGCATGCCTGAACAATTTGTGAGCCGGCTGAGTCTTGATTAAATTAATCAATCAGGAGTTAACCGTTTGAGCTGCCAGCTTCAGCCTGGATGACTGCTCATGGGTGAAATCACCAGTGGTTTGCTCTGATGGTCAGAAGTGAAGCAGGACTCAGTCAGAGCCACGCCCTGCTGCAGGTTGGAACAAGTCCTCGCTCCTAAGGAGATGCTCAGAGACTTCTGAGAGAACAGGAACGAGATTGGCTCAGGGGAGGCAGCTCCAGCAGAGATGAAGCAGAAATGATGGGATGGAGAAGACACACGGTGGCACCAGGAAGAGGAAGTGCAGCAGCAGCAATGGCTGCTGTCTTGGAGAACACTGAGAACCAAGCACTCAGCACTTTCTGCTTGCTGTAGCCACCATAGGCCTCAACTGTCCCAAAGAATAATGCTCTGCCGGAGGCACCGAGTTTCCCAGAGTGCTTCCTGAGTGCCCCACAGGCTCAGACATTGAAGGCGTGACCGTCTATGTCACTTCTCTGGCCATTACAGCCTTCACATGCCCAGTGGCTTTTACTAATGGGAAAATGGACTAATTTGGGAGTTGGGAGAATTTGTGTAGGGTCAAAGAGCTGTAAACGGAAAGTCCAACTATAGCTAAAAAACGACCATACCATGACAGGCTTCTGGGACAACTGCAGTCAATGCTCTTAACCACTGATCCCTCTCTCCAGCTCCCAGTGAGCACTTTCAAGCTTTACACTAGCCTTTAGACTTTTCTGTTTCTCTGGTGTGGGTCACTTACCTTGCTTGGGCTTCAGTCTTCTCCAGAAAAATCTGTGGACTCTCATGGGTCGGGTGACCAGATAGATGTAGGGCAGAAAGAGCCCAGTTATAATGGTCTCTCAACCAAAGGTGGGCTTATGGCTATAACCAAGGTGAAGGTCTTAGGTCATAGGTCAGAATCCTAACCCCAGTACCTCAGCATGGAACTCTATTTGAAAACAGGCCCCCAGAAACCATAGAGAAATGCTGCTTATTAGTTCTTATTGGCTCATGGTCATCTGGCTTTTCTTCTACAGCCAGGACCATACACGCAGGGATGGCATCCCCTGCCGTGGGCTGGGCTCATCCTATTCGTCCTATATCAGCTAAGACAACAAGACAGTCCTTTACAGATGTGTATAGATCAACTTGGTAAAGACAATCACCCAGCTGAGACTCTTTTTTAGATGTGTTTTTTTAGAATGCAACAGATTGACCGGAGGATAAAGACATTATTAATGTAAAACGACTTTTTGCTCTTGTGATGGTTTGCATATGCTTGGCCCAGGGAGAGGCACTGTTTAGAGGTGTGGCCTTGTTGGAGTAGGTGTGTCACTGTGGATATGGGCTTTAAGTCCCTCATCCTGGCTGCCTGGAAGTGAGTCTTCCACTAGCAGCCTTCAGATGAAGATGTAGAACTCTCAGCTCCTCCTGCACCGTGCCTGCCTGGATGCTGCCATGTTCTCACCTTGGTGGTGATGAACTGAACCTCTAAACCTGTAAGCCAGCCCCGATTAAATGTCATCCTTTATAAGAGTTGCCTTGGTTATGGTGTCTGTTCGTAGCAGTCAAATCATAACTAAGACAGAAGTGGTCCCAGTGTTTTTCTCTCCCTTTACCCAAATCGCACTCTGATGATGCGTGTTGGAGTGAGCCTTTGGGTCAGGAGAGATTTACTGTCATCAGTGGGGTTCATAGCCATGTAACAGAGGCTCCATGGAGATTACACCCGCTGCTCTTGCCACCCGTGGATGTAACTAACCCCTGATATCAGACTCCCAGTCTGTTAGATTATTGAAACTGGTTCAGGCTGCAGGGAGAAAGCACCACCACGAACCAAAGAGTGAGTCCTGACCAGACAGTGAATCTACCCACACCCCGACCTGGGCCTTCCAGCCTCGTGAACTTCAGAAACATTTATCTGCTGTTTCTGTTTTTTTTTTTTTTAATAGACACCAAAGAGAGTGAAACAAGGCTCTAAGCCAGTCTAATTCAGATCATCATTATTTCTTTTTTTTAAAGGATCAGGACATAGTTGCCTAGAGGGAGACCATGAGTTGCAAAGGGTGAAGACAACTCTACAACAGAATCTAACCTAAGTTAACTTTTGACTCCTAGTCTCTCTAAACTGCAAACAGCTGAAAGTTCGGCACAGACACAGATCAGGAGAGCGCTTGACTCCACTATCAAAGATGCCAAGTGCATCCTGCCCTGCCTGGAGTCATTCTGTCCTAACTAGAACAAATGACACCACATTCTGGGATCCACAAGTCGTGCTGCACCTCAGCCTTGTATCTACAAGTCCCCAATAAATAGCATCCCTTATAATATGTGGACTGATGTTAAGGTGATACATGATTGGACAGTAGGGAGGTAGGCGGAGAAAAGGTAGGAAAACAGAAGAGGGGGCAGAGAGAAAGGAGAGAAATCAAGATGGAGCTGGAGAATGAGCTAGATTCAAGTGGACTTAATTGGTGTTAAGTAGATATGAATATTTTAAGGGATTCTATAGGTCTTTAATTTCATATAGAAGGGCAGTTTGTATCTTTGTCCATTGGATATAATCATATTGTATAGAGGGCTTGTGGATTGAGAATTCAATATATAAAACAACCATGAAAAGCTACTGGGATTTGGGGTAATGTTTGTGCTGGGTGGTGGTGTAAAGAAACATGCCAGTGTGGTCATATCCACCTGGGACAGAAGCACCAGGGCAGGCAGAGTGAACCACCTGGGAAGGGAATCTCGTGAAGAGTGTAGCTCATGGACTGTAGCCGTTAAAGGGCTGAGCCTCCAATTTAGTGTTTATAAGGATGTTCCTAAAGCAGCTTCCATCCCCCCATGCTGTCTCCTCAACGGAATGTAGGTTCCATGAAGATATAGCCTGCTGCTGTCTTGAGCTATTCTGATGCCTGGACCATTGAGATTACCATACACTGGATTAACTAATGTCTTTACAGTGGTCAGAGAAATCAGTTTAAAACAGAAGCTTCCTTCCCATCCAGAGAGAATCTGGCTTCCACATTGTTTCTGTTTCTAGAAGTGAGGTTCCCAGCTTCCCCATTCTGTGGGATGGTTCTTTAGCATGTCCTTACTCCAGACACATCAGCGGGTTTTGGATACTTGACTCCATTCATCTCTTTCTAAAATTAAGTTGTGCAGGGAATTCCCACAGGTATCATCCTGAATCGTCTCCCCACCTGGAAACGCACCTCTTACCTCCCAAAGGCTGATGGACCACTTTCATCACGACGAAGGGTGAGAAGAACAAGGTTTGGGGGATTGCCTCCCTTGCACCTGAAAATTCCTTCTTTGGATAAAAGTATAAGTGTGTCCACAGCAGTATGGAAAGTTGTATTTCTCTTGTGTTCCTGATCTTTGCTCTCCCTCTCTTGTTCTCCCCCCTTACCCTTCCTCTCCCCATTTCCCCCCCACTCCATGTGCCCATACTTCTCTATTCCTTTCTCTCTCTCTCTCTCTCTCTCTCTCTCTCTCTCTCTGCCTCTATTACCCACTTAACTCCTCTCCCCATGCCCTGAATAAACTCTATTTTGTACTAAAAAAACAAAAACAACAACAACAACAAAAAAGTTGATTTCTAAACATATTATTATGCCTTCTGTGGTGGCACGCCTTTAATCCCAGAAACAGAGACCGATGGATCTCTTCTACGAAGTAGGCCTTGGGCACCTCATGTTTACCTAACAGCATCCTGGTGGCACTGGGAGGCCTCATTCAAAGACTCGCCAGGACTATGCAGGGCAGTTGTGTGGATTAAGCACACCCTATGCTGTTTGCAAACTGTCAAAGTCACCTGAAGACAGTTCTTAGGGAGCATCCTGCTGTGGCACTGGTGTCTGCGGGACGCATGTGGAACCTGTGGAAATGTCCCGAAACCCTATAAAGAACAGGCATGGAAGAGGACAGACATTTCTACTGGCAAATGACCAGGAGGCCGAGAGAACACCTTGATGCTCCTCTGTTCGTGGACAAGTTTGAAACCCTGTCCAGGTTCAGCCAGGTCTCTCCTCACCCCTGATCTATGGTTGATTTTACTCCAGTTCTCAGCTAGGTTGGACTTTACTCAGTCAATGCTTTGATTATAATAAATAAATAAATAAATGAATAACAACACAGAAGGCAAGGGAGCAGAGGAGAACCTTGGCCGCCGTGATGGGTGAATATTTTATGGGGCTGTGTTCCCCCAAGGTACTATGGCTGTAGCATAATAAAATACATGCCATGAATACCAAAATAGCAATTTAATAAGGCCACCTTGTAAAGCTATAAGAGAGACGGATGGTGCAGGTGGGGCTGGGTTATTTATAAATGTGTGTAGACACCGTAGCAAATAGGTCCTTGGTGTGTTTGTGTCCTGCACGGTGTATGCTGGTGTGCATGCAAAGGGGTGTGCACATGCATGTTTAAGGAGAGAGAGACTCTAGCCCAGTCTTAGACCCGGCCCCAGTCTTGCATCTGAGGTGGAGACATGATCTTGAGGTGTCCCCAGCTCCTGCCAACCAGAACCCTCTGTCATCCCTGCCTCTTGCATGCAGCGCTGTGCTCCACACAGGGAGCTGCAGAGCAACAGTGGGAATCAACGGGGGCAAAGAGCGTTGTTTCAACCTTTCAGAAAAACAATGGGGGGCATTCGTATCAGGAGCTCTAGACATGTTTATGCTGGGTCTGCAGTCATTTCTTCCGAGATAATCTAACCTAGGAAAACAACCCAAATATAAGCCAATATTTTTGTACAAGTTTTTTCACCCCTCCAGCTCACTTAATAGATTCAAAAATTATGAGTGACCAAAATTTCTACTAAGAGAATTATCATGATAGCCATTGTATGAAATAGTATGGTTTAACCAAAGGATTTTCCCAAAGAGCTTTTAACATCACGAAATGTGCAGGAAATAGATTTCAGAAGGGTGATTTTAAGGGATCCTTTATAGGCCTAGCCTTGAAACTCTGTGGGTAGAATACTTTTATGTAAGGCACATGAACCACCAAGTCTGACATATAGTACCACATGAACTAGGTGTAACTGTGCACACTGGACCCCGGCACATGGGAAATGGGCAAAAGACTCAGAAATCCAAGGTCATCCTCATCTTAGTGAGTCTGAGATTAGCCTGCGCCACATGCGACCTGTGACATTGCTACAAAATCAGGCAGCTTGTGCTCAGGGAGTGACAAAAATGGGGGCAGCCAGGTCACACGAGATTTCTGCCCCAGCTCTGTCACCAGGGCCTTAAGACCTGTGTGGGTGGTAGAGGACGGCTGGAGAGGTGGCTAAGTGATTGGGAGCCCTGACTGAGCAATGGTGAGTCCTGGAGTTTGGGTCCCAGCGCTCACGGAAGAAGCCAGGCATCTACCCCACATCTGTCACCACAGTTCTGAGATGCTGGAGACAGGAAAGTCAATGGCTTCCAGCATAGCAGACCTACCTCAAGCTCTGTGCTCTGAGAGGGACCCTGCCCCTAAAGAATAGATGGAAAATCAAGCCCTGTACTTTCCCTGTTCTCTCCACAGACACAAAGCTACTCATACAGACACACACACAGAGGCACACACACAGAGGCACACACACACAGAGGCACACACACACAGAGGCACACACACACAGAGGCACACACACAGAGGCACACACACACAGAGGCACACACACACAGAGGCACACACACACATAGGCACACACAAACACACACAGAGGCACACACACAGAGGCACACACACACAGAGGCACACACAAACACACACAGAGGCACACACACAGAGGCACACACACACAGAAGCACACACACACAGAGGCACACACACACAGAGGCACACACACAGAGGCACACACAAACACACACAGAGGCACACACACAGAGGCACACACACACAGAGGCACACACAAACACGCACAGAGGCACATACACAGAGGCACACACACATAGAGGCACACACAAACACACACAGAGGCACACACACAGAGGCACACACACACAGAGGCACACACAAACACACACAGAGGCACACACACAGAGGCACACACACACAGAGGCACACACAAACACACACAGAGGCACACACACAGAGGCACACACACACAGAACACACAATTAAAAATAAAATGAATCTTTTTAAAAAAGGGTTCAGAATGCACAAATTAAAATAAACAGGCTAAAAGAAGACTGAAATGCAGTGATATAAATCAGATAAAAGAAGAAAAGCTTCTCATTGGGCGGCTAGTCCTGAGGTGAGAATTACTTCCTTTCCCTGTTTTCCTAACCTTTGATGTGGTTCAATAAACTTTTTTTAAAGGACAGTGCAGTCGTCCTAACACTCGTTGCTAGTGCACAGTGTGGAAGAGACAGATGTTCTCCTTCCATCTTGCCTTCAGTGCCACCACCCTGCTCGTTGCTTGACACAGTGGGACCCCCACTCCCTCTTGCTTTACTGTGTGCACAGCAGCCAGGACCCAGCCAGCCAAGTCAGGATGACACAGAGACCAGCCTAAGAGAGTGGGAGACCCAGTGGCCCGACACAGGCGGCCCAGGCTAAACGTGCTGGTGTTTGTTTGTTTGGGCAAAACAACAAAAAGAGAAAAAGAGTTTGCTACGAGAAAGCAGGTGGCACATTTCCAACCCTCAAGACAGTAGATGACAAACGTCATGCACACAAACTGAGCGCCAGTGTTTGGGAGGCTCAAACTGCTGAGCTCCCAGAGCCCAGGACATCCAATCAGTACACCGGCCCGGGTGTTCTCCTCGTACGCCCGTGCTGCTTTAAGAGGACCCGTGAGCCTTCAGTGTGATGGGCGGCCGGAGAGGCGTTTAAATAGCAGGACTTCCATTTGGGCCCAACAACCGGTCTGTTCATTTAATTTTACTGTCTGCAGCCCCCAGCTAAATGATGCCCGTGCCTGGGGTTTTGGCATCACCAAATCCTTCAAGCAGGAGATAATTGAAGAAACCACAGTGGATTTTTCCATGGGCTTCACATATTTCTTTTCAAGCAAGACAACTGGACGTTCTCCCTGACAGGGATGAGGCCTTATTGTAGATGCTGTTGCAAATCTGGTTAAAAGTTTAACATCAGAAATGGAGTGTTTTGTTCTGTTCCTGATCTTCCTTGGGTCCGGATGTCCAACCGTGCCCGCATGCATGCTAGGCAGGTGCTCTACTGCTGAGCCACACCCAGCTTTGTATTTTGGAGTAATGACGTGAACATGCATATCAAACTGGCAAAGCCTGCAGATTGACTTAGGAGTTGTATCCCCACCAAGAAGCCAACAGAAACTACATTTGGCTCTGGTTTTGGTTCATGAATATTGAGTAATTAGATTTCTTTTTAAACTGTGGTTTTTCTGCCAGTCAAATAGCAATAATCAGCATCAAAGATTTTAAGTATCAGAATGGACTGTGAAATGTAATATTTCAGGGCTGAAAGATGGCTCAGCAGCTAAGACTAGAGACTGCCTAGTGTGTGTGTGTGTCCTAGTGTGTGCATGTGTCCTAGTGTGTGTGTCTGTTGTCTGCAAGAACAGGAGTAGAGAGAGTTCCTCGTCCCCATGTAGAGCAGCTCACACTGCCTGTCTCTCCAGGGGAATCTTATGACCCGTTGTGGGCTATTCAAGCAACTACACAGAAGATGTGGCACACACAGAGATGCTAACATACTTATTAACGGAGGGAGGGAGGAAGGGAGGGAGGGAGGGAGGGAGAGACCCAGGATGACTTTGTATGGAGCCAGTCCTTTGAGCAAAACCGTTTTCCTCTGCTGTAAGATGGTCACTCCACTGGAGTGGATTTTTCCCCCCTCTGGATGACCTAAATCTCCATCTAAATTTCCTTGTGTCGCTCCCCATATTTTACTTTATGGTTTTCGTGGTAGGGTCACCCTCCTAGCACATTCCATCTTTTCTGAGACAGAAATGGCCACCCAGGCCTTCGACTGCTGGGCTTTCCACTGGTCATGCTTGGCTGGGTGGGTCTGAAAGCAAACACTGCCGTCCCACATCCATCCCACATTGGCAGATGAGCTCCTACGAGGTGACATCATCACACCCGGGCCAGGCGAAGGGCTCCGTGTCACACAGAGTACCAGCTTGAGGAGCTGCACAACATCGGACCCCACAGGACACTGGACCCTAATGGTGGTATTCCTGGTGTTGGCCTTCCTGGCTGTGTCTGTTACCATGACAGGCGTGAAGCGCATGCTCTCTGGGGAAGGTGACAAATCAAAGACCCATTTAGAGGAGATGGAGGCATTGTTTTCGCGGTGATAGGTCTTGCTCCCTTGGTGGCATGCTCCCCGATTGGTCATGGGATAGTCACAGACTTTTATAACCCTGTGATGCCCACGAATGTCAAGTATGATTTTGGTCCCGCCATTTATATCAGCTGCGCGGGGTCGCCTCTGGTCATCCTGGGAGGTGCTGCGCTCCCTTGCTCCTGACCTGGCATCAAAAGCACCCAACTCCTATCCTAAAGATCGAAATCAGCCAAGGAATATGTATGAGGCGGGTGCTCAGGCTGTAGGCAGGGTGTGAGCCAAAGCCCCTGTCACTCTATCCCTCAGCTCCGTGTGCAGTCCTCTGGTGGGTTGGGAGTGTCGGGTGAAGAAGACAAAGGGTTAGGAGAGTGTGTTGTTTGTGCACTAACAAAAATTAAGTTTTGAAGAAAAATTAATCCTTTAAAATTTAATGATTGGAAGCTGATATGGATATAAAATCATTCAGCAGGACAATGTGGATTTTATTGGCCAACACTGATCCGATACTAAAAATATAGACTTAACCAATGTATTTGATAATGATATGGAAGTCTTGTAAGTAAATCCTCTAAATTTGGGAAGGGATTTTATTTTTCCTAAATCACATATAAATCTTTAATCCTGAGAATCAGGGCATGCAACACACACACACACTCACACTCACACACACATAAATATACTCTCACACACACATCTTCTTTTAGAAGTTTTAGCACTTTCAGGGAATTGAATGTATTCAAAGAAAGCCTTGCAAATAAGGAAATAACAAATTCTCCACCGAAATGAAGAACGCATGAAATAAAACATAAAGAATCACACACAAGCCGAGGGCAGTGTGTGAGCGTGAGTCTCAAAGCTCTGGTAAGTGGGCTTTGAGATAGCACTCCAAATTTAGCCAATTTCATTCTACTGGAGTAGTGTAAAACTGAGAAAGGTTATGCTTTTTGTAACATCTAAATTCGGCAAAAACACTTTAAACACATAGTCGAGGTAACTCACTTGGCAACTTTTGTCTTCCAAGAGTCGGTTGAGGAAAGACACTTTGAACAGGCAGTTCCTGTGTGGATACTTAAGCAGAAATGTTTCTACAGCAAAGCCAGTCTTCCGTGTGGTACAATGCAGTCTGAGTCATCCTGCACCAGGTACGGTGTAGGGACGATTTTCTTATGTGACCCATTACAGAACATGCTGTTGACGTGTGGGCCCTGGGTTCAATTCCTTGCATAACAAATAAATACATATCTAATAGAAGAAATACCAAAGATGTCAGTGGTTTCAAAGTAAACTGCAAAGACAAGTTTGACGACTAGAGATAGTTCTGTAAAAATGTGGAATGTAGGAGGACCATGCAGAAGAAAGCCCCCAGATGTCTTTAGGAGAGTGACGGTGTGTACCGATCTATATCATAGACAGATATAACAAAGCTGGTCTACAAACGTGAGTGCGTAACAACAAGGGCTGTCATTTTAGATTATCTTTAATATTCTAATCAGTATAAAGAAGTGCTTCTGAAATTTGGCCTTAGGGTGCCTAGATATCTGTTCTTCTCAAGGAAAAGTTCCTTGTTAAAGTTCTAAAGATAGCAGTATGTGGCGGGTCCATCGTAGAAGAGATCACCGCTCCATCAGTAAATCTGAAGTAGTGACCATATTCCTTACTTCTCCTGCTGCTGAGTCAACCCCCTGACAGAAGCGGCTTGTGGAAGGCAGGGTTTGTCTTGGCTCACAGTTCTAGAGTGCAGTGAATCACGGGGATGGCGTGGCTGCAGGAGCACAAGGCCGATGGTCAGAGTCAGGAAACGGACAGAGATGGATGCTCATGTTCAGCTCAATTTATCTTTTTTACATAGTCTGGGACCCCAGCCTGTGGATGGTGCACCCCAGTTAGAGTGGGTTGTCTCTCCCTCTTCAGTTAACCCAATCTGGACACTCCTCTACATATATGTCCAGCTTGATTATATCTCCTGGGTGATTTAAAATCATGTCAATGATTTAACCATTGTGGGTTGATGTTAAGGTGATATATGATTGGACAGTTGAGAGGTAGGTGGGGAAAAGGCTAGGAAAACGGAAGAGGACGAGAGGAGGGGATTCTTAGAGGAACGGAGATGGAGGCAGATGTGTATGTTTCTCTTGGCGCATCTCCTCATAAGGATGTTATGAATGTCTTATAAGGGATGGAATTGTACAAGATCATTTGACTTATCTGGGTTGGCAAATTATTTTAAACCTATTGGATCAGAGTTGTTTGGTGTGTTCTTTGACGTGACTACATAATTGAGTTCAGAGGGTGGAGTGGCAGAGCGCATAAAGCCCACCACAGAGTTGGGATGTGTGTGTCTAAGGTTTGGCAACAACACGCCAAGGGGAAGTGGGTGAAAACAACACACTGGGGCGGTCACATCCACCCGGGACAGAAGCAGCAGGGGCTGTAGAGTAAACCGCGCCTAAGTTCCTAGAGGCAGCACGGAGCGCCAAGTGGTGTGGGGACCGCATGTGTGTGCCCGGCTCTGCACTAGAGCAGCATCCGTGGAGTGAGACCTCGGGGGCCGATAAAAGCTTACGCCATCATTTTATATTTACTGCACCAACCATCACAGAGGCTGGGGAATGCGGTTCAGTGGGAAAGAGTGCTCGCTCTCAAGTATGTGGATCTGAACTCAAATCTCCAGCATCAGCGTAAGAAGCTTGGCATGGCTGTGTGTGTCCATAAAGCCACCCAGTTCTGGGAAGCAGAGACAGGCAGATCCTGAGAGCTTGCTGCTCGGCCAACCTCACCCAAATGACAAGCTTCCAACATAGCACAAGACCCTGTCTCAAGGGAATACTGTGGGAAGCAGTATAGGAAGACATATAGTGTCCTGCTCTGGCTTCCACATGTTTACATGCATGTAACACACACACACACACACACACCCCATACTACTTGAAACCAATTTTAATAATTGTGATGTAATCGTATGGACTTAGCAGGTATGTAGTGATGTGTCCTTTCATCTCTCCCTCTGCCCTCACGGGCACTTCCACTCCTGAGTTCTGACATGCTCTGACATGCTGAACCATCTCTGCCTTCTGCACACGAGCAGCTTATCGTAGTAGTTCAGAGCAAGGCCAGCCAGTCTCAGGATACAGAATGCTCAGCTTTATGCATGTGCCCCACTTTAGAGCTTTCTGGGGGTTTCATGGGGTTCAACAGCTCATCATTCATTCATAATTTATTCATTCATTGCTTCCCACACGCAGATGAAAAGGGTACTAGGGAAACTGAGGCAGAGAAAGCCCCATGCTTGAGAAACTCAGGCAGAGTGGGGTAGCTCACACTGGCCCTTTTTCCTCAGCCCATCTCATCCTTCCTCTTGCTCCCCGAGGGGCTGTGCCTCTGCCTATTGACACTTCTTCTAAGACAATACAGTGCCAACTCCGGATGCTGAGAAGCTGGTGTGGCCGCCAGGGTTCATCTTGTCCACCTGTGCCCAGGGTGGTGCTACTTCTCCCAACCCGGAGTGTTGATTCTCACAGTCCAGAGAAGTGCAGCAGCAGGAGAGACACCCTTCTCCCTGCGGGTGTGCTTGCTGCATGTCTTTCTCCATCTTAGCCTGCAGCACTGTCCCCAACCTTGCCACCCACAGCGCTGCACCAGACTGGGTTCTTCTCTCCAAGCCGAGGCTTCTCTGCCTCCCCTGAAGGCCTGAAGTGGCGTTTCCTGAGTCTGCTGTTTCATGCTAGTCAATATCATTGTGGGAAACATGCAAAATCCTGCAGAGCTAGCCACTAAAAATGTAAATTAAATGCATCTAAAAAGTCTGTGTTAGGAATTTTAAGAGAACAAGGAGAAGGAAATGGGAATAGATAGACTAGAAGCTAACCAGACCCAACATGCCTCTGGATATCCTACCAGAAGAGGTGCTACAGGCAGGGCCGGCAGGCAGTGGGAGTGTGTGCTGTAACTTTGTGCTCAGAAAAACTGAACCCTGTGGCCCCCACATGCTCTCTATGCCACGGGAACGAGCTGTGGGTAAGACCGTGTGTGCCGCCTGCCTTGCCGTAAGCCTGTACAGCCCTATGTGTGCACTGACCTGCAGTTTCCTTTTGTATTCCGGGGTACAGAGCAGCCTCAGGCCAGGCCAGGGCCTTCTGTTCGGATGCACTGATCTTCTACGGAGCAGCACATAAAGAACTGGACCAGCAGCAAGGAAGACAACCCCAACCTAAATCCACCCCCAAGTGCAAACCAAAGCCGAGTTGTGGTCCTGGACTCGAGTTCAAGCACACCGGCTAGCTACAGTGGGAGGCTGCTCCAAGTTCCTCAGCATCCCCAGGATCTGCTGCCTCATTCCATTCCTTTCTTCATGTTCTATGACAGTTGTTTTAAAGACAGCCCTCCGATTTTATTGATCAGCTTTTTAACATCACTAGTGTTATGCTGGGCCATTCTCTAAGCGTGTGTCCCCTGTTAGAGCAACATTGAATAGCCAAAGTCTTACACTCCAATGAAGGGAAACCGAAGCAGAGTTTAAATGCTGTGCCCAGAGAGAAACAGCTTTTACATGGAGGATCCTGGGTGTGTTTCATACGGTCTGACCTCTCAGCCCTGGCCCCTCAGCTCTCGGCCACAGTGCCTGTGTGTGTGAGAAGACAGATGTCCCCAGATAGGTTGATGGACTCTGGGATCTCAAGGACAGTGTAATAAATAAGCAAATTAAAGCCACAGCAGAGACAGCGTGTACCACTTTGTATCAAAGGATGCTCTGAAGAGGTGAAGAGGAAGGATGTGCTTGACAGAGGGTGAGCAGAAGATGCCCTGGCACAGGCGCCTCGGAAAGCAAGATAGGCATAAAGTACAAAATGGAGAAGTGCCAGAAGGATCTGGACAGAAAAGAGGATCTGCTTTGTACATACAAGAAAGATGCGTGTGACCAAGTGTTCTGGTTAATCCTCATGGTCAACCTGGCAGGATGTAAGGTCACCATGGAAACACATCTCTGGGCGTGTCTGTGAGGGGTTTCCAGAGACGATTAACTGAGAGGAGAAGACAATGTGAGTGTTGGGGGAAACCACCCTAGACTCTAAGAGAGTAAAACAGAGAAGGCAGGGCCAGGGAGAAGATGCGAACCCAGTAACTTCAGTTCAATCCCTGGAATCCATACACTGGTGAAGGAGTGAACCAGCTCTGCCAAGCCTTACTCTGACCTCCACACACGTGCCATGGACACGTGTCTCTGTACATGTATCATGCACACTACAGCAACATGAGAGAGAATTTTTTTTAGAATAAAGTCTTAAATTATTTAATTAATTGGTGTGTGTTTGTGTCTGTGTGTGTGTCTGTGTATGTGTCTGTATATGTATCTGAGGATGTCTGTGTGTTTCTCTGTATGTGTGTGTATTTGTGAGTGTATCTGTGTGTGGAGGTGTGTGTGTGTCTGTATATGTGTCTGAGGATGTCTGTGTGTTTCTCTGTATGTGTGTGTCTGTGTGAGTGTATCTGTGTGTGTGTGTGTCTGTGTTTGTATCTGTATATGTGTCTGAGAATGTCTGTGTGTTTCTATGTATGTGTGTGTCTGTGTGAGTGTATCTGTGTGTGGAGGTGTGTGTGTGTGTCTGTGTGTGTCTGTATATGTGTCTGAGGATGTCTGTCTGTTTCTATGTATGTGTGTGTCTGTGTGAGTGTATCTGTGTGTAGAGGTGTGTCTGTGTCTGTGTGTGTATGTCTGAGGGTGTGTGTTTCTGTTTGAGTGAGTCTGTTTTTGTGTGTCTCAGTGTGTGTCTGCTGTGTGAAGGTGTGTGTATGTCTTTGTGTGTGTTGTGTATGTCTGAGGGTATGTGTTTCTATATAAGTGTGTCTGTTTTTGTGTGTCTGTGGGTGTCTGAGGGTGTATTGTGTCTGTGTGTGTCAGTGTCTATATGTATCTCTGTGCAACTCTCTGTATGTGTCTGTTTGTGTGTTAGTGACTGTGTATGTCTCTGTGTGTGAATGTCTGTATGCATCTCTCTCTGTGTGTATCTCTGTGTGTGTCTCTGTGTGTCTTTCTGTATGTGAGTGTGTGTGTCTGTGTGTGTGTCTGTATGTGTGTGTATCTGTGTGTGTGTCTCAGCGCCATGGCATTACAAGACAACTATTGGAAGTTGATTCTTGACTTCTGCCTTGTTGAGTCAGCGTCTCTCTTGTCTCTGCTGCTGTGCCATGTGCACAGGCTTCTGGCCACTCTCCTTTCATCTCACAGTGGGATCTGAGATTACAGATGCGGACCACACTTGACTTTGTAACATGGAATTTCATGGTCAAACCACCCAGAAGGAAATAAAGAAATCATTTCTTGCTTTCCATTCACTGAACAAGACGTGATGTCATGTTAGAGAGCCTTGCTGGGGCTTCAAGAAAATTCTACCTAAAACTGAGGTTTTTTTAACTCCCTTCTCCTCCTTTCTCCTTTCTTCTCTTTCTCCTTTCTTCTTCTCCTTCTTCTAATTTCCTGGAGCCTTCCTTCTGTTGTCTGCTGACTTTCACTTACTCCTTGTTCTTCATCATGTTATAGCTGAGTCTGGGGATCTGCTCTAGTCATTTGTATTTTTAAGTCAATATGTAGTTTTCTGCTCTAAACAATATCAAGAAATAGATTTTCCTTTTGGCAAGAGAGTAAAACGTGATTTGTTCTGGAGCCTGGAAGCTCTGCGTCTTTGACTGTAAAGAATAACACTGACGGTGTCCCCCACTAATAACCTGTCTCGTGTGGAATTCGGGCTTTTGATAAATTAATGATCTTGCATGACAGACTAATTAAATTGCCATCCCAGGCTGACAGAAAGGCAGGTTTTTCCAAATGCCTCCGACATGCTTTGTAGTTCTTAGAAACCATCAATTTCCCCTTTCCTTTTTTTTCCCTTTAAGAAAAGTCAAGTCAGAACCTCACACAGGAAGATGGATGCAGACTGCATGTGGCAGCTCAGAGCAGCAGGGAGGCTCTGTGGTCCTTCCTTGGTTAGGGGGTTAGGGCGTTCGCCTTGCTCCAGCAGCCTCCCAGGACAGGGAGCAGAATAAAAAAACAGAGAGATGACACCACTCCACCCTTTTCCTAGACAGGTCGCCTGTCCCAGCCTGCAAGAGTATCCCTTTGAGATTCCCAGAACCTTTGTCATGCTGGACACAGAAGCAAACGCCCCCAGGCAGCACCACAGAGAGCACCTCAGCACCGGTTTTCCATTGCCATGACACAGCTGTCTTTCCCAGCCAGTCTCTCAGCAGCACTGTCCCCCCAAAGAATGCAGAGTCCTTCAGAAGAAGCAGAGCTTCCCAAGGGGACACACTTGACTTAGAACTGAGGTGTCGGTAAGTAGTCAAGAAAACGGGAGCATGGCTCCTTAGCACTTGCATTTAGACAAGCAGAAAGCACCCCGTAGCCCCCAGATTGTTCCAGGCACACTGGAGATGTGGGGTCACCAAGCATGCCAGTGCTCTCCTTGTTGTCACTCTAGGTCCCCACTTACAGGTGCTTTGGGAAGGCTGTGGGGTCTACATAGGCATATCAGTCTTCCCTGGGGTGTCAGAGGAATGGAGCCACATACTTTTGGTGTTTATATTTGATAAAAAATAGATAGATGGAACAGTCAGGAGTCACCCTTGCCACCATATGAAGAGAGTGTACACGTCACATATGCCCACTCTGGGAACAGTTTGGCCTTATGATGAAGACTTTCCAAGCCCAATAGATTTCGGTTTGGGCCAGCCTGCAGGCACTATGGATTATTCAACTCCTGAGGCTGGGGACTGAAGGGACCAGGGAACCCTCCATATGTTGGGACCCATGAAGTCCAGGAGCAGAATCTGGGCTCTGGGGAAGAAAAGGGAACAGTGAAAGCTCAGCTGGGCAGTTTATGGAAACCAGAGCTCAGTGCTGAGAGAAGAGAGCCTGGAGCTAGAACCCTAGAGCCCCCCCAGCTAAGACGCTCTGTCATGCCCAGAATTCCAAGGCTTTACTGTGACATCAGCTTGACAAGCGGGACCCTGTAGAGACCCCAGTTCTTGCATTTACCCCATAAATTCAGATGTCAGTCCCGACTTATACGTGGATCTTGGGATTCATGTGGCCACGACTGACTGTTCGTTCAGCCAAAACAACAGCTGGTGGTGGAACTGAATTGGCCTTTTGGCCACGTGACAAAGCTAATTATGGGTATAGACAGGCCAATTATGTGTATCGACAAAAGCTGTAATGAACTCTCCAATTGTCTGTGTTTGGTAGGATTCCAAGTCAAGTTACCTAACTTTTCTCAGCTCCATTTCTTTTTGTAGATCTGGAGAGAGAAAGGAAAAATATCTGGTGTAACAGACCTGGGATGCCTCCTCGGCATTCGGTGTGACCACAGAACATGGTTAGCCCAAGTATGCATCTCAAGGACTTAATACAGTGATCTGTTTTCTGTTGGAGTATCAAGATACAATGAGGAATGTGTGTGTTTGTGTGTGTGTGTGTGTAGTGTATGCATGCTTTCCTGTGGCTGTGTGCACCTGTGTGCGCAGGTGTATTGAGTTCGTTTGTTTGTATGTGGAGGTCAGAAGTGGACATCAGATGTCTTTCTCAATTGCTTTGGGCCTTATGTTTTTTTAAGGTATTCCATTAATTCTAGAGCACATCAGTTTAACCTTTTGACTAGGGAAGTTCTGGGGTCATGAAGGAGCACCACCACACCTTCCTTCTACGTGGTGTTCTGGTTAGTGTTTAGTGCCGGCCATCTTGTGTTCTCTCCTCCGGCTCCATTGACCTGCTTCCCACATGCCTGCAGGCCTGGCCTTCGGCTCTGCCACTCTGTTCTTGGTCCCAGCATGGGCGTGTCCCTCTTCTTACACAGACATAAGATTTAGTTCCATCCTAACCCAGCGTACTCTACTCTGAGTAGGTCTATAAACGTAACAGGATATAAAGCTAGTTCTTCCGAAAGTGCTGACTTTCCACATGGGTGGGTTGATCCCGGGTGACAACTAAGACCAGGCAAGAGCTCCGCACGCACTCACTGCCTTCATTCTGACTCCCTTCTGCCAAAAACTCTGGGGCAGAAGCTGTTCAGCTTTGCTCTTAGACATGCTGACCACATGGGAATCTTTTTCTAAAACCTGCACCTCACCCCATTCAAGGCTAAAGTCGCCAAGATAGAGTAGCTACTTTTAAGATTCTAGGTACAGGCAGGCCTCTCAAGAAGATAACCTGATCATGGGACTGTCCCACAGTGGAAACTGAGGCTCTCCCCTAAGCAGTAACAGCTGGAGATAGCACTAACACTGAGATATAACCCAACTCTCCCTCTCCCTCTCCCTCTCCCTCTCCCTCCCTCCCTCCCTCCCTCCCTCCCTCTCCCTTCCGCCCCCCTCTCAACTTATTTCTTTTCATTAAGGTCTTCTTAAGCCTTTTGAACTTGCAGGCTTTGAATTTAGAATCCTCCTGTCTCCTGAGTAGCTAGGGTTACAAGCAAATGTCACCAGGTCACAGATCTCATATGTTAGGCTATTACAGAGCCAGTGTCCCTGGGAAGGCATGTGAGAACCAGTTCTTTTGGGGATAGTGGAAATGCTTTTCCCTGGTTGTTCATCTAAGGATGCTAGAGATGGACGACCTTACCCACAACTGGGGCACCAAGGAGCTCAGGAAAGTGTTCCCAAACGCTGGCTCAGGAGCATCCGAGGTACTGCATTCAGAAATCTATCAGCTTCAGAAACCATGGCTCCCACTCCAGGGCCTTTCAGCAAAGCCATTCTCTTTTCAGTGGAGTAGTAGATGAAGTCCTAGCTGTGTGGCTTTGAGCACTGTAACCACAGAGAGTAAAGAAGAGTTGAGAGGAGAGGTGGGGAGGACAGATCACCAAGGAACTGCCGGGAAGCAGAGGGCATATCCGGTGTGCCCCGAGCACAAAGAGACAGGGCTGAAGGTGATGTGTGGGAGTTCAGAGGCCCGAGGCAGTGGGAACATCAAACCTGCAGTGGAACTTACCGTTTGTAAGGCTGCTTAAAAAAAATCCTGGTCAGCCCTGTGTAATATTGGGCTTACAGAGCTGAAGCCTCACCCGTGGGATCTCTGCAGGCTCTCCAAGGTGCTGGCCCTGGGCACAAATCCAGCTTCTTCTTAAAGACTGTAGCATTTGGATCTTCCATAGCCAGGCATCTGTGTTCAGGAAATTGCTTTCTTGAAAGCATCATTTTTAGGCACCATCCCTCCCGACTCTCTCTTCCCTCCTGGCCTCTGTTTCCTATCCTTTAGGCGATGTGCTGTGTGCACACGGTTTGTATGTGCTCTGTGCATGTGTTCTGGGAACTGCTAGCACATCTGTGTGTGCAGATGGTGGTGGGACAGCAGTGGGGAGACTGTTTCTGTTGGCACTGAGCACTCTTTAGGGCTTCAGTGCTTGCTCAGTGTATTTTCCTCCAAATCAAGAAAACCCAGCCAGCCAGGTTGTGAAGCATTTCTCAGCCACTTTCCCAGAGCAGCACAGGCTGGTTGCAGCCCTGCTGGAAATGGCTCTGCACACAGTTAAGGTGCTTCTTTCTCTCCGGTGCCTCAGTGTCTCTCTTTCTAGATAATGCCTCAGAAATGGCCTTGAAGCCAAGAGAGTTCTTTTTTCTTTTAATTTAATTTATTTTATTTGTATGAATACACTGTAGCTGTCTTCAGACACACCAGAAGAAGAGGGAAATCAGATCCCATTACAGATGGTTGTGAGCCACCATGTGGTTGCTGGGGATTGAACTCAGGACCTCTGGAAGAGCAGTCAGTGCTCCTAACTGCTGAGCCATCTTTCCAACCTTCCCCCAAGAGAGTCCTAGAGGAACCAGAGGATCCTTAGTGTGGATCCTCTGGAGAAGCCTGCACATTTTTGTGATACCAAGAGAAAAACAGAGCCTCACTTCTCCGAAGCCCTCAGTTCACCAAGCCCCTTTGTTGCCTTTAGGGATTGGAAGAAGGTGGAACAATCACATGTCAGCAATCGGGCCACACCGGCTCTGGTCAGTGAGGTCATTAAGGAAACTTTAAAAACCTTCTCTTCCATCGGCAAAAGCTTGCCCAGAACACTAAAATACTCTTTATCACATGGAATAACTCTGTGATAAAGACTTATGAGGGTGTGTCATAGAGTTAAGTTCAAGTGCACATCTGTATTCACAGGCTTCTCCCTCTCAGACTGTTACTGTTGGGTTAATGGGAGCATTCAACCCATACATTCAGAGTTGAGCAGCTCTCTCACCACAAGCCACCCCCACAAAGCTCTGAGTCTAAATGCTGTTCAGGGGGCTGACTTGGAAGAAATCTTTGCTTGTGGGTTTAGATTCTGACACTTGGATTGGAAAATGTGTCAGGCAAGAAAAATAGAAATGCCGGGCTAGAGAAATGACTCAGTATTTTTGCCCAACATAATATATTTATTGATTAGTTGAGAGTTTCACATAATGCAACCTGATTGAAGTTACTTCCCAGTGTTACCTGGTCCACTTTCCACATGTGACCTCTCCCTCCCCCAAAAAAGAAGAAAAGAAAAGGAGGGGAAGAAGAGAAGGAGGAGGAAAGGAAGGAGGAGGAGGAAGAAAAGTAAGAAGAGGAAGAGGAGGAGAAAGAGGAGGAGGAAGAGGAAGAAAAGGAAGAAGAAGAGAAGGAGGAAGAGGAGGAAGAGGAGGAGGAGAAAGTAGTACTAAGTGTGTGTTTTTTGTGTGTGTGTGTGTGTTTTTCATATACTCACTGGTCAAACTCCCAGTGGGCAGCCCCTTAAAGAAAACTGAGTCCTTCCCCACCCACACCTCCACCAGAAGCCATCAACTGTGAAGAGCTACACTTCAGGATCCCTCTCACAATCTTTAAGCATTTTCTTCAATGGCTTCCTGTCTAGACTGCTTTTATTTGGGGTGGGGCAGGGCGAGAGGTTGTCGCAGACGCCTCTGTGTCTTTCATTCTCACCTCAGTCTGCAGACATCGATCACATTGGCAAAGAAGCTTCCTCGCCCTTCAGTCAGCGGCAGCACGGATCATGGACTTCCACGAGGTTCCTGGGGACAACATGGATCACAGACATCCTCATGACCTCCAGCATCAGCACCATGACAACACTGTCACCCTTGGCAGCAGCACAGGCCATGAACAGCCACATGATCTCCAAATGGCTCAGTATTGAAGAGCACTTGCATAGGAAGTACCTGAGTTCAAATCCTTAACACCCGTGCACTGGGGCCGGGGGATTGCTGAAGCTTGCTGGCTGCCAGCCTTGCCCCTGAGAGATTAAATCATGGGAATTAAATAGAATTGATAGAGAAGAACACTGAGCATTCTCTTCTGACCTCTGCATAGGTACACACTCACACACACATGCACTAACACATGTACACACACTCACATACTTACACACACATGCACCACACCACACACTACTCACACACACACACACACACACACACACACACAAACCACATCACACTTACACATATACACACATTTGCTCACACACATACATTCATAATCATACATGCACACACACATATCACACTCAAACACACATTACACATAGATGCACACTGACTCACACATACCATTCCATACACATACACTCAATAAGATACAAATACACATACTCACACACATGTACACATGCACACAATACTATACATATACCATAACACACATATACAAACACACTCATATGTACACACATAATCATACCACACCATACACACATACTCAATAACATACACATACCTACACACACACCACACCATACCACACACATACATACATACACTCACATACATACCACACACACAGACTTACACCAACCACATCACACATTCAATAACACACATACACATACCATACCACACACATTCACACACACTGACACACATTCATACCACACCACACTAGACATGTACCATACCACAAACACATACCATACTCATATAGCTCACCATACATATATAACACATTCACACACAAACACAACACACACACACACCAGAGTGTCACGCAGGAGCTGAAGAGCTGGCTCACAGGTTAAGAACACATATTGCTGTCACAGAAGTCCCAAGTTAGGTTTCCAGTACCCAAATTGGGCAACTCACAAATGCCTAAACTCCAAGTCCAGGGGATCTGATGCCTTCCAAGACACCTGCACTCATGTTCAAGACACACACACACACACACACACACACACACACACACTTTAAGATAAAACATAAATTTAAAGGTAAGTGGCCTGTGACATGCATACAGGATGGAACCTTGCTGCCCAGACGCTGTCTGAGCATTCTGAACTAGATATGCATATTTTCTGATCCTGGTGACATAAACTGTGCCTACTGCGTTTTTATGGTTGGCTAAGGAAGGGCCCATAGGCCACTACGACATCGCTCCAAGTCAGAGCCCGTGGGTGTGTGTGACGTCACTGCTCTCTGGTGTAGTCACATCTCGCTTTGCCATGAAAGTTCCGAATACTGGTTTATCCGCCACCCAAATTAAATACCCCAGGAAATTAGGCCAATCTGCTCAATCAGCTGGTGTTGTTGTAGGTTCAGGCATCCCAGACACCCTAGAGAAGCAGTTTGCCTTCCATCCTGTGACAAAGAAAAGCCAACAGATCTGCACAGGTAGCTCCTTCGGTCTAACAGCTTGCTTCAGATTTTCCCTGTATAACAACAGTGAGGGGTGGTGTGTGCGAATGATGACAGTGGACCCTGAGCACCATCCTGAGAAGGGCACATTGGGTATGCAAGGCTTCCACTGGGTATGCAAGGCTTCCACTGGGTATGCAAGGCTTCCACTGGGTATGCAAGGCTTCCATTGGGTATGCAAGGCTTCCGTTGGGTATGCAAGGCTTCCATTGGGTATGCAAGGCTTACAAGGATGGACTCTCATCTGGTCTGGAGGCATGGCTGCTGGCCAGAGTCAAGATCCTGGGCCAGAGCCCAGAGGAGCCAGGAGCCCTGGCCTCTATCCCCCAGGCACAACCTTGTTCAAAGACACGTGGATACCTGGGGCTGTCACAGTCCTGAGCCTTGTGACAACTGAACATTCATTCACTCAGGACACAGAATAATGGGGAACCCCTTTGATCTCCATACTGGTTTCCAGAACCTGGGGAGCCATGCACTGTGCACCCCTGAAGATGTATTAGTGAATGTCCTCCTGGCACAAGCAGGGAAGAGAACAGAACTAGAAGCATCAACTGTCATGGGGGTAGCAGGGGAGGCCCCCAGAGCAGTGCGTATGGGAGAGCTCGGGGCAGAAGGCGGAGGAACGCCTTGTAGGGCAAAAGGCACATGAGTCTCTTCATCTCTTTGAGGCTGAGCCTGTCTCTGTTTCTGTTGTTCACAGCCAGGAAGCTTAGCGAGGAGTGAGGAGCCCTGGCCTCTGGCCACCAGCTCCCTGTAAGTCCCTGCAAGGACATCTGGGTACCTGAGGCTGTCACAGTCCTGGGCCATGTACACACAGAACGCTCACTGTTCTGTCTGGTCATGAAGCTTATCTGAGTAGGTGAGTTCCATACAAGCCTCCAAGAGTCTGCTATGCCCCTTGGCACCTTGAGTTCTCACAGCGCGTCTGTATTGTGTAAAATGTTGTTTAATGTCTGCTCTTAGAAACAGTAAGTCCCTCCAGGGAAGGACAATTTGCATGTATCTGCATATTTGATATGCAGCTTGTGAGGGACTGGTAACTGTACTGAGAATGGAATCCTTGTTGGAAGATTTAAGCCAGCTTGGTGACAGGTGTAGCTATCCTTGACTTTGTTGGAGACTTCTGGACAAGCAATGAGAGAAAAGCTTTTCTACAAGGTCAGAACATCCCAGGACCCCACAGCACCAGCTCAGAACCCTGCAGCCGGCTTTCGGTTATTTCTTTTCTGTTGGGATGTAAATTCATGACATTCCCTGGCCTGTCTCCTGTTCTCAGCACCCAGGGCACTGTTTGAAGAACCGGATGAAATGCATAAGTAGGGATTTCTTTTCCTAGACAAACATTTGTCCATAATAACTGACCTGGACTGCCAGGGTCTATGTCAGGCATTGAAGATTAAAAGGAAAGGAAGATGTGATCTTTGCCCTTGAGAACGTCACTGTCTAGGGTTAGGGAAGAATCAATAGAGACCAACACATGGAGACATGGATCTAGCAGAGAAGTACCTTCTAACCATTGAGGTTCAGAGATGGGAACAAGCTCCTCTGACCTGAGGCAGACTAGACTGGTTAGGAGAGCATCCTGGTGGGCAGTAACATATGGTAGCCAATTGTCTGGTCCTGTCCCAGATTTTTCCTACTGCCTAAGGGCTGAGTAGACTCGAGCTCACCCTGGACTATGGTTATCAAAGGACACCATAAAGAACTAAGAATCTGAAGTGTATCACTCTTGTGCAGCAAGGGTACAAGGTTCTGTCCTATAAGTTCACCTTTGAGACTTAGGCATGGATGACCCTGTTGGGGCCCAGACTCTCTTAGTGACACAAAGTAACTGAGAAGCAGCCACTTCAGAAAGGAAGGGTTACTTTGTCTCACAGTTTGAGGGTACAATCTCATGAGAGAAAGTCATGGTGTTAGAATGTGAGGCAGCTGGTCACAGGGTACCCAGAGTCAGGAAGCAGAGAGATGAAGACAGATGTTTGGTTTACTTTCCTTTTTTTTTGGTCACGGATCCCAGATCATAGAACAATGCCTAACACATTTGGAGCAGTCAATATTAACTATTACAACTCCTGTCTCAGCACGAGGTTCCAGGCATGTTGGCAACCAGGGCTGATGTTCACCACACTGTGACACTTACTGTCTAGGAGGCTGCCAGGCAAATGTAGCTCACTCAGGAAAATTGCTTCTCCAAGCACTGTGGTCTGGCTTTCGTGGGTTTTCTGTCTTCTCTAGATACACTCCAGATACGATTACTAAAAGCATACATCATTAATATTCCAGAGCCCCATTTCAGTACATGGAACAGAGCTCCAAACAGCTCAGCACCTGAGACCCGCAATCCATCATTCAAATTCACTCTGTTCAATTATTCATATCCTGCAACAGTGTGTCCCCGGAGGGACAAGTGAGCTCAGAAGACACCTCACAGGATCCAGGAGACAGGAAAAGAATCTAAGGGTGGGGATGAAGGGTTCGCATGAGGCTTTCCCCCTCTCGATTCACTGGTCTCAGTGTCCAGCCCTGACGATGGAGGAAAGGCAGCCACTTCCCTTCCAGCACAGGGATCACCAAGCAAGGGTTCTCTGAGCCACCGAGGACATTTTGTAAGCATTTATTCATCATGTAGGGTGGGCAACACACTGTGCTTGGCACAGGAGGTAAGAAAGGCACAGCTCTCCACCCAGACTCTGCCCAGGAAGTCAGAATGGGAGTGAATTGCCCAGCACAGTGAAGCTGAGCAGAGTCCTGTGGGGTGAGGAGCCACTGGTCTCACCCAAGGTGAGCACTTTCGAGGTCTGGGACGGGGAGCTCCTCATCTGGATCTGGCCATAGCTGCTTCCCTGACAACGTGAGGGGCAATGCCGCCAGATCTGGAAAGCATTGGAAGGCAGCTGCCAGGGTCCCCACTTCAGATTTCATATTAGCCATGGGTTGCATTGATCTAATTTCCCCATCACACTTTATCGGCAGATCCCGGGAACTAAAGTGAACTGCTCCAGCATTGGCTGCCCTCATTAAGGATTGTTTTTTTGTTTTTTTGTTTTTTGTTTATTAGGAAAACATCAGAGGTGACTTGAATGTTAAACAGCAGGGAGGAAATTAAGCAAATGAAGCAATCCATGCATCTGGTGAGAAAGAGATCAAAAATAACATAAGCTGCTCATTCAGTTTATTTGACAACTCTGTTGAGTCCAACGAATGCATCACTGAACAAGAGGAGCAGAGCTCAGGACTTGGGTTCTGCTGGGGGAGTGAGCCAACTACTGGGTTGTAAGTGATGCATCTTCAGATGAGAAGGTTGCTCATGGGATCTGGGGTCAGGGGTCAGGGGTCAGGGGTCAGAGATAGTCCTGTAGGAGCAGAAGTTGTGCAGTATCCTGAACAAAGATTGATTGCTGTAGAGGGGACATCAGGAAACAAAACCCTGAGGTTGGAGTGTGCTCAAAAGGGCCCACAGCAAGTATATTAGTTATCTCTGTGACAAAATCCATGACACAAAGCGCCTTCAGGAAGGAAGGGTTTATTTTGGTTCATGGTTTGAAAGGGGAAGCTCATCATGATGGGGAAAGCATGGCAGCAGGGTCTTGAGGTAGTTGGTCACTTCCAAAATCAGGAAGGAAAAAAGGAGGAAGGAGAGATGGCCATTGTGTGGGTAGTCATCTCCACCCCCTAGAAACACTTGTCACCCCCCACTGCTCTCTACCTAGTCCTGATCTACACAAACTTCCAGCTTCAGAAGAGAGATATGGTCTCAGAAATCAGCAAAGAAAGTACTTCGAGGTCTTTAGAAACATTGTGGGACTCTCAGGAAGGTGATCCATGCCAGCTGAAGGGCTGCCTCTTTGTGTGGGAGGGTCAAGCTTGCCTTTCCTGGGAGAAGCACTCCCATGCAGGCTGGGTCTTGTTCCTTCCCCATTGTGCAGAGTCTGAACTGTGAGATACCATGAGGTTCTCACCACTTGTGGTTAAAGTTTTTAAACCTTGGTCTCACCAAAAACCTTGTCAGAGTCTAGATTCTTCAGAAAGCAGGTGATGAAAAGGCCTTAAATGTGAGATGTGCTCTAGCAGACCCTAGATGGTCAATCGGGTGTGTGGGAAGGAGGTGGGATTACGAAGTATGATCAGTGAAACCATAATTTAGTTGAAGACTTCCCGTCAGACCTGGCCAGGTTGTGCCCATGTGGTCAAGTGTTGGATCTTACATCAGATCACTGGCCATCTAATGTAGGTTGATGTCAAGGTGACACATGATTGAAGAGTAGAGAGTAGGGCGGGGACAAAGTTTTTGTAAAGGAGAGAGAGGAGGAAGGAGGAGAATCAACATGGAAGATGAAGATGACCCATCTCTGTCCGTACGGCTCTGAGTAGCCATAGGTTATGTATACTTTCTAAGGGATGGATTTCTATAGGTCAATTTATCTTATCTAGGTGGGTGGTTTATATCTTTGTCAACTGGTTGTAAGTGTATTGTGTGGATGGATTGTGGATTGAGAACTTAACATATAAATCTGTTTGATAAATTATTGATTGTTGAGTCATGATTTTACCAGTCTGTGGAGAATGTGAGCAAAGTTCCTGGCTGTCAGGGAGACAGCTGGGAGAGGGCATTTCGTGGACTGTGTGGTAGAGAAAGAACCTGGGTGCACTGTTCCACACTTGCGAGTGGGACTGGTAGCAGCAGATTTCTTTTTTTTTTTTAAACAACTTTATTTTACAAAACAAAGATAAATGTACAGATTTTAAACATTTTTTGCTTAAAATTATACATTTTTGTCAGTACTGTTTTTCAGATTTTAAAATAATTTTTACATAAAACTATATGAATATATTTTTTAGTCAGTACTTGATTTTTTCAAAGGCTTGACAGTATGCATTGAAAACCTAATAGTTACAATGAGCGTAAAGTACATGCAAAACAAAACGCAACATGGAAATAGTCAAAGTCTTCTTGTTTTGTAAATATTTTTTTTGTTTTGTTTTCTTCATTTCTTGGACTTCATACAGTCTGTGAGTTGTTTCTGGGGGAGTGCAAGCCTCTGGGTTAGCATCCCAATATCAGTGACTGCATATTATGTCTGTTCTTTTGTGACTGGGTTATCTCACTCAGGATGATATTCTCTAGATGCAGCCATTTTCTTAAGAATTTGGTTAAGTCATTGTTTCTGGTGGCTGAGTAGAATTCCAAGCAGATTTCTTTTTAAAAATATTTACCACAACAATCTGGAGGTTGACCAGAAGGAGCAGGACCTTGGCCATGGTGGCTTTAGGGGCTGAAGGCTGCAGACACCTGATAATAGTGGGAACCTTTCTGGAAACAAGACCTGAGCTATGTTACGAGCATGTAGTGATCACATGTGGGAGAGTAATAGATGCTCTGAAAATCCTGAATTTACCAGAATTTTCATATTTGGGAGCAAGTCGAGAAATTCAGTACCTTGCCTGTCACAGTCTCTACATAATTCCTTTTCTTAAACACAAAGAGGCCCCAGGCCTCATGAAGATTTCTGTGCTCCCAGATGAATGCACAGTTCTCTCTCTATGTAGCTTTGTCCTGGGGTCCATCAGTCATCAGTCACCTAAGCCAATCTAGGAGGAGAGAGAGAGAGAGAGAGAGAGAGAGAGAGAGAGAGAGAGAGAGAGAGAACAGACTCTTAAGCTGCAACAAGACTCAAGACTCGAGGTGGTCCTTGGTTGGTATGCCTTGTCTGCCCCCAGTTGGCAAGAGAAGACTGGGGAACCTGGAAATTTCTGGAAGGTTGTGATGTGTGAATGAAACTGACCTCTTCAGGACTTAGGGATTCATAGACTCAGAAATAGGAATGGGACACTCCAAGCAAGCAGGGTTCGAGCAGTGTTAGAGAAGAGTCCGGGGGCTGCAGTTGTCATGTTCAGGACGCTTGTCAGACGCCAGATGGAGGGTGAGTGTGCTCTAACAGGAAGGTTGAACTCCGGAAATGGCTGGCTGCCGGACAGCCTTGATGATAGGTTTTGCCAAGGGCAGTGGGTTCTGTGCGGTTAGGTGAGGACAAAGGTTGACGAAGGGAAACAGGCACATTCACCGGGCAGAGGAATAATTAGCAGCAGGATCGATATCAAACCACAGGCCCGCTCTGAAGCTAGATGTCTCCTTCCAGTCATTTATTTATAATGTCTGTCCCAAGGGTGTCTGCTCCCTCATGAGCCCCCGCACTGGGATTCCATCCAAGGAGTGTAGCAGTGATGGATTCATCACAGCAAGCTAGCCTTGGCATACCAAAGACTCCCTGTACCAAAAACGGAACAAAACAAAAAACCCAAAAAGCTCACAAATCTGTCCCATAATCAGCCCCATGGGACATTGTTTTCCAAAAAGCCATGTTGGGTCACACAGCAGCTCCTGTGTGCAGGTATGTCACTGAACACACTGTATGAACACACAATAGCACAGTGCATCCTGGGACTTCAGCATGCCTTTCTCTTTGGGAACCCACATACAGTTTCCAGCCCACAAATGGCCATTGACTGAGAAGGTCAACCTTGAACAGCCCTCTTCCCTCCCAAGGGTAGGATGGTCACCCCTGGAGTCCCTTGCTTGCCTTTTACAAACTGTCCTCATCTGCTACCTGCAGGAGATGAGGAACTCAGAGTGTGGGGGTACATGGATCTACAGGGACATCTGCACAGCCCATGACTTCTGGAGGAGATGAGGCAGGAGCTCAGCCTGAAGCGGACCATCAGGAGGGAAGGAACGATGTGCGCCAAGTTGACAAAGATCTGATCCCTCACACAGCCCTGTGCAGATCTGGGTATGGAGCAGGGGTTTGGGCTAAAGCTGATACTGTTTTAAAAGTCCACATCAAGAAAAGGTATACAAAAATGCTGTCTGTTCACAAAATGCACAGGGGCACTTTGCCAGAGGAGTGTCATTGGCTCTGTAGTAGCTTCAGCTTGTATCAGTGAGCCCCACCTAGGCTTGGCAATCAAGAAACTTTGTGTGGGGGACAGTAGGGAGGTGCCATTTATTTATTTAATGTATTTCACAGCTAGACATACCTCTCCATCCTACTCCTAATTCCTGTACACAGAGGCTGCGGGGAGAGAGACTTCCACGCTTCCCTTCTGGCAACATTAGTGACCCAGCGTGTAGATGTGAGCTGGAGTTTAGCCCTGGCCCACCATGAGTCAGCTCATCCACACTCATGCCTTTATACCCAACTCTGGCTTCTTCCCCTGCAATCCCTCCCGAGACTGGGGCTCTGCCAGATTCCTTGCAGAGGCTTCCTCCGACCTGCCTACGCCACTATCATCATGATTTCTGTGTCCTCAGAGACACTGTCCCCCTGCTCTCACGTGACACTGCATTGTTTAAGTCACCGTTTGCACCTCACCCGTGGGGTCATTCAGACCTCCCTTGCTGAGTGTGTGTTCCAAGCCAGACATTTCAAGAGCTTTATGCAGTGATGTACACAGGTTACACATTCCTTGTCTGTCCTGGAGAGCTCTAGGGCTGAGCGGGACTGGGGCTGTAGTAAGGGCACCAGAGAGCAAGGAAGACAGAGGCGGTGGTGACAGGCACGAGTAATTGTCATTTGCCAGCCCATGTGGGCTGTGTGTGCAATGTGTTGTTTGGCAGCAGGAGCTCCTGCAGGCTGTGGCTAGACCTCAAAGCTTGCCTGTGCATCCTTCTGAGAACAGCATAGCCTTTCATACAGCGTTGGGTCTCTGTGGCTCACTTGGCTACTGTGACTCGGTGAGGAATACGCTTTTGTCTCACGCCGTTGACGGTTGTTCTGTCCCTGTTCCCAGCTTCCAGCAGCTTCTCAAAGCTGAGTTGCTATGGGTGTAAGCACAGACACCAAGGTGTTCGGAATGCCATCTCACCGCAAGCTCCTTTCTGAGACTTTCCAAAATGGATTGGCAGTGACTGCCAGCTCCCTGAGGCGTCCTGGCCAAGCTTGCCTCGGCTCCACCTCAGCGGGGACACAGGTAACAGTTGAGTCCCACAGACTCCGACGCTTCACAGCTCCTGCAGTTTACAAGTTAGGAATTTAAAATGGGAGGGACTCGGCATGACTTCCAGAGGAAATGGATGAGCATTCTACAGCTGAGCCTCAGAGAGAGAGAGAGAGAGAGAGAGAGAGAGAGAGAGAGAGAGAGAGAGAGAGAGAGAGAGAGCATGCCTTCATGAAGACACACAGAGGCTCTGAGTGCGCTCTTGGAGCTGCCCATAGCAAGTCGATGAGCCCGTGAGCTTCATTCATCGATACTGGTCCATTCCAGTCAGGATTCATAGAGCAGCAGGAGCTGCCTCCTTTGTAAATGTTTGGACCCAGTGGCAGAGTTCACGCTCTGCTACATCCCAGAACACCCGCCACTCCATCTTTCTTGTGTCTCGGTCTTCTCCCTAAGATTGTTCCCAGCACCAGTGTCTGCCTGCTGAGTGTGGCACAGCTCTCATTCCGGCCACGGGCAGGGAGCAGGCCAGGTCTTCTTCACCTTTTGGAAGCCCCACTGAAGCTGCAGAATGCTAAGGAAACACAACCTGATGCGAACTCTTGGAGTGTGGAGCCTACGCGAGAGAAGCAAAGTGCACACTCCACGTAAAGGTCTAAATAGTAACACAATTGTTTGTCATTGTTATTATTATTGTTGTTGTTGTTATATTACCTTGAAACAAGGTCTCATGTAGCCCAGTTCAAATTAGAACTGTCATATAGTCAAGGATGATCTGGAATTTCTTGATCTGCCTACCTCTATTTCCCAGGTGCTGGAATTACAGGAGTTACTACCAGTCCTCCTTTTATTATGTGGCTCTTTGGGCATGATTCACAAGCACTCTATTAACTGAGCTACATGCCCAGTTCTTTCTTTCCCTCTCTCTCTCTTCCTCTCTCTCTCTCTCTCTCTCTCTCTCTCTCTCTCTCTCTCTCTCTCTCGGTATGTGTGTGTGTCTCTCTCTCTCTGTATTTGTATCTCTATCTGTTTCTCTGTTCTATCTGTGTCTCTGTCTCTCTCAGTATGTGTATGTGTATGTGTGTCTCTCTCTGTGTGTTTGTATCTCTGTCTCTCTGTTCTCTGCCTCTGTCTCTATCTGTCTGTTTTCTCTGTCTCTGTCTGTCTGTTTTCTCTGTCTCTGTCTGTCTGTCTGTCTGTCTCTCTCTCCCTCTCCTATGTAACCCAGACTGGCCTAGAACTCACAACAATCTTCTTACCTCAGTCTCAGACACGCTGGATGACAGGAGTATGCCATTGTGCTTGGCTTTGGGGGAAATATGCAGTGTTTTTCATCTCCTGGGATTCTGGAGGCAGAGAGGCTGAATTATTATGTAAGTCTGCCACAGAAAGGGTTTCTAGGGTGGTTCTCGGCCCCTCCCCTGAGGTGATGCAGCTGCTTAGCGTTCTTGCTTTCTTGGCACCAGCTTTCATTTCCCATCAGCACTAGCTGCTGTCACTGAAGACTCCAGGCTCTTCCCACCTCCTAAGCATAGTGATTCCAGGTTTTTAAACAGCCTCCCTTTTAGCCAGCAGGACCCTCCAAGTCTCCAGAGAGCCCTGTCTCTTTTCATTTATGAATTACTACCTCACTCTTGCCCTCAACACCAGGCCCGGCTTCCTCTGGGGTCCCAAGTGGATGACCTTTCTTATGGCCATCACAGTGTGACCCTGTCTCTGTTCAATACCTCTACAGAATTTTCCAGAACCAACTTCCTCTACAGAACATAGAGCACTAATGAGCAAGGCTTCTCTCTTGCCTTGTGCCTTCAGGGCCACCGTACTGCCTCTACTGGCCCATTATGGAACCTGGCTAGAAGACCTGACTCGTAATGATTGTGAGGCATACTAGAAACACAGATGTAGTTCTTCTGTTGAGAGTCTAAATGAGTCTCCAGGGGACCACAGCTGTCACTTCCTCTGCTGCCAACCATTAATGTCCAACTCTATCCTGGGACCACCACTCACATAGCAAGGCAAAGCCAGCAAGCACTTGCAAGCAGCACCACGAGGGGGGCATGGAGAAGGAGAAAGAGACAGAGATGTTTGACTACCACACGAGACAGTGAGAGACACTACAAAGCTCTGAGCTCCTTCCACACGATAAATACAGTGTCTGATTTCCTGGCCTTTTGCTGCTTGTGTTAATGTGTCCAGCTTACCTAGTAAATCCTAGAAGAATTAGATGCACAAAATACATTCTGGAGCTCACATTCTCACAAGAAAAACCCATGTTTAAAGGCTTTCACACTCCTGATACTAATACGGATGTCAATAAATAATGAACTAACATTTGGCACTTGGGAAGCTGTTCCTTCAGCCTCACGGGGTTTCCGCACATTAAGTGTACCTTCCAACCCACTGACCATTGTCTCTGAGCTGCCAAGATATCGCAAAATCACGCCAGGATACCGCAAAATCACGCCAGGGGCCTCAATATTGTTTGTTGTTATTCGGCGGGATTTTTTTTGAATGCATAAAGGAGAATTCTTTCTTGGCTTTTTAATATCCAGTGTTATTAAATATTCAAAAACTGACTTTTTTTTTTGTCTCCCGAAGAAGAAAATTTTAGCTAAATCTCAGCCAGAGAAATCTGACCCCAGATGCACTATTTCTCTGGAGTGGAGGAATATCTTGCCTGTTTGTTTGTAGGAGTCAGGATTTCTCTGTGTAGTCCTGGCTTCCCTGGAACTCACTCTGTAGAACAGGCTAGCTCCAAACTTTGATTTGCCCACTGCTGCCTTCCCAGTGAGTGCTGGGATTAAAGGTGCTACCGCCTGGCAGAGTGGGGAAATGTATTGTTCTGCTTTCATGACAAAAAAATAGACCCAAAGCCTAGCAGCCCTCTGGAAGCCATCTTACCACAGTGGAAGAGGTTCCCTCAGAGCCATCAGCTACCCTCAGAACAGCAGGTTCCACCCATGTGGTGACCGAGTCCTCTAAACATGGAGTGTGTGTGTGTGTGACCACAGGACTAGGGTTTGACTTAGCTCCATATTAATTTTTTTGACTTTAGGTCTGAGTAGGCACACAAGACTGGCAGCCACCAGGCTCTCAGCAAGAAGTAATCTTCAGAAATAATAAGAGCAAAGTGGCTCTGTGTCCCGGTTGTAAAACTCAAAACCAGGAAGTGACAAGCAAGGCTGAAATGGAGCTCAGAGTATTTCCCCCTTTTTCTGTTTCCACGTATGAGTGTGTAGCGTGTGTGCACATCTGCATGTATATGTGGGAGCCCAAGCACACGTGTACACATGCATGTAGAGGCCTGAGACTGATGGTAGAATCGTCTTCCGTTGCTCTTCTGCCTTTCTCAGTGAGGCAGAGTTTCTCAACCCAACCCAGAGCTGAAGTTAGTTTAGAAACTGCTCTGGGGAGGAATAGGACCCGAGGCACACGGGAAGGTGCACAGGACCCACAGTCAATTGGTTAGGAATATGCAAATCAGGACGGCGGCAAACTTCCACAAGTCTAGAGGGAGTCTAGATTGGGGGCAAACTGGAGCAGTCCAGCCACGATACACTGCCAAGTCTTATTAAATCAGGAAAACGGTTTTCTCTGAAGGAATCCGGTCCATACCAGACACTGACATAAGAGCACCCTCTGCCAGGAAAACCTCTAAACTCAGAAGAGGTTCTCCAACCTGGCTTTTAAAAAGAGCTTCTTAGATCTTCAAATCAGAAACATCCGATGACTCGAGGAAAATCTGCAGAGCCTGGAAGCTTGGGAAAGATGGGATTTACCATGTGTCTTAGTCAGGGTTTCTATTCCTACACATGCACCATGACCAAGAAGCAAGTTGTGGAGGAAAGGGTTTACTCAGCTTACACTTCCACACTGCTGTTCATCACCAAAGGAAGTCAGGACTGGAACCCAAGCAGATCAGGAAGCAGGAGCTGATGCAGAGGCCATGGAGGGATGTTACTTACTGGCTTGCTTCCCCTGGCTTGCTCAACTTGCTTTCTTATAACCCAGGTCTACCAGCCCAGGGATGGCTCCACCCACAATGGGCTGGGCCAGGGATGGCTCCACCCACAATGGGCTGGGCCCTTCCCCCTTGATCACTAGTTGAGAAAATGCCTTACAGCTGGATCTCATGGAGGCATTTCCTCAACGGAGGCTCCTTTCTCTGTGATAACTCCAGCTTGTGTCAAGTTGACACAGAACCAGCCAGCACACCGTGTTAGTGCACTGAGTTTGCTTCAAGGATAAATGGCTGCTTCCTGCAGCCAGTGCAGCTCGAAAGACTAGCTCAGACGCGCTTTCCCCAGTCTCCCCCAGCTCTGGGACAGTTCTCACTGTGGACTATACTAACTGTTGTGCGTTAAAAATGCTCAGGCCCAGGGAGTGGCACCATTAGAGGGTGTGGCCTTGCTTGAGTGGTGTGTCACTGTGGGCTTTAAGACCCTCATCCTAGCTGCCTGGAAGCCAGTGTTCTGCTAGCAGCCTTCAGATGAAGACGTAGAACTCTCAGCTCCTCCTGCACCATGTCTGCCTGGATGCTGCCATGATCCTGCCTTGATGATAATGGACTGAACCTCTGAACCTGTAAGCCAGCCCCAACTAAATGTTGTCCTTTATAAGACTTGCCTTGGTCATGGTGACTGTCCACAGCAGTAAAACCCTCACTAAGATGCTAACAAATCTCAGGCTCTCAAGTTCTGGGTCAGGTCACAGCCCCATATCCTTCACACAGCAATCAGCATGGGGGAGGGGGTGTCATAAAAAATGTGGCAACTTTAAAGTTTCTGAGTGCACAAGGACCAAAAATCAGCTCAAAATACAGCTGTATAATGGACCCAAATGCTACTGACCTTTACTGTGTCCTTAAATCTGATGCCTCCAATCTGGTGCCTCAGACAGTCTGGCCACCTCAGCATACAGTTTGCACTCTATGAAGTCAATGGACAGTGCCTAAAGGCCTCAGCTTAAACTCAAGACCACTGTGTGTTATCAATTACAAGGAGTTATTTATTGATTTTTCTTTTCCTTTTGAGAGAAGAACTTATATAGCCAGACTGGCCTCTAACTCACTATGTAGCTGAGGATGACTCTGAACTTCTAATTTTCATGATCCTCATGATGTCATGCTGGCAAAACAGGTATTTTGGCTGGGAAAAAAGTCTTTATAATGTTTTACAAAGTGTTCTGCTCTCAAAGAAACTTAATGGTTTGATTACAGAAAACAAAGACCCTCATCTCTCATATGTAAGTTTCAAATTGTAAATCTCTATGTTAAAAAATGATCGATTTTAAAAAATTGCTATTTGAGTTGCTGGCTAGAGTTTCATTTAAAAAAATCATTAAATGAGTTCTGGCTTGGAATTAAGACAGAATTTCCAATTTCCGAAATAGCTCTAAATATAATTCTGTCATTTTGCATTACATATTTATGCAAAGTGTCGTTTTCAAACATCGACGATTACAAAATTAAAATATCAATAAACTGAAAAAACATTCAAGATTCTGGGTTCTACAGTATCCAGTGTTCAGCTGAGGCTTGCATGTGTTGTATGTGCTTGTGACATCTTTGTGTGTGCTTGTATACAATGGCACACATGTAGGCACAGGACATCTCGCAGGAGTAGGTTCTCTTTTTTTTCAGCATGTGGGTCCTAGCGATTGTGGGTCTTCAGGTCACCAGGCTGGTGACGAGCAACTTTACCTACTGGGTCACTTCACCTCAGTTAAGACTTTTAATTCTTTATATAAAGGTACCTAAGCACAGTCAGCCACGTAGTCTGTAAGCCAGTTTCCTGAAAGATGTGGTAAGATGTTGTGTGAACCCAAGACTTGCATAGCATAAACTTGTCATGAGTTATTATCAGTAGGTGAATGGTGTGTATCCCAGGGTCATTTCTCTGGAGACAGGAGAAGGTTTAAGACTCTCCGCTGTGACTCCCCTAAAAAGTCCACTGATTTGGGATCTGCTATTCATTTGTTGGTCAGCTAGAAAGACAAGCATGAAACACATGACAACTCAAGAAAGTGGCGAAGAGGATGGGAAGGAGAAGAATGTTGAAACAGTTAAAAGCAGAAACAGTCTCTGTCCTGCCTGGAAAGAAAACAAACGACATCAACTTATACCCTCCCCAACACACACCCAGAAATGCCACCCCAGAAACACAAGATAGAAAGCAGAGGAGGAGACCAGGTGGACAGGAGGTCTGCTTGGCCCAGTTTAATCCTAATGCCCATCTCCCCATGACAATAGAGCCCAGGGAGGAATGGAGGATATGCCTAAAGAGGCAGAAACTAGCTACGGCTGAGGGAAGGTAATGGAAGCAGGGGGGAAATTACGAAAGCTGTTTGTTCACAAGTAATTGTTTGGCAAGCTCTGGTATTGTGAGATAGCTTCCCTGCTCTAACCATATGACACCTGGCCTTGTATATCTCTTAAGTAGGTGAATTTTATGGTTTGTGAATTGTATCCATTTGCATTGTTGGGGGAAAAAAAACTACTGTTGATGTAGAGACAATAACAAGAACATGAAACTGTTGCAAGAAAATTCATAATGGAGATTGGGGGCGTGGCTCTAGTGATAACGTGTCTGGCTCGTGCTCATGAAAACCTGAATTAGGATTCCCAGCATCCACATGAAAAGCCAAGTATGGTAGACATCCCTGTGGTCCGTGCAGTGGAGGCAGAGCTTACTGGTCAACCAGTCTAGCCACATTGGTGAGCTCCAGGCTCAGTGATAGGTCCTAGGTAATAATGGATCAAGATACATTGTATAAATTCATGAATTTATTTTCTCCAAGGGGAAATAAAAATTATAAAAGGTAGAGAGCAATTAAGGAAGACACCCAACATTGAGATCTGCTGCCACACACACATGCACACACAGGAGAATACATATATCAGAGAAAGAGGAAGGTGGGAGAGGGAGAGGGAGAGAGGGAGAGAGAGAGAGAGAGAGAGAGAGAGAGAGAGAGAGAGAGAGAGAAAGAAAGAGAGAGAGAGAAAGAGATGAGACAGGGACAAGGACAGCTCCCTACAGTCACAAGTGGCCAAACAAAACAGAAACTAGTCTAGTCAGTATCCAGTGTTTAGTATGTAAAAGAAGTAGGAGGTAGCATGCATTCGTGTTTGTTCATATCTGCATGGGTGGATCCCAGAGAAATGCCTAAGAATCAAACATGAGTGTGGATGGATGACGTCACAGTTAGCTTCAGCTGAGGCACTTAGGAAGAGGGAGCCTCAGCTGAGGAACTGCCTAGATTGGATTGAACTGCTGTGTCTGTGGGCTTTTTCTTAATGGCTAATTGATGTAGGAGGACCCAGTCCTAGGAAGGAAGGCCTAGACTGTGTAAGATGAGTGGCTGAATGTGACCAGGGAGGCAGCCATAAATCGACTGGAGATGACCGTGGAGAACAGGAAGGTTGGTGGAAAAAACAGGGTGGGGTCAAGGTGCTGGTACTGATGATGAGCTGGGACGAGCTGGCCACTCATGCCATCAGATGGGCAAGAGCCACAGCAGGAAGCCAGCTGTGCTGTGGGAGAGAAGGAGTGTTGAGTGCGGATGCAGAATGCTTGCCTTCGCAGAGGTTTTTCAGAGAGCCATGTTGGCCTGTAGTGACTTCAGGAGGGACCTGCTTTAGGGAAGGAGCCCACTGAGGTGGCAGGATGGACCAGCTTGCTGGATCCTGGTGTGGGGTGTCCTGCCTCATAGCTCCAGCTGCATCATTGTGTTCTATCAGGGATGCTGGACAACCGTATCCACACCCAAAGGACCTCGTGACCACAGCTTTCCAGCCATCCTTCTGACGCTCAGTCAGTGGGTCCCAGCTGCCAGAATTCAAGCTCCCAAAGGCTGATGACTGTCACAGTGGCCTGCAGATGACATTTGGGAACCACTTAGATAAATTATCTTAAGTGGTTCTTTTTAAGGCTTTGTTCTGGCTCACATTGGCTGCCCCGAGGAGAGGTAAATTATAGTAATTCATCCTGGTTCTCTCCGAGACAGAAAAAGTCTTGCGTCTGTAACCTTTACTCATCTCGGTAACATTTCTCCTGGAGTTCATATTCATCACTTGAGTCCACTGAGAAGGTGAGGCTGCAGGAGCTGTCCGGAGAGGCTTCTCATTACGGTAATAATGCAGCCCTGACATGGGGCCGGTGCTCAGGGGCACTTGTGTCCTGGCCTTTTGAGGGGCGTGGCATTCTCTGTGTGGGTAAAAAGTGTGCCATGCTGGGACAGAAGAAACCATAGTCCTTGGTAGCTGGAGTCCCAATTCCATTAATGGCTGAATGGAAATGGTTGGATTCTCATATACGTTTTAATCAGTTCTGAAATTACATCAACGGTCGCTTTAGAACAACCTCCACTGAGTGAAGAATACGATGCAGTCATGTGTGTGCTGCAAATGTGTGTCCCTGCACGCACGTGTGTGCACATAGGAACACATGTTACTAATAAGTCTGAGCATATGTGTAAGTATAAGCACACATGTACATGTGTGTATGCAGAGGCCTATAAACGCATGCATGTGTGTTCCTCATCCTTAGATGCCCACAATTTTTATTCCCATTTCTATGATGCCTAAAGTAAGGCTGTGGGAACATTGTTGTCTGTAATTGGAACTTGGGGGAACGCACGTGACTCACACGCGGCAGTGCTCTGTGCTGCCCGGATCCTCAACCAGGTGCTCTGCCCCAAACCTTAGCTCTGTCGAGATCCTCATGGCAGATTGTGGCTAGAGCTCAGGGTAAAGTGGAGGTTACTGAGCTTCTTGTCTCCAGCTCCTATGCTGTGGGGCTCCTCACACTAAAGCTGCTGGCTGCGCTGCCTGAAGCTGCTCTGCTCTCCACAGCACGGTGCACACTGGGCCTTCTCCTTCCCACCTTGAGCCGGCTTCGTCTGCCTCTAGGTCCCTCCTATACTTTTACCTCCCCATGTATCATCTGCTTCCTGGTCCCAGCCTAGCTGCATGAAGGATAAGCTTTCTAACCATGACCGTCCCTGTGTGCTGGGTTTCTGTTCTCAGCCAGCTGGGCCCAAGATCATAGCCTGACTTCATAGAGTAATCCAGCAAGACTCTGGGCTTTTTGAAAGGCCCGTCCTCCATCGCCCTCTCTCCCTCCCTCCATCTCCCTCCCTCCCTCTCCCTCCCTCCCTCTCTCTCCCTCCCTCTCTCCTTCCCTCCATCTCCCTCCCTCCCTCTCTCTCCCTCCCTCTCTCTCCCTCCCTCCCTCATTTCCTCCCTCTGTTTTCGGAGGTCTCATGCCATAACCCAGGCTGGCCTGAGACTCACTATGAAACTCAAGAGCCTCAAATTCAAAGCAATCCTCCTGCCACAGCCACCCCAAGTGCCAGAATTACGGTGTGTAGCCACACCAGCACCAATCTCTCTCATGGGGCCCCACCTTCATAGCCTATCCATCACCTCAATCCAATCACTTGGGAGCAGGCTCATCATTCGACGGTGAGGGGCGTCAACACCCAGACCGTAGCCAGCAATTACATCCGATAGTCCGAAATAATCTTTGCGTAAGGCCCATAACTTTGATTCCGCCTCCAGAGACTTTTCTGCCACATAGCACAATACAGGGGAAGTTTTAGGGACTAGACTATGAATCCCGATGAGGTGGCCTCCCTGCCTGTCACAACCCTCACCGTGAAGTGTTATTATCTGAGAGGACAGTTGCTTCAGTGTTAGAGCGCAGCCTAATCTAAATATAAAGCAGTAGGAACAGCCCACTCTCGTGGCAGACGGACAGTTCCCAAACTGTGGCTTTTGTGATGGGATGCACTAGGCAACCATTCAACGGCAGAGCCAGCGAGATGCTCAGCAGATAAGGATGCTTGCTACTAAGCCTCAGGACCTGAGTCCAATCCCCAGGGCCCATGTGGTAGACGGAAAAAACTAACTTCCATAAGTTGCCCTCTGCTGTCCACATGTATGTATGTCATAGATATATGTGTGGCCATGTACAAGCACACACACACACACACACACACACACACACAGTTAAAAGTAAATAAATAAGCATAGCTACATATGAGTGTAAAACGTATGTTTCTAGATACGATGCAAGAGAACATAGATGCTGTTTATATAGAGAAAAACTGTAGATTTGTATTATAGGTAACACGCAACCAGTACATGTAGGAATATTTGTAAGTGCTATGTTTGTCTGTATTCTGTCGCCAGTAATATTGTCTCAGCATAGGAGAGCCGTGAAGAAAACAGGTTTGCTTTGTGCATGCTTCTAGGGGCTGAATGTGGACGTGGCTTTCTGCCGGCAGAGTCCTGGAGACACTGCAAGGGCATCATGGGAGGAGACAGGAAGCACTCGGTTGTGTGCCTGGGTCTTGCTCCCTCCTCTGGCCCCTCAGTTGTTGCCCAGCCAGGAAGCCTTTTGCCCTGATCAGCTCCCAGATGGAATCCCCACCTTTTAGCACCTCGGGGGGCAGGGGGTGTTAGCAACACATGAAGTTGCAGACACCCCGACCAGAGCAAATACACAGGGTGTCAGGAAGAGACAATCTGCCATTGCCTACAGTGGCTGTCTAGAGGAAAGTGAGTCTGGGGGACAGGGTACCACAGCGAGGTAGCACACAGAGGCCCTGGGGTGGGGCTGGCTTCTCTGGCCCTGTTCTAGCCACACCCTTAGAAAGGGGATTCCCCTGTGTGTGTCTCTCTCTCCCTCTCTCTCTCTCTCCTTCCCTTCCCCCACCCCCAGATGGAAGGGCAAAGCTGCCCTTATGACAACCCTCTCTCAGGCTGCTCTGAGGATAAAATGGAGTGATATACAGATGGTTTTAGAGTGGGGGCCTGGCACAGAGCCCAGCAAGGTGTTTTAATGACAAGCTGGTCAAGAATAAATGGATGAACCGGAAGTGGGGGTTCATGCTCCTTAACTAAGTATGGAGGGGGTACAGACAGGAAGGTCATCCTTAGAGTCATAGTGAGTCTGAGACCAGCCTGGCCCACATAAGACTATCTCAGAAAAACAGGAACAGCGAGAACCCCAAATAGCACACAGATTGAATGTAGTGGGTGCTGGTCCATGTGAAAGACAGAGCCACATCTCAGTGACACACAAGCCCTGTGGAATCTTCTGGACTTCTCAGTGGTGCCTCTTCTCAGAGCAGAGTTAAGAAGAGGTAGTGCACGGTCCAAGTCTGTCTAGGTCTGCAGGAGTGAGGCTGTGGGGAGCTGCACCCAGCTAAGCATGGCCCCCTCGCCTTAGGTCTAGTGATTCTTCTGAGGTCTCATCCACAGAACCCCCATCTCATAGAGGTGATGTGCCTAAGTCCTGTTGCTGGTCCACAAGGTTCCCACAGAACCCGAGCAGCTGAATGGCAGCAGTGGGGAGCTGGGGATGGTTCTGGGGAGCCGGGGATGGTTCTGGGGAGCCGGGGATGGTTCTGGGGAGCCAGGGATGGTTCTGGGGAGCTGGGAATGGTTCTGGGGAGCCAGGGATGGTTCTGGGGAGCCGGGGATGGTTCTGGGGAGCTGGGGATGGTTCTGGGGAGCCAGGGATGGTTCTGGGGAGCCAGGGATGGTTCTGGGGAGCCAGGGATGGTTCTGGGGAGCCAGGGATGATTCTGGGGAGCCAGGGATGGTTCTGGGGAGCTGGGGATGGTTCTGGGGAGCCAGGGATGGTTCTGGGGAGCCAGGGATGGTTCTGGGGAGCCGGGAATGGTTCTGGGGAGCCAGGGATGGTTCTGGGGAGCCGGGGATGGTTCTGGGGAGCCGGGGATGGTTCTGGGGAGCCGGGGATGGTTCTGGGGAGCCGGGGATGGTTCTGGGGAGCCGGGGATGGTTCTGGGGAGCCGGGGATGGTTCTGGGGAGCTGGGGATGGTTCTGGGGAGCTGGGGATGGTTCTGGGGAGCCAGGGATGGTTCTGGGGAGCCAGGGATGGTTCTGGGGAGCCGGGGATGGTTTCGAGCTCTTTTTTTTCTTGTGACCTCCCTCATCCAGCCTCAGGTGTGAGAGCTGGAGCCGCCTGTACCAGGCCTTGACCCCACAGCTGGGAAACTGCAGGACTAATCTTCACCAGTTGTCCCAGGAGCCCTGACTCACTTTGGGCAGGAGCCATTTTCCAGAGAGCTCAGCCTCACAGTAACACAGGAGGCTTTTCAGAGGGAGCCGTGATGAAATGCCAAGGCAAGCTCCGAGCCAGGATTCTGGGAAAGGAAAATTCAGACCTCCCCATGACTAACCAAACCGGAAGCCGAGGAAGGAAATAGTGAATTTGTTCTAAGTCTCTGCACTTGGAACCGACGCCGAGCACTTGTGTTCTCTGCGCTGCCCTCGGCAGTCAGGCGGGGATATCGAGCCTGACAAATTTCTCCTCTTTCTAGCTCCTGATTTCTTATTTTTCTCCTAAAGGCCAAGCAACATGGTCAAGCCTCCTCCAGAAATGTCTGCCTTCTGCACAGTGTCTGAAATGTCATTGCCAAAGAGAGAAGCTGCGGACAGTGGGATCCTGGTGGCATTCCGCCCACACAGACCCTGTCACCATCCTTGCAGAAGCAAGTGTCCTGGTCCTTTCTGTAGGGTGTCTGTGTCCTTGCAGCCTGGCTTTGGCAACATAGATTCATCAGACCCGTGGTGAATTCTTTATTGAGAGTGAAGTGGGAGCCACATGAATATAAGGGGACATTACGTGTATAAATAATCCTTTCTTCCCTTGTTCCCTCAACAAGGTTTCTCTGTGTAGTTCTGGCTGTTCTGGACCTCACTCTATAGACCAGGCTGGCCTTGAAGTCAGAGATCCGCCTACCTCTGCCTCCCAAGTGCTGGGATTAAAGGTATAGGCTACCACAGCCCGCCTTCTTTCCCCCTTTTAAGGACAGGCTGATTTCAAACTCACAAACCTCCTGCATCAGTGTCTGGAGTGCTAGGATTTCAGACCTGAGCCACCATGTTCAGCATCTTGAGGCTCCATCAGTATGCCAGTTCACCCGTTACCTGCCAGGATGCAGTCACCTGAGGCACAGATCCTGGCGAGGCCTGTATCCTAGGCAACCAATCCACATCTGGATGTTCCTCCTCTGCGATGCTGCCTGGCAGGGCCGAGAGCTGGGTTCTGCTGCTTCCCAGCTAATAGACAGCGTAGTGGTTAATAGTCATCGCCAGTTTTACATGGGTTGGGATCACCATGGTAACTACCTGTGGGCGTGCCTGTAAGGGTGAGCATCAGCATTCATTTTCTGCTTCTGATCGTAGATGCAACGGGACCAACCGCCTCACGCAGCTGCCTACCGTGATTGACTGTGTCCTCTCAAACTGGGAGCCAGAATATAACCTTCCTTCCTCAAGTTACCTTCGTTGGGTGTTTGATCATAGTGACAAGAAAAGTGGCCAATACAAACAGGCTGCAATATTGAGGGCTAGCCCCTGCCTTCGTGCACTGACCAAAGGCTAGCCCTAGCTTCACAGCAACTCCATATATGATTCATAGCCAAGCCTGTTTCAAGCCAAAGTCTCCTGCCCCAGCTCAGGTAACACATGGTGCATGCCTGCCCCTGCTGTCAGGTACCCCCAGAGCCCTCAGAAAGATGGCTTGGAAGAGTTAACAAGCTTCCAACACTTGATGTCTGATGAGCCATTTGAGAAGCTGTCTCTTCTCGACGGATGAGCAATGGCCAACGCTATTCTTGGTCCCTTCCCAATGTTTGCCTAGCATTAGTAAATCACTGCTGTTTATCCTGGGGTTCTGCTGTTGTTTTCTTTGGAAGCTCTGCGCTGTGCATTAGATAGAAGGCGACAGAGGCCTGCGTCCAGGGGGTGCCATATGCAGTGCAGACTGTCAAGAGTCGTGGGCGGCACTCTGGTCTCGGAGTCCTGCTCTTCAGAGGCTTGTCTGCCAAGGGCGACTCAAGTTCTCACTGGTGATCACACCAGAGAGAAACACAACTTTTACTTCTGTGTTTCACAATATCCACTTTGTCTAGGGAGGTACAGTTTATGGTAAAAATACAGTCTTGCCTAGCACTGACTTATTCATTTTAGCACTGGGTGGCTTTTCCTGTCAAACCCAGCATTAATTACTGCTGCTGTGGCCTTTGGTACTCAATGTCCCTGAGCGCCATACACAGCAGGTGCCATGAGTTTTATACCCACTACCCAATCTAGGCACCTGATTCTCCGAACTGACTCTCTCAGAAATCCAGACTTAGCAAATACGTAACAGCGGCCTGATCCGGGAGAGTAGAACTCTACAGTGAACACAGCCACGCTCTAGGATAGTGCTGACCACAAACGCCCTCTGGGTCTTCTGTTGGACCGTCCATAACAAAATCCCGCAGGCAGGTCAGTGGGGTTTGGCCAACAGACATTTCCTCACTGTTCCGAGAGCCTACAGGAGAGAAGGCTGCTTTCCCTCAGGCTGGTGACTCCCTTCTAATGCCCTGGACGCTGTCCTCTGTGTGTGTGTGTGTGTGTGTGTGTGTGTGTGTGTACCCTGATCTCTTCCGATGAGAACCCCAGTCACTGGATCAGGAGTACCCCGAGGACCTCACGCTAGCAGACAATTCCTGCAAAGGCCCCATCTCCAAATACAGTCACATAGTGAGCTCCCGGAGGTAGAGGCTTCAGCATGTGAACCTCGGGGAGACATAATTCAGCCCATAACACCCATTACTCAGATGAGAAAATGGAGGTAAGGAGCAGACAACTTGCACATCACTTTGACCCAGGCAAACAGCCCCAGGTGTTCACTGTCCACCTCTGTCCCATGTGCCTGGCTGTCGCCCTGGGCCATGGCAGCCACTGGTTCCAAGGCTACAATGCTGACATCAGGAAGTGAGTGAGAACCGAGCCAGCTCAACATCTCACCCAAGGCTAGAAAATGAACAAAGAGCCTCAGGAGGTAGGTCATCTGTCTGCTCTGAGGCAGGAAGAAGACAAGGCTCAGGTTCCTCCTGGGGAGCCTCTGCACCCTCTCCCTTCCCTACACACTGCTCTCTTCCGTTAAGCACTCGGTTGAATTGGAGCAGAGACCCACAAGTGCCACAGCAGGTCACTGTAGAGTATAAGCTATCTTTTCATGGAGAGGACTCTGAGCCTGTCTGTGGGTTCTGTGAGAACCACTTGTTAACTGCTATGACTAATCCTGGGACGATGCCTTCTCCCGGGACCCGCAGGAGCAGGAGGAGGGGGAGAAGTAAGGCCGGTGACCCTCAGTGTATGAGGAGGTGACACCCAGCTGCAGCCTCGGGTCTTGACTTGAACCACAGCTGCCCAAGGACCAGGGCCAACAGAGGACCCTGAAGCACCATCTAAGCCATGCTGTGGTCCAGCCCCCATCAGGGACACGGCCAAATACCCAGAGGCTTAAATTCCAGACTGATTTCATCTCTCCAGTGGTTTGCGAAAGCTGAGTTAGAAAAGAAATCAAGACGTCATTTCAGATGAGTGGGGGTGGGGAGTGGGTCTTAAGGAGGCCCCAGAGGCTGGCTTTACCATCTCCAGCTCCACGGCCGCACCGGGGGCTCAGACAACTTGGCTGTGAACCAGCTCATCTGTGTTTCTGGTCTCAAGGACTCGGGATGGAGGAGCCGCTGCCCCGTAAGAAAGCGGAAGCAGTCTAAGAACCCTACCCTCAAAGACTATGAGGGAACTTCTTATGCCCCAGATGGAACAAAATGGGTCCTGGCTTGCGGTGCAGATGGACTTTAACTACCTATACACGTGGCTGTCAGTGCTTTGCCTAAAGGGAGCCTGTTCCAGATCTGGAAAACAAAGCCGACACAAACCTTCATCTCTATGCCTGCCTCTCCGACTTTGGATACAAAGTATCCCAGGGTTAGACCCCTGCCGAGGCAGAGCTGCAAGCAACCAGGCCCATGGCCTCTCTGGTCCCAAGTTCTAAACAGTTTGTCAGATTCAAGTGTGGGGAAAGTAAGGCCAGTGACCAGCAAGAGCGCCTGCACTTTTCCCATGATGCTCTGAAAACTGTCTCTCGGCGGTACAGCACCGAGCCACTGCACACTCTGGGCAGGACAGAGCTGACAACAGTTCTTTTCTACCTCTTACCGAAGCCCTCACAGGAACTGAACAAGACGGGGACTCCATGTCTCCTGCACAAGCTGAGCTGCCGGAGCGCAGACTGCACCATACTAAGTACAAACAATTGGAGGAGCCTGGGAGGAGTCTGGGTTGGGCGGCTGTGTTTTCTGGAGTTTTCCTTTGGTTGGTTTTGGATTTTGTCTCTGATCTCACTTAGTGCCCTGGTTAGTTTTTGTCAGCTTGATACAAGCTAGGAGTCATCTGGGAAGGAGCAACTTCACACTGACCTGTAGGCAAATCTGTAGGACATTTTCTTGATTAAATGGTTGATATAGGAAGGCGTAACCCACATGGACTAAGTACCACCTCTGATCAGGTTGTATAAGGAAGCAGGCTGAGCAAGCCATGGGGAGCAAGCCAGTAAGCAGCATCCCTCCATGGTCTCTGCTCCAGGTCCTGCCTCAGTTTCCTGTAATGATTGAACTATAAGCTGTAAGACAAAACAAACCTTTTTCTCCCTTCCCCCCCTTTGCCCCCGCATTTCTTTCAGGCATGGACTCTTACCACAGTGACAGAAAGCAAACTAAGAACTTCCTTTTTGTCTTTCTCTGCACCCAAAGCTTGATGCATTTAGGCAAACACTACACCGAGCTGCTGTCCCAGTCCTCAAGCTATCCTTGCTGCAGGTGACGTGGCAGTCAAAGCAGGTGGCCACCCTCCTGCAGTAAAGTCTGGGTGCTTCAGAGACACCTGAGGGAGACCCTTGAAGGCTGGCTTTCCAGAGAAGCCAAGTGGAACGGAAAGAAAAGAGAGAAGCTCAGAGGCTGGGCAAAGCTCGTAAGCCACATCACTACAACTAGGAGCTCTAATGACTCGAGAAGGTTAGGAGCCAGGGACAGGCTTGAGTGTAGTCATCTGGGGGAATGTGGATGCCCTCCTTCCTACAGCTAATTCAATGCCTGTGTAACACCCACAAAGCCCTGGGTTCATCCATAATGGTATGTGAACTTGATGTGGTGGCGTATGCCTGTAATTCCAGTATTTAGGAGATGGAAGCAGGAAGATCAGGAGTTCAAAGCCATCCTCAGTTTCACCGTGAGTTCAAGGCCAGCTGGACCTGTGTGACAAAACCCCGTTGATGGACAGCTTAAAGAAAACAAGTTTGAGGCTTGGTCTGGTGACACAAGACTGCAATCCCAGCTACTCGAGAGGCAGAGGTTAAAGAATCTTGAGTCGCAGGTTTGTGTGGAATATGTAGTGAGTGTAAGAGTTACTCTGGACGGCTTAATGAGATGATCCTAAAATAAAAAATGTAAGGCTGGGACTAGCTTAGTGGGAGAGCACTTGGCTGGCACAAGCTGAGCCCTGAGCTCAATCTCTAGCATGAAAAGAGAAACAGGAGTTGGATCCTCACGGCAGATGGATGCTAGGCTGGCTCAGCATCTGGTACGGCTGTTTCCTGCTCACCGACAGTGCCTACTTGACAGTTCTTGCATGGATGGATAAAGACAGGAGCTCTCTGAAGTCTTCCTTATGAACACTAACCAGTTCAGGAGGCCTATCCTCAGGACAGCAGACTGCCCCATAGTCCCTCTCTGCTCATACTGTTGCTTTGGAGGGGGTTTCCTGATGTGAGTTATTTCTGGGGGAGGTAATGTTCAGTGAATAGCATCTGCCTCCCATAGCAGCTTATGAAGGTAACCCCTGACTTGCAGCTCAGGAATTCATTCAGTCACTTCTGTTCATTAGCCCTTGTCCCCACACCACTGGGAACACACTTGCCTCTTTCCTCTTGCTGCTTTGTCTTTCTCCTAGAGATCCAGAGGCGCCCACAGCATCCGCACCGTCATTTGCTGCCTCCGACCTGTGAGGTGCAGGAAGGGTCTGTGAATGCCAGGCTCTGAAAAATGGGCCCTAGGAACTAGTCAGGGTGACCAATCGGAGGGAAAGATCTGGCTGGCTGGGGGCCACGGGTCAGCTAGTTTTCTCAAATGTAAAATGGGGGTCAAGAGAGCATCCGATTAGCAGGTTGGGATGAAGACATGGGTGATACATGTAAAGGCCAGCATGGTGTCCAGTTGCCAGGAAACGGAGTCAGTATCGCTAGACTGCTAGTTGGAGAAAACATGGCTCCCAAAATGGCTTGCCCGTGCTTTAGGGGAAAGCAGCACCCACAGTTTGTATTTCTGATCCAGGAACATGCATGGAATGACCATGTGCTCCCGGAGGATGAAGCTGGCCTGGGCATCTCCTATCCCTAACCCTAGCTGCTCCTTGAAAATTCTCCAATACTCGTATTTTTCTAATACATAGAGACACTCAGGACCAGCATGAGCCTAGACTAAATGCAGGAGGTAAGTTCATGTGGATGGTGCATGAGGCCAGGCTGGGAGGTGGGGGAACTCTGAGATGTACCTAGGAGATGCAGCATGCCAGGGCTCTCTGTGGTGACTAAGACCAAGAAGAAGGTCACCATGTCTACACCAGGTGCAAGTTACATCTCAAGTTTCTTTCCTTCCTTCTTTCTTTCTTTCTTTATTTCTTTCTTCCTTCCTTCCTTCCTCCTTCCTTCCTTTCTTTCTTCCTTTTTTCTTCTTTCTTCCTTCCTTTCTCCTTCCTTCCTTCCTCCCTTCCTTTCTCATTCCTTCCTTCCTCCATTTTTCTTCCTTCCTTCCTTCCTTCCTTCCTTCCTTCCTTCCTTTCTTCCTTTCTTTCCTTTCTCTTTCTTTCTTTCTATCTTTTTCCTTTTCTTCCTCCCTCCCTTCCTTCTTTCCTTTCTTTCTTCTTTCCTTTCTTCCTCCCTCCTTCCTCCCTCCTTCCTTCCTTCTTCCTTTCTTTCCTTCTTTGTTTCTTTTTTTCTTTCTTTCACAGACCTGGAGCCTGAACCTAGGGTTTTATTCTAGCAGACACTCTGTCCCTGAGCTATAGCCCTACTCCCTCTTTTTTCTTTTTTAAGGTGAACTCTGGCTAAGTTATTCAGTCTGGCCTTGAACTTACAATCCTCCTGCCTTAGCCTCCAAGGAGCTGAGAGTGCAGGTTTGTACTACCAATCCCATCTTATTATTTTAGCTTTAGTTGCTCAATTTTATTTTTGCAAAAGTAATACAAGCTTGTGGTAGAAATTCAACTAACTTATGATTGACACATAAAAAGCAAATAAAGAACATTCTCACCCCAAACCTGTACCCTCATCACCAGCGGAGCCCCATGTATGACCCCTTGGTTTCCTTCTAAACATCCCATGCACATAAAAGTGCAAATACTCATTTTTTTTACCTGAAATAAATCCCCATTATATGGAAGTGCTTTTTTCCCCCTCCCTCAACAAAGCATGTCCCAGAGACAGACAAATGGTGCTGTAGACAGCCTGTGAGAGCCATTGTGATGCATGGACGCCTTTGCTTCTGCAAACACATCAGACAGAGCAAGACCTCGGAACCGCTTCGTCAGAACCACGTTCCTGTAAGATTTTGACAGAGATTGCTAAATTGTTCTGTAAACACACTGCATTGATTCGTGCTCCCACCAACAGGGCAGGGGTGTGTGGGCTTCCTCATAAGAGCAGTGCTCAGAAGTAGATGCTTTAAACTTTGCCAGTTGTGTGAAAGCATTTCAGGCTGGTGCCTCTGGACATCCTTTCAAAGGAAGATGGTTGTCTCACTTTCTGTACTGGCCTGGAAAAGCTAGATGCTGAAAAGGGTTCTCATTACTCAGAACAGTGAACTAGGACCCCTTTTTGGATCCTTTATGTCAGGTTTTCTCTTCATTTGGGTCATTGGAAAACTTAATAAGGCATATGAATTCCTGGACTTTTTTCCAGGTTCCTGACCCATGGGTTGGAGCACCAAGATCTGAAGGTGTCTTGGGTTTGAGCTTTGCTTTTGTAATCTTTGAGACAGGGCCTCCTTCAATCTTGTAGATAGGTGAGGATGGCCTTGAACTCCTCATCCCCCTGTTGGAATTCTAGTGTGTGTTATCATCCTCAGCTCTTCAGGCTTCTCTGTAGAAGTTCCCAGTGGACACTCATGATTAGATTCCTTAGTGCCCAGCTTACCAACTGCCGATGTATCAAATGCCGTGGAGGTTACAAGGAAGGTTTGAGCTACCAAGCTTCCAGCCATCTACTGTGGCCTTCCAGGATGCTATCTCAGAAAGAGGGTGTGCATGAGACTGAAGCAAGGGCCAGGTGGACCCACTCAGTAGACCTAAGCCCAGAAACCACAAGTGCTCAGCTCAGGTGTTCCCTGTTCTCCTGGCTGCCTCTCCCTTTGGGGGTGGGGAACGCCAGGCTCTGGCTCAGGACAGTTAAAGGTGACACTCCTCTTTCCTTAGGGCATCTGCAGATGGTCTTGGCCTCAAGTTTTTGTACCACCCTAAACCAAGTTCAGCTCTTCAGGAGAAAGCCAAGTGTTCTGCTGGTGGGGAGGAAACTAGTTTTTCTAGACCCAGCTGGGACCCTTTCTTCCTGATCCTCCTGGTCTGCTTTGCATCCATCCCATGTAGGCGTGAGCTACAGACGTGGATTAAATCAGTAGTTTATAACTGCATTCACTTCCTATTGCGTGCCCTGTCCATATGCCAGCATGGCCTGCGAAAGTCCCCTTCTCTGCGGAGGTCAGCGATGGGGTAAGTCCCTACAAACTGGGCAGTGGTATAGTCTCTCTCTCCTGGCTCAGGAAGGAGGGTCTTTCCCAGCGGGGGCCTGATGACAGGGTACGGATGTTTCATAACTGAAAACCCTTCTTAAACACTGTTTATAAGTCACGCCACTTTGAGCTTAATGAGCTGGGGCCACTGGTGTTGCATAATTGTCCCCGAGGAACACTGTTGGGCTCAGCCTACGTATGAAGAGGAACAGAAGGAAGGAAAGGCCACGTGTAAACTCATAAGCAAAACTGATTTATGTATGGGTTGCAAAACTTACTTTTTAAACCTCTGGCATTAAAGGTACATCTGGGCACAACCCAAAATTCTGCATCTGACTTTAAATGTATTATCTAATTTTAAGTCTGTGTGTGTCTGTTCATGAGTGCAGGTGCCTGCAGACAGATACAGGCAGTTATGGGCCACTACTGTGTCTTCTGCAAGATTACTCCGCATTCTTAACTGCTGGGGTGGTGAACTAAAATCAACGTCTTCCTAAATAAGGAGAGTACTCCGGTTTCCCACAATCCCTCATCCTAGGATTCAACATAGATCTCTAAATTGTTCTGCAGATACATTGTACCAACTTGGAAGGGTCTTTCCTTTAGACTGATACTTTTTCTCCAAAGCTGGGACTCAAGTGGGCTGCAAACTACCCTCCACCCCATTGGCAGGTAATGATCCCGATCTCTCTAAGGGCTGAACCCCCTGTACTACCCCCCGTAGGTGTCCCTTTCAAGGGTGATGGGGAAGAGGCTATGGTGCCATAGCCCTCTGACTTACCACATTGCATCTTTATAGCCTTATTTGATGGGTGGGAGTTAAAGACAGGTTCTTGGGATCTGAGGCTGGCCTCAGACCAGCCAAGCATGGCTTTCATCGCCTCACGCCCCTGCTTCTATCTGCCACATGCTGGGATTCCAGAAGTGCACCACCATGCCTGACTGGTTGGACTCAGGCTTGCAGCCTGCCAACTGGGATACTGCTCAGCCTCAGCCCTATGATACCTCTTTGAATAGGAAAACAAGGGAAGCAATGGAGTGTCAGAGATGGTAAATGAATGCACACAGATTCTCCTCTTCACCCCTGGGTGCTTCCACAGCAGCCTGGGAGCCCAACCTCCCCGCTGACAGACAAGGCTGACTGCAAGAATGGAAACTTGTCTACCCACCATGCTCCAGGTGCCCTGTGCTTTGTCCTCCTGCTCCTCTACAGAAATCGTCCCATAGTGTAGGAAACCTTTTAGCTGCTCACGTGTACCCTTCATAAGGCAGACATTCGGGGCCGAGTCACTCTACACTGTCATGTAAGACTTGTCAGCTCACCTTGGATGATAACAAATATTTGTTCAATGACTGCACAGTGCAAACGTTGCCCAAGCCCGGTCTGTTTGCTTTACCGAGGGAAGATTGCTACCTCTTCACACCTCTGCTCACTAATGCCCCTTTCAACCCTCCTTTCCTCCAGTATTTCTCTGCTGGTCATGACTGTGGTCGCTGCTGCTGCTGCTGTTGCTGTTGTTAGTGGTGGGGTTGTCTTGTTCACATCAAACTTGCTATAGTCTGGTATCATCTGAGAAGAGGGACCTTCAAATGAGAAAAAGCCTCCATCAGATTGTCTGTAGGCAAGTCGTGGGACATTTTCTTGATTGATTAATGTGGAGGGCCCAACCCACTGTAGGCTGAGCAACCCTTGGGCAGGTGGTTCTGGGTTGTGTAAGAAAGCAGGCTGAGGAAGCCAGGAGAAGCAAACCAGTAAGCAGTGCCCCTCAAGGCTCCTGCTGTGAGTTCCTGCCGTGAGTTCCTACCTGGACTTCCCTCCATGGTGCATTATAAACCTTAAGCTGAGATGCCCCTTTCCTCCCCAAATTGCTTTTGGTCACTGTCTTTATCCCAGCATCAGGAAGCAAAGTCTCCTCCCTCCCTGATAACCCCTGAGTTCAATTCCTGACTCTCGGAATTCATTTTTCCAGTGAGGGTCCTTAGAAGAAAATTGTGTGTGGGAAAAACAAAAACAAAAACAAAAAAACAAATCAAAAAAGGCATTTTCCTCTGTTTAATTGTTTATTAAAAAAGGGTCTTATTTTGTAGCCCAGAAATACTGCCCACAACCCCAGTTATCCTTTTACCCACGCCTCCCACATGCTAGGACCACCTACAAGCAACACCCCAGCCCGCCTCCCTCTGGTTGGTGCACACTGTTTGTAAGCAGAGGTCACGAGGCTATCGGTTGTTTTGAACGGGCTCTGCTCTCATTTTTTGGTAGTGAGAACTGTGGCTGCGGTCTCACAGGATGAAATCCAGGCTTCTTTGATTCCTCTAGTTTTGATGTGCTTGGCTCTCTTTGGAGAAGATCTATGTAGCCCAGGCTAGCCCCTAATGCTCCATCTTGTCACCTCCACCTCCAGAGTGTTGGAATTGGAGTGTGGCCCACAACCCTCAGCTCACAGGAGGAGCTTCCTCAGCCATATATCTTCTTGCTGTAATGACTTGAGTTTGGGGTGTGTCTGTGGGATCATTGTGCAGAGTCTCTGTGTTGGGCTTGCTGCTACAATCCTGCCTGGTCTCGCTGCACTTTGCGAGTCTGAGACATGAGTCGTAGGGCAAGTGTAGAAAACCTCAGCTCTCAGACACTGGTCTTTCCCTTTCCTGCAACACATGCTGGAACTCCTTATTACTGGTAGGAGTTGTGTTCCCAGGTTACTACACACTGACTCCTATTCCTGGGAAAGCCTGGGGTCCTGCAGACTTTCTCATAGCTTTCCCATCTGATTGGGTGGCACTTGACATGGATCCATGTGTGTCTCTGCTTGTGAGTTCCTTAAGGACTGTCAACCCGGGAAGTTACAGTTGAGGGACTGCAATCCCACCTCAGCAAAGCTCAGCCAGCACAGCTTCTCCTGTCAGGAACATCACAGCGTCCTGTTCTCAAGGACACTTAGCAACACTTTGGTATCTATTGGGGACACCTTAAACAGAAAAGCTACCAAAATGCAGCACAGAGTGGGAATGTGTGTACCGAATGGCTTGTAGAAAGGACGTGTTTGTTGGCACAGGTAAACAGTGCCACTCTGGTGGGCATCAGCTGGTGCCAACTCCCAGTTCACTGGGCAAGGGTGACCTCAGACACACTGTAAGCCTTGATCTTTCCCAATGTGCATGGATCTTAGCAAGTAGGAAATGAGGAATCTGGAGCCAATAAAGATTATCCTGTGGCTGTTTGAGTATGTGTTTGATGTTTTGTTTTGAGAAAGGATTTTTCATGTATTCCAGAGTCGCCTGCAACTCACTATGTTGGTAGCTGAGGCTAGCCTTGAGCTTTTGACCCTCCTGCTTCTTTTTCCACCTTCCAAGTACTAGGGATATAGGGATGTGTCACCAGCCAGCTTGGCATTAGTTTATCTCTGGGTGTTTACTTGTTTACTTACTTATCTACTACTTACCATAACAGTCTTGCCGTGTAGTGTAGGCTAGCCTCGTACTTGAGAGCCTCCTGCTTCAGCCTCTCAAACCTCTGAGTGACAGGTACATGTCATGCCTGGCCCCTGGGTCTCTTCCTTTTGGAAAGTGTAGCTAGGTTATTCATTTAGTGTCTTTGGGTCATGGATTCACACGTGTATAATAAGCAGGCTAGTCTTCATGCTGATCAGTCCAGCTTCCTGCCAAGGAATAAAGTCCTCACGGCTATGATGAGATGACGAAGGAGTTTCTCGCTGGGCTGCCTTAGACACACTGGGAACGTTTCTTTTCTTCTTTCTTTTTGTTTTGTTTTGTGTTGTTTTCGAGTCGGGGCTTCTCTGTGTGGCTGTCCAGTATGTGGGACACTGTCCGGCCAGTCCACTGGGCTCACAAGTGAAACCACTGCAGACTCCAGTTCCCCCGCGTTCCCTTTCCTCCCTCAGGCTTGCCTGGATGTGTGTGCTAAGTGATACATATGTTCACCTCTGCAGACACACGTGTAGCCCAGAGCTCAGATCAGGACAGCTTCATGGATAAGTTCTTCATCTTTCCAGGAAGTTTTGGCTAGTCTGAGGGAACAGTACCCCTTCCCTGTATAACGGAGCTTAGGTCGCAGAGGTAGGCCAGGGTGACTTCCTTTGTAACCCCGTTGCTAGAAGCCAGCCTGGCTCTGGGACTTTCCCAGGCTCCTGGCTCTGAGCTTGGGCAGCATGCTGTGCAGAGCCTTTTAATCCAGGTTTCCCATACAGCTTCATTCACAGGAGCCAGCAGCCACTGTGAGCAGATGGGAGGGCTTCTCCCCTCTCCTTGGTGTGTCTTCAAAGGCAGTGACTCTGCTCCTCCAGAGAAAGCAGCTCTTTCTCAGATTGGGCCGCAGCAGGGGTCCAGGCCCTTACATTCTTCATTTCTCCTCTTTTCTTCTTGCCAACTTCTATTCAAGGCTTCAAGCATGCGCGCCAGTCCTTTGCTTCGGAGCAGGTCCAATGCTCTTCTTGTTGCTATGACAACTGACACAAACACACAAGCAACTTGAGAAAGGAAGAGCTTATTTCAGCTCACAGATTGAGGGGTCAGTCCACTATAGCGGAGAAGGTGCGGTGGAAGAAACATGGGGCAGTGACGTGGGAGTTTCTGGCTGTATCACGTGATACGGACTCACGTGATGGTTTGCTGAGGCAAGACCCATGGGTGAACATGTGATGTTCGGAGAGAGTGTAACTAGGACTCCAGAGACAGTGGGGGAGCAGAGCTTGCCTAGCTTGCCTTGCAATGCTTCGTTACTCTCAAGTCTTTGCTGGTCGGAGAAGCATGGCAGAGAACGTCTCCTGGCTGGTTCCGGTTGTTCCCGCTGACTCCTGCTGGTTTGGCAGAGGCCTGGGGGTTCCTGCCACTACTGAACTAAACTGATGGTATCCTGACAATGAAGGTTGGAATCACCCCAAAGAACTACTTCTAAACAGTCCTGTTTACCATCTCCCTTACCTTCAGACAGTGGGCTAGAAGTAGGGTGGGGTATAAACATTTGAGAACCCTTATTAAAGGAGGGTTTGAAAATCTAAGCCTAAGGGGCAGCTGGTCAGTCTGTCTGCAGTCACAAAGCAGAGGTGAATGCTGGCGCTTGGCTTGCTGTCTCCTTTTGATTCCTGGGCATGAGATCAAGGAATGGTGTCACTCATGTTGAGGGTGGGTCTTCCCCTCAGAAACCTCCTCCTCTTCACCATAAGGCATTTGCTCCTATCTCCAATATGGGTCAAATATGCAGTAGCTCTCTGTGGAGCAAATGGTTTTCAGAATGAATGAATGAATGAACGAATGATGGAGAGGCTTGCCTGAAGACCTCCCTCCTCATCTCAGAGTACACTTCCTCATTCTTCAGACCAGCACAATGTACCTGTCTGTTCCGTGACTGTTCGCTGCAGAACCATCTGCTTTAACTACCACAAGGAGTATGGACAATACTCTAGAGCTACAGTGAGCTCGGCCTCACAGTGTCCTCAAGGGGTCTCTCTAGCAATGGGGGGCAGGGGGTGGAATTGATTTCCCATCAGCAGTGGGTGGACTGAAGGTTGCTATATAGAGCTGATGAGGAGACCAACCTTCAGAGGCAAAACTCACTGCCACCCCATGGGACAGACAGGAGTGTCACTGTGACGGTTCATTTTGCTCCATCTACACTGGTGGTGAGACATTACTTCCAGTTCTGTCTGTGGGATCTCTCTGAAGAAGCTCCTGAGTTGGAGGACTGCGGGAAGATGCTAACCCTCACTGACAGGGTAGTGTCTAGTCCCCATGCCCATGATGTGACTTCCCGGCACAGGCAGCTCTGGTCACCAGCCTCCACACCACACGTTATCTGGGCTTCCATCCTGAGAAGGGTGCGGAGGGACTTCTTAGCCTCTGTCCTTGTGAGCCAGCCCCTGTGACAGAGTCCTTCTGCAGACCCGATTGCTTCTCTTGATGATTGCTTCTCTAGAAAATTTTGATAAATGTGGTCACTTGGTCCAAGACCCAGCTTTCCCACCAGGATTTCCTGGTCTCTTTTTCTATCATAGCAAGTTCTGGTCAGCAAGCGATGCTCAGCTCTCCTTGACAGCTGAGCTGCAAACGGCGTGTTCTTTGTCTGCCCAAGTTCATTCCACCTCCCCCTCTCCAAGAGCTTGCTCTCAGCAAGCAGTAATTATTAGACTTTTCAAAACTAGTAATTATTCTAATAAACATATTTCATTCTTGAGCATGCTTTATGCACAGGGTGGAAATCCTGGCTTTCCATATTTATCAATTATTCGCCTGGATTAAGTTTTAAATTAAATTACATTCATATCGTTAGTCAGGTGGTAGGCAGAGTAAACTGGCTGCTGCAGGAGCATCTTGGGTATTGAATTCGAGATATCTGGTTGGAGCAGGGATGGAGCACAGGTGGAGCATGGGTGGAGCATGGATGGAGCACAGGTGGAGCACGGGTGGAGCACAGATGGAGCACAGGTGGACACAGATGGAGCACAGGTGGAGCACAGGTAGAGCATGGATGGAGCACAGGTAGAGCACAGGTAGAGCATGGATGGAGCACAGGTGGAGCACAGGTGGAGCACGAATGGAGCACAGGTGGAGCACGGGTGGAGCACAGATGGAGCACAGGTGGACACAGATGGAGCACAGGTGGAGCACAGGTGGAGCATGGATGGAGCATAGGTGGAGCATGGGTGAGCACAGATGGAACATAGGTGGAGCATAGGTGGAGCACGGGTGGAGCATAGTTGGAGCACGGGTGGAGCATGGGTGGAGCACAGATGGAGCACAGGTGGAGCACAGATGGAACAGGGATGGAGCACAGATGGAGCACAGGTGGAGCAGGAATGAAGGGATCCAAGAACAGGACTCCATTATGTTGGCTTTTAGCTGTCACTCATAACTGAAGATTCAGCATCATTTTTTTTTTTTTAGTCTGTCACCATTTGGAAACTGCAGCTCAAGACTGTGACCCAAGAGTCTAGTGTCCTCTAGAGAGAGCTTTCTTCAGTTATCAAACATAGCTGTTTCATTTATTTAGAGGCAGGGGCTTACATGGCCTAGGCTGGTCTCAAACTCATGGCGTAGCGGAGGTTAGCCTCTGATCTTCCTTCCTCCAGCTCCTGAGCCCTGTGACTGTGTATGAGGGCCACCATGTCAGCTTCCTGGGATTTAAATCTAAAATGTCCATCTTAGGTGTCCGGTCCTCTGCTGACATTGCTGCTTTGTGAAGTGTAAGGAACTTTGAAAGGTGTGGCCTCCCTGAAGGAGTGAGGGGGCGGGCTTCTGCTTGTATCTGCCCGCTTTGTGTCAATCTCCTCCTTGCTCTCTGTCTCTGGTCCAGTATGTGATGAGGAAGCAGCTCTGTCACAGTTTCCCACCATGATGTCCTACCCCACCCAGCAGTTGGGGTGAAGCAGCCGTAGCCGATCCCCCTGAAAACATGAGCCAGAATAAATCTTCCTCATCTACGTGGTTTTAGGCAGGTGTCCTGTCTGTGTGAGAAGGCCACTAACATGGAGACAACGGTTACACCACCACATCTCAGACAGGAAACCATCCTTAACAGCACCGAGGGACCAGTGTGTGCGCAGCTTCATGTGCAGACTTGAGAGGACAATCCAGATGCAACCACCCATTGCTCGACTCGACATGGAGAATTATAGTTTTGGTTAGTTCACCCTACCCCTTCCTCAAGTACCCACTCCTAACCTGCCAAGTATCTGCTTCCTATGTATACACTGAAGCACCACCATGAGTCAGACTAGAAATCCTGTGTTGGGGTGGGGGGCAGAGTGTACCAGAAGAAAGGCCATCTTGGGTCAGTCTATGTTCTTTTAGGCATCAGCAAACTACAGGATCCACTGGGAATATAAGCTTCAAGCCAAGGCCCAATGTAGCAGGGATATCAAAGGCCTACGATCAGCTGTCTAAGCTGCAGGTGGGACATTTAGGGGTTTGTCCTAAGAAAGCAGAGATGAGCTAAAATATGGGTAGGCAGGCAGACAGACTGATAAGGATATTGTTTATAAGCAAACAAGTGGGAGCCACTGAATTTTAAAAACTGGGTTATATAAGCAAAGCAAGATCTCTGATAGATGCTGCAGAAGGCAGCCCACGATCTGGGTATAGCAGTGCATTTGGGAGGCATTCTCAGGGGTTTGGGGTAATGCAGGTTACAGGATAGACTGTCTCAAAAGAGACAAGACAAGGCATGGTGGTGTGCACTTGCAAGTCTCAACACTCAGGAGGCTGAAGCAGAAAGATTGACAGGGGTTTTGGGTCAGCCTGGGCTATATAGAGAAACCCTGTCTCAAAAGGTCCAAACTAAACTAAAAACTCAAATCATCCAACAACCAAGAAATCAAAAAAGAAACAAACCATAAAGTTCTTCATAGAATGAGCTCAAATACCCACAAACCAGGAAGTAGACACTTAAAGGTCAAAACAGCTACATTTAAAAATCATCAAAGCAGGTTGGGCAGTGCTCAGGAGGCAGAGGCAGCAGATCTTTATGAGTTCAAGGCCAGCCTGGTCTACTGAGTGAGTTCCAGGACAGCCAGGGCTACACAGAAAAACCCTGTCTGGAAAAAAAAAAAGATAGATAGATAGATAGATACATACATACATACATACATACATAAATGATAGATACATTAATAGATAGATGAGAAATAGATACATTGATAGTTAAATAAAAAGAATAAAAATACAGACTATCACATCTGTCCCTGGCCAGTGAACACATCTGTAACTTTCATTTCCTTTTTAGTAGACCCCATTTTCCAACTTCTCTGAGTACTGCTTTTTAAAAAGATTTATTTGTTTTTATGTGTATGGTTGTTTTGTCTGCATGTGTGTCTATGCACCACATACATGCAGGTCCTGCAGAAGCCAGAAGAATTTCCTAGAACTTGAGTTAAAGATGGTTGGGAGCTGCCATGTGGGGGGGGGGGGGGCTTCTGAAAGAACAGCCAGTGCTCTTAACTGCTGAGCCGTCTTTCCTGCCCCATATATTACTTTTTATGTAAGAAAATTGGGGAATTGGCAGTAAGCTTGTCACACAGCCTGATGACCGGAGTTAAAGCCACCATATAAAGGTAGGACTAAAAAACAGTTCCACAAAGCTGTCCGACCTCTACACGTGCACTGGTGAGTGTCTGCCTTCATGGTTGGACTGATGGATAGATGGATGGATGGATGGATGGATGGACAGATGGAGGGATGGATGGACAGACAGACAAACAAATGAATGGACAGACACGTGGATAGATGAATGGAAGAATTGATCGATGGATGGACATACAGACAGAGATGGAATCAAACACATCAAGTAGAGCTGACACCTCTTTTTCTTCAATAACCTTTTTGAGTGCAAGGGCTTCTGTCTCTGTAGGTGGGGCTGGGAGGGCCTTCAGTGGATTGGTTGGAAAGGGCAGCTGCTCCATCCAGGGCATTCTCTGCCCAGGTGGTGGGTAAGGCATCATATCTGCAGCTGTGAACATGGTGAGGGAGAGACTGTGTCATATTGTACCTTTCTCCCTGGTTCATAAAACCCTGCTGTCATGCAGAAACGGCATTAAATTATTGAAGTGTGAGCCTGCGAAGCGAAAGGACGGGCTTATGGACACCTCTGTGACTATTAAATCCACTTTGCTCTGGGCTGTGACTTTATTTTCTTAAATTCATGGTGACACGCTGCTCTGAATCATCCGTGAGCACAGCTACTCTGCTCTACGAGGTCGTTCTGGGTTTGTAAATATGTGGGGTCTGTGGGAGAAGGGATGGAAGAGAGAGGAGGCTGGGTGGGCCAGAAGCAACCAAGAGGGTGGGCAGTCCTCAGACTGCATTCCAAGAGGCTAGAGAGGGAGACTGAGGATGTAGTTCGGTGGTGGAGGGCCTCCCTAGCATGCAGAAGCCTGGCACTGCACGGACCAGGTAGGGTGGTGGCACACACCTGCAGTCCCAGCACTTAGATAGCAGAGACAAGAAGACTGGAAACTCAAGGTTATAACAAGCTTGAGGCCAGCCTGGGCTATGGAAGACCCCTTCTATTAAAAACACAGTTTCTCTTTCTGTGTGTATCTTTCTTTTCCCTGTCCATATAATTATTGTTTATTGAGAGAAACTGCTCCTTAGCCCATGTATTCATGTTTCATAATTCAGGAACACAGCTCAGCAATGAACTTCTATGGAGCACAATCCAAAAAAATTCTTAGCATTCTGAAATCACTTTGCACCCTGAAAGACAGCAGCCTGCCTCATCTCTTCAAAGTCTTGCATGAAATCATGATTCGGGTAGCAATCTGCACACACTTTCTTTCCTGGTTTGGCCTCGCCAAACTTACAGGAGGCACCAACTCCCACAAGGAATGTGCCAACAATATGAAATCATGGAAACCAATTTCTTCCACACCAACGTTCTTCCCGGTCCGTGGAGAAATGGAGAGCCTTGTGTGTGTCTTTTAAACTTTTTTTATTTATCACAGTTGTACTATGACCGTGTGGGCAGATGACCACAGCATGCTATGACAATCAGAGACAACTTTTGTGAACCAGTTTTTTCCTTCTATGGTGGGTTCTGGCATTGAATTCAAGTCAGCCAATTTACACTGCTGGTGCTTTGACCTGCTGAGGAATTCTGCAGGGCCCGTCACCTTCTCATTCCTTTCTGATATTTACTCTTTGACTCCACTTTCCCAATATACTTTATATTTTCTAAATGAGGTTTCAAAATATTAATTTCATGGTGAAGCCCTACCCCACAAAGGGATTAGTCTTGTCACCCTTAGACTAAAATTCTGATCAGAGTGAATCTTTTTTCTTCTTTCTAGGTCCTAGGGGTTGACTTTGGAGCTTCAGACAGACTAAGCAAGTGTTCCTTTTACTTTTTAGTCTTGCGGGGGAGGGGGGGCTCTAAGTTGCCCAGGCTGGCCTTGAACTCATTCTGTATCCCAGCCCTCTCCTCTCTTCCTGGGATTTCCTGGCTGTAGCCCTAGGCCCAGTTCTGATTTCTTTTGGCTAAGTCTATGTCTTCCTCAGCTGCTGTTGACAGAAGACAGGATACACTGTTGCTATTCTTGGCTGCACTGCCATAGAAGAGAAGAGATAGATGTTGCTAAAACCGTCCATAGTCCACCTGTTCTATTAAGCGTTCTTCACTGAGACACTGAACCTTTAAGTGTGGCTGTGAACTTGTCTATTTCCCCTCCTAGGTTTACCACTTTCACCTAAAAGAAAAAAAAATTTAAAGCCGAGTTATGGCTTCCTCTTGACCCGTTGGCCTCTTAACGACGCAGCAATAACGTTTGCTCCCTTAGTACTCTAGCCGTGTTCATTGTGGATGGTTTGTTTTATTTTTTTCAAAACAGGATTTTCCTGTGTAGCTCTGACTGCCCTGGAAGTTGCTCTGTAAACCATGGGGGCATCGAACTCAGGAGAGTCCCCTGCCTCTGCCTCCCAGGCCCTGCGATTAAAGGTGTGTTCTGCTGTCACCGCCTCCATCGCCACAGCCTCCTCCAGGGCCACCTGCTCTGGTGTATTTTTATTTCGGATATTGGGTTCTCATCTCTCCAGGCTCCAGTCGGGCCTCGTCTCTTTAATTTCATCTTCATTTTTTCTTCTACTTACCTGCCCAGTAGACCGCATTTCTGCAGTGTATGGGTACGGCTGGGTGTGACAGTGTCTGCTTTCCCATTAGTGGGTTTCTATATTTTGCTTTTTTACTTGCCTGGTGATTTTTTTGACTGCATGGCAGACATTGTGGAATCCATATTTTTGAGGTGTTGGATTTTTTGATGACCTTTTCAAGTGTCAGATTTCCTGCTGGCAGGGGATCAAGTTTCTCTGAGTCAGTTTGCTGCCTCCCCAGCTCCTGCTGACTCTCTGCACAGCCCTTGTGGCTGATTCATCTTGACCACTCAGGTGGTGATTCCCTAGGGCCGTGCCTGAAGTTCTGCGTGCCACCAGGAATGCGGGACATAAGTTGTTCCCTCCCACATGTGAACCCAAGAACGATCATATCACTGCTCTTCAGAGCAGTTCCCAAACTCCACAGTCTATGCACATGGTAACGAGTGTTCATCCAACAAACTAAGAGGATCCTTCTCTAGGCTACCCCGACTTTCTCTGGGTGGTCTTTGTTGCAATTTCTATTGTTCTTTCAAGGTTCTGCCTCAGGCTGGGTGGCCATGGTGCACACCTTTAATACTGGCCCTCAGAAGGCTGAGGCAGGAGAATCTCTGTGAGTTTTAGGCTAGCCTGGTCTACAACATAAATTTCAGGACAGCCGGGGCTAGCGGGAGAAACCCTGCCTCAAAAGACAAAAGACAAAACAAAACAGATCCCACCTCATAGATTCTAGCCATCCCACCTTCCCTGGTCTGATCTCTCTCCTGGTTCCCAGGACCTCAAACTGTAACACCGTATACTACAGACACCAGTGACCTGGTGCATGCTGGGCAGTCGCAGAGTTAGATCTAGTCTGAGCAATGGTCATGTCTACTGTTTGCTTCCCAATGTCTACCAGGTCTTCGTTTATTGTGCGTTTGTCCTGTTCCTCAACTGTGTAGAAGGGAGCTCTAGCCACTGTGGCTCCTGGTGGGTGGGAGTGAGCTCTACAACACACTGAAAAAGTCTCTCAGCTGAGAGAGAAACATCTTGAAGGTCAGGTGAATTAGGGACTCCATTATTGATTGTGAGAAGTAGACTTCTTTCACAGATGGAAAGTTGGGTATGGTGTGCATGCTATAATCCCAGTGTTGGAGAGGTGGGAATGCAGGGGAAGGAGAACAGAGTTTAAGGGCAGCTTGAAGCTACACACGGAGATCCTGTATTAAAAGCAGGGGTGGGGGAGGATGGGGGGCTATTAAAAGGATGAGTATTGACTCAAGTGATACAGATTGTGCCTAACACACACACAACCCTGAGTTCTGTCCCCAGCACTTGTCAGTAATCCCAGCATGTCTTAGTCAGGGTTTCTATTCCTGCATCAGGGAAGCAGTTGGGGAGGAAAGGGTTAATCAGCTTACACTTCCACATTGCTGTTCATCACCAAAGGAGGTCAGGACTGGAACTCAAGCAGGTCAGGAAGCAGGAGCTGATGCAGAGGCCATGGAGGGATGTCACTTACTGGCTTGCTCCCCCTGGCTTGCTCAGCCTGCTTTCTTATAGAACCCAGGTCTATCAGCCTAGGGATGGCTCCACCCACAATGGGCTGGACCAGGGATGGCTCCACCCACAATGGGCTGGACCAGGGATGGCTCCACCCACAATGGGCTGGGCCCTCCTCCCTTGATCATTAGTTGAGAAAATTTCTTACAGCTGGATCTTATGGAGGCATTTCCTCAACTGAGGTTCATTTCTCTGAGATAACTCCAGTTTGTGTCGAGTTGACACAGTTGTGACACAGCATTTGGGAGGCAGAGGCAGGAATGTCGGATGTTCACGATCATTCTTGGCTATATGGAAGCTTGAAAGCAGCCTGATCTGCAGAAGACAGTAACATCCAACCAACCAAAAATCATTTCAGCTTCTGCAAACAAGGGAGGATGGAAGACAGACAGACGCTCTCCAGACAGCACCAGCCAGAGGGTCTGACAGTAAGCTTTGAAAGCACTTCCTGGTGACATTTATTCTCTTGCTCATGTGGGAGGCTGCTAGAGAACTTTGTAGACAATGAAAGGCCAATGAAAGAGGCAGGAGTCTGAGTCTGAGAAGGTCTGACTAGAGGTGGGGGGGGGCAGCAAGAGGGTCAAACTGTAAGCCACAGACTTGGGAAGACACCAGCCAAAAACAAGACTTGAATGAAAGCGGTGTAGTCTGAAAGAATGCACTTGACTATGACACTGTGATTCGGGGCTGAGGCACTGTTGACATATTTCTGAACTGTTCCGGAGAGAGACAGATGCCAGACAGAGTCACCTGTGAGTGACCCTGCTTCTCCAAGCATTCCAGGCCTGTCAGTGAGGCTATCCTTGGAGCTTTCACTCTGTGTGCACATGAAAGTAAAGGACAAAAGGCTGGGTGATGCCTCTGATGGGGAGGCACTTGCTTCTGCAAGCAAAGCCTGAGCACAAGTCCCACAACGGCGGGCTGACGGACTGAGCTTATAATGGCCGGCACTGGAGAGGCAGAACGACCCTGGCACTTACTGGCCAGCTACCCTAACCTGCACAGAGCTCTAGGCAAATGAGAGACTCTGTCTCAAAGAACAAGGTGGACAATAACTAAGGAACAGCATCTGAGGTTGTTTGTAGTTTCCAGACTACAAACATATATGGGTGCTTATGCACCCACACACATGTACACGCGCGTGTGCGCACACACACACACACTCAAACATAGGAACACACACTTGGCTCTCATTCACAAGTGATGGGAATTCACAAGTAAAAAAGATGGGTGTAGGATACTCACATTCAATCTCAGCACTCAAGAACCTGAGGCAGGAGTACTGTTAAAAGGGTAACCTGGTCTACATAGTGAGTTTCAGGCCACCCAGGGATACACAGTAAAACCCAAAACTGATGCTCTGAGCTAAAGCTGCAGCACCCTCAGTGGTGGAAGAAAAGAACAGAAGCTGCCCTCCAAATGCATACTGTGGTACATGTACTCATACAAAATAAATCAATAAACACAACTGTTAACAGACTAAAGGAAAAGATTTTAGGTACAACACTTGCCCAGCAAGAGCGCAACCCTCCCCTACCAGCAACAGAGCAGTCAAGATGTCCATGTAAAATCCAGGTTTAGAGCTGGAGTGTGTATCTGATGTTGGTCACAAGATATATCCAGGGTGCATCTCTCCAGGATTACAGATCTGCCTTATCTGACTTCGTGATGCCAGAGACCATAATACGGTCCAATATCGGATGTACTCAGGATGGTGGTCTCTGTGTGGATGTCAGAGCTGGTTTCATGTGCATAGAAGCCCTGCTTAATGGTGCTTACACAGCATGAAATCGAAATTGCTTAGCGGTGAGTTCCCTAAAGCACCTATCTTTAAGTGATGCGTGACTTTAATTGAATACATAGAAAGGGGAATAAAACTCCCTTTATTATCAAAATGAAAGAAAAGGTTTGCTTTTTCAAACCTGGTGAGAGTAGGCAAAGCCACAATCAGAGGGCACCTAGCACAGAAGATGGACTGCCTGCCTGTGGCATGGGCCACCAGAGCAGATGCCAGGGTCCCTCTCAGCTCCAGCTGGACACCATTAAACATGGTAGGCCAGCTTCTGACCTAAATCTAGGGCAGTGCAGCAGGTGCAAAAGGCAAGGAAACCATCTTCAATGGGACATCCCACAGAGACGCTTTTATATACCCCGTCATCTCCATGGCATTTATTTATATATGTGGTGGTGGTGGTTGGGAAGATGTACACATGCCACAGCATGCATGTGACTTTCAGAAGACACCATGTGAGAGTCAGTTCTTCCTTTCACTATGTGGGTCTTGGAAGTCAAACTGACTCAGGTTGCCTTTGCCCACTGAGTCACGTCACCAACCCATGGTTTTGCTTTTGAGAGAGAGTCTCATATAGTCTAGACTGGCCTCTGGCTAGTTTTATAGTCAAGGATGAACTTTAACTACTGGTCCTGCCTCCATATTCAGGGAGCTGGGATAATTGGTTTCTGCAGTGCTGGGGATGGGACCTTAAGCCTAAAGCCTGCTAGACAAGTGCTTGACCAACGGAGATGCGTCCCCAGCCTCCAATGGCACCAACCACTCTCTGTTGACCTCTTCTTTGTCCCTGTCCAGGGTTAACGCTTATGTAGCACCATAATTTCTGTTTCTGTGCAGTTTCTGGCTGTGGCAGATGAGCCCTTAGAGAAGGGCTAGTTTATCAGTTTATAAATGTGTGGGGAACGAGACTCACTCATTTCAAAAGGCAGGGAAGAGCATTGGCATCGGCTGTTCTAAGCAAGCCGTCTGCTCATAAATAAACTGTTAGTCACTATTTAAGTCCTCGGTGTCTGTCTGTCTGTCTCAGGTGATTCTGCCCAAGGACTGTTGCCCGTTGCGGTGGATTCTGCAGTCTGGACATCCCAATCTCCCAATTCTCCATCTTCGCCCTGGGCAACACAATGGCGAAGCATCTCAGAGATGTGTATCTCTGGTTCCTACAATGTAAATGAATTCGGGGGTTGTCCTTAGTCTTTACTGAAGAATTTGAGCTTCCCAAACCACCAAGCCACCATCCCACCCACCCACTGTCACTAAGAGTGTCAGGTAAACCCGGAGTGGGGCTATTCACACACTGGAAAGATGCTTTGCCTCCTGAACTTTCAGGTAGCCTTCCTGGAGCCTCCCTAGGTTCAGGTCTGTGGGGAGGATGTGACTAGAAGCTGAATGGTTAGCTCCATGGTTCCTTGTAGTTATGAATTACTCTTTTCTCAATGAAGCATCCAGGCCACAGGGTAAGATGGGAACCCATCCACAACAGCCCAGTATTCTTGTGTCAGAGGGTGGGTCAGCAAGAGCGGGGCAGATTTACTTTATCAGAACTTTCTGGGTCCTAGGAGGCTTCAAAATACAGACTTCCAGACTTGATTTGTTTGTTTGGGATGTTCTGTTTTGAGACAGGACCTCAGCTATCACAGGCTGGTCTTAAACCCCCCTGTTTAATAGAGAACAACCCTTGGATCCCTGAACTTCCCAACCCCTTCGCCTGAGCACTAGGGTTACCACCATACCCAGTTTATGTAGCATTGGGATTGCAGCCCAGTGTCCCATGTGTGTTAGCAAATACTCTGTTCATTGAGCTAAGGGTCCAGCCTGAAGATGCCCTATTTATCATAGATTCAACATAGAATATACAGGTCATAGACATGTATCACATGGGAAGGAGACTTGCCCAGTGAGGTCCGAACATTAGGTTTTGTCTTGGCCTCTCTGGGCTGTGTTCCTTCCTCCTGAACATGTGACAGGACCCCTGCTGGAGTAAGGGTCACCTGATCTACAACTAGACAAAGTGGATCCTCCGAGGGCTCAGTAGCTCCTCCTTGGGAAGGTATGGGGGGGCGGGTCACAGGCATTGGGAGAGGGCTTCTAGCCTGGAGAGCTGAAATTCTGTTCATTCTGGCTGCTTGGAAGGACTGAGGGTGGGGGCAGGAGAGAGGCACGGGGAATAAAGACCCAGCCTCAGCCTCCTTCCTTCAGATCAACATGCCATGCTTCTAGGTATCATAGTCTGATCCCCAACCTGGACACTGATGTGACCTACAGCCCACTACATGTCCTCACTAGTCTAGTCACTTTGCTCCCTTGAGGATATGTTTTCTTTGTACTGAGGGGTGGTCTTCCTGTCCACTCCCTTCCAAGCTGTGTTCAGGACTCAGAGCAGTTTTGCCTCCACAGTGCCCCGAGATCTAGGCTGTTCTCAATTGGGAGAGGAATCAGGATGTCAAACGTACAACACTGCACTTGTCTGCATTCAAGGATGCTTTGTCTGTACACTTCCTTTTCCATATTCTAAAGCAGAGTCCTCCTGGCCGGGGGGTGACATCCCTTTATCATCCGGAGACTCTACTCCCCCTTATACAGTAGCACCACCCCTTATAGGATGCCCCGAGTTTATGCAGAAGCCTCCTTCTGGAGACCCAGCCTCCATTTCCCAGTGGATCTAGGCTCTAGATGATTCAGAGAGGCCTATTTGGACCCCCACCCCCCACCCCACGTGCTTTGTGCTTTATGTAGTGATTTTTCAAAGCACAGAGGCTTCTTGGAGGGTAAAGAGATGAAGAGCCATGGAGACTTTGGGTTGCTATTGTGGAAACTACCTATGAGTCTGAGCAAGCCTTCGCCAGCCCAGAATCAGAGAATATGGTCTGTGCAAACAGTGACTCTGAGATATGTCCCAACACACTGATGGGTGTTTAGGAACCAGACCAGAACTCCACATGAGGTTCTCCTTGTCTGACCCAAAAGCAAACTTCTCCAACTGGAGAATGAGTTGGATGCCTGTTGGGTTATGTTTTGAGATGATTATCAATTCCTTGGCTGGGTCAGTGTTACTGTGCTTATGCAGAAAAGTCCTCATTTTCAGGAACTGTGTGTTGGCGTATTTGTGAGTGAGATGTCTTAATGTCTGCATCTTACTTTCAAATGACCCAGCAAAAATGTATTTATATTTATAGAGAGCATTGTGAATACTACACAGAGGCAGAAAAAGAAAGAGAAAATGCACGTGGAAACATTTATTGTTGAGTCAGGCAGAGAGCAGGATGGAGCCATCTCTCTGCTGTTCTCAGAGCCTTTTATCTATGTCATCGGCATTTCCAAGTGAAAAGTTAGAAGAAGAAAGTAAGGGACAAAGGCAGGGAATCTGGTGAATAGTTGCTATGAAAATAATTACAATTTTTACTGAAAACAAAAAAAAAAAAAAAAAAAAAAAAAAAAACCCAGACATTGGGGCTAGACAGAAACATCCGGAGGGCCCAGCTGGCTGTCAATCAATCAATTATTTTAACAGGTGTTTATTAGTGGTCTGTGCTGGGCCTAGAATGTCTGCAAATAACAAAAAGGAAGCAAAGCCACTCACTATGGGCTTCTTGTCTTTGAAATGCTTATGACCAAATTCTGCTCTCCCCTGGTGGGGACGGGGTGGGGTAGGGATAGGAGGGGAATGAGGGGCATACCCACCAACATTGCATTGCACCTCTGTTAGCAAAGGAGACCTCTCCCAGAAACTGCTTAACCAGGAAAGAGGAAGAAGAAGAAGAAGAAGAAGAAGAAGAAGAAGAAGAAGAAGAAGAAGAAGAAGAAGAAGAAGAAGAAACTGATCCAGGTTGTTTCAGGATGCTAGACAAGAGGGCAGCATGAACAGTATTTCCAGAGGTCTGAGAACATGCTTACAGGCAAATGAAGAAAGCATCCAGCTTCCTCAGGCTGGTGATAGTGGAGAGCCCTAGAGAGAGGGGCTGGAGAGGGTCTCCATAAAAATGGGTCGTGCCATAGCTGGTTCCAACCAAGGACCAGGCAATGAGCCCAGAGCCCCTCAGAAGCCTTGGTGAGAGGTTTCATCCAGAGTCATGTTAAAGCAGTTACATGATCAGTTTAATGGGGTCATTACCTAGCACGGTTCTATAAAGTGGTATGGAGGGGACAGCCCCATACCAGGTGCTCAGTCTACTAAGAAGCTCTGACTTCCTACTTGGCACCAGGATGAAGCCTGAAACCTCTGTCTTTCCTGTTTTGGTATCTCCTATACCTTGGGTCACTTGCTGGACTCTGTGTACACATGTTAACCCCTCAGGAATGTCTGTGTAGCCTACCTCACCTCCCTTTAAGGCTCCCAGGAGCCATTGTCCCAAACCCACAGTCACCCATGCTAGGAATAGCAGACTCAAGGACAAATAGCCCTTCTATGAAGGCAATTGTGTCTGAGGGTGAGGCTTCACCAGGAACAGAAGTAATCATTTCTTGAGAACCATTGTCCTTCGAGCACTAAGGATCCCCTTGGTTTGCCTTAGATAGCAAAACTAAGATAAGATGGGTGGCTCATGCCTTGACCAAGACTGGTTAATCACCTGGACCTTGTGCCCTGTTCCCATTCTCTCTCAGTTTGAATCTAAAGCTCATTTTAGTGTCTCCAAAGACAAGCTCGGAGGCCAGCAGACCTTTATCTGTTCCCTCTTCCCCAACACAATGATTCAGTCTCTCGCTCTCTGCCTTCCTTCGGCTGCTCTGCTTGCCCAGTCTCTTCCACTGGTGTAGGGGAAAGGCGGCTGAGTCTGGACTCTTGGTTGGTTACAACGCCACCAGAGCATTTCATTGAATAGCTAAGGGTAAATGATTCAAAGTATCATCTCCACTGAGATGACAAAGATAACTGCAAGAGAGGTTACTAAGTATCAGACAAGTTATAGTCTGTTTTGTTTTGTTTTTAAGTTTTTCTCTTCTCCTCCCTCTTTCCCTCCCTCCATTCATCCCTCTCCCTCCCTCCCTCCCCCTCTCTCTCTCTGAAACCCTGGCAGTCCTGCAAGTAACTTAAATAAACTAGGCTGGGCTCCAATTTTGGGTGAGGCTCCTGCCTGGACTCCCAAGTGCTCAGATTACAGGTGTGGGCTCCTTTGCCAGCCCTAAATTTCACTCTGCACCACAACAATGTATCGGTGGGGAGTGCAGAAGACAGACTGCAGTATTGCTTCCATGCTCCCAGAGGCTTCAGATCCATCTGATGAGAACTGTCCCTCCAGATAGTTCCAGTCACAGGGCTCCAAGAATGTGTGTGTGTATGTGTGTGTGTGTGTGTGTGTGTGTGTGTGTTTGTGTGTGTGTATGTGTGTGCGTGTGTGTATGCATGTGTATGTGTGTGTATGTGTGTGTATGTGTATGTGTGTGTATGCGTGTGTGTGTATGTGTATATGTGTGTGCATGTGTGTGTGTATGTGTGTGTGTGTGTGTGTGTGTGTGTGTGTATGCGTGTGTGTGTATGTGTATATGTGTGTGCATGTGTGTGTGTATGTGTGTGTGTGTGTGTGTGTGTGTGTGTGTGAAGGAGGGGTGGGGGGTCGTGACTATGTAACTGGCCATATGGTTTCAGACTCTAGCACATAGAGTCACTTTTCTCAGTGCTCTTCACAGAGAGTTGGAGTGAAAGAGGCAAGATTTGGCATCCTTTATTTTTGCTGAAAAGCAATTTGTCTGTGAAAAATGCATATATCTTCATTGTACATACAGCCTGTGACCTTTCTGGGAACAGCCATGCACCAGCTCTGGTCAGCATGCGGAGCAGCAGAGATAGTAGTACAGAACGGTCAAGCATGCACTCAAGCCTTTGTCTCTGGCTCTATTACCCTTAGGGCTGATTTCTAGAGGCACCTCAGCTCCACACTGCACTAAGAACAAGCTAGAACAGCGGCCACATTGTCTGGGACTAGTGTCCAGCATACAGTGAGCCTGTCACTCAGGTCCATGCGTTCATGACAGAATTCTATAGCTCAAACCTTAGTGATAAAGCAGTTCTTATGCACAAGTTGGGAAACTTCTGGGCAGGCACAGAGTGTGGTCCCCATCGTGCCTTGTGTCCGTTAGAGCTGCTAACAGCGAGTCACTAAAGCATCCTCCTTATGAACTCCAGCCACAGCAGCTCCTGCGGTGTGGTAGAACTTGGGAAGGACGTTTTAATATCTTGACCAAAGCCTCTGTGCACACATGGTTTAGATTCTGGGGGTAGGGGAGATTCTGATTGTTCAATATCAGTGTTTGATAGTCTTCTGGTCCTAGAGCCTAGAGGCATGGCTCAGGAGGTCTGAAGGCTTGCGCTCTATCCCAGCGCCCAGGGAAAAAGTCAAGTGTGTCTTTGAAATTCCAGCCTGGGGACAGTGAAGGCAAGTGAAACCTTTGTAGTTATTGTCCAGCCAGCCTACCCCACTTGGTGAGTTTCAGGACCCAGGAAGAGACCTTGTTAACCAACGTGAGGTTGACCTTTGGCCTGTGCACGAGAGTGTGCACCCACGCTCCTACCCCCCCAATATGTTTTGTTTCTGTTCACACAATCATAATTTTTTCTACTTTCTCCATGGCAATATTTAGGAAAAAACAACAAGCAGACACCATTATGAAAAGTCTTTGATGCATAGTGCTCTCTTCAAGCTCCCGCTTTGGACTAGGGCCGCTCCAACTCTTTCTCCTTCAGACTGTCTACAAAATAGTATACAGTCCAAACATTTGTTAATTATAAAGCACAAAAATTACTTAAAAATAACCCTCCATCCATCATCTATAATTTTACCATTTATTAAAGACAAAAGTTTCATACGAATGGGATTAATGTGTTAAAGACTAAATGTTGGCAGAGTATTTGATACTTTAGGACTGAGCATCTTCAGAGTTTTTCAGAATTCATCAATATCTTGATTTTATAATCATCCATGCTTCGAACTCTGCTTCACATAAGTACATAGTACAAAAAGGAACAAGGATGTTTAGAGACATTTCAGAAATTGTTGGAAATTCAGTCCTAACTCCAAGCCAAAATTTATTTAACAAATTTTTAAGTGAAACTCAAGTCATCACCTCAAACACCAGTTTTTAAAAATCAACATTCTAATGCAGCTCAGAGATCACACCAATTTGATCTGTGCCGGGAGAGATGGCAGAAAAATATTAAAAGTCTTTGTTCCCTATGATTGAGCCAGCATGTTTCTACTGAGTCAGAAAAGTGGATGTACAGAAAACGTGCTTCAGTTCGTAGCATAAGAGTCTTGAGAGTCTTGAGTCTGAGCCTAGCTGTTCCCGTGTTTGGTTGCTGTTCACTGGTATGACATCATGCACAGTACACATGCATGTGCTTTCTGTGCAGAACTGACACTGCAGTGAAGTCTCATGAAACACCTCAGATTCATTAAACATGCGATTCTGACGTTTTACCCATTGTGTATTTTGAAAACTTATTGTGGCCAAATTTTTGGTCCTCTTCATACACTCATCCCTTGTCATCCACCCTCTCCAGGTTTTTGAAGGTTTCTTGGCTGTCCTGGAACTTGCTCTGTAGATTGGCTAGCCTCAGACTCAGAGATCCTAACGCCTGGCTTCCACATTCTTTTTTTTTTTTTTTAGCCTGGGAGAGTTTTATTTTCTAAGTAAGAGGGGGCCAGCACCATATTGACTCACCTTCCACATTCATTCTTGATCCGCAGTTTTAAGACCCTGAGGCTCAGACACAGTGAGTAATCCATGAGCCGGGAATGATACTGGAACCCTGTTCACGCATTACTAAAAACATAGCGCTGTTTCTACCCAACCACTGTACGGTCAAGGAGCAAAGCTCTACAGACTTCTGGAATAAAAATATTAGATTGTACAGGGCAGCACCAGAGCAGTGCCCTCCCAGGGGAGCAACAACACTCTTTGCTTGACCCCCGCTGCATCTCCCATCTAGAGACTCAACCTTGCATCCCTAACAGGAAGGATAGTCTCTATTTTCTGTCCGTTTGAAATGGAGCTAACTGTCAGAACCCAGCAACCAAACCTACTTTTCAAAGCAAATGCCTTAAAATTACAGGGAAGTTGTAGCAATAGTGTGGAAAGCTCACACATGGTACACAGATCCCCCGAGGCTGGAGTTACGGATGGTTGTGAATCTCAGTGTGGATGCTGGAAATTCATCTGGGTCCCTGCAGCAAGTGAGCTTAACCACTGAGCCAGTTCTCCAGCTCTTTCCACCTTAACGTTTGAGCCAGGGTTTCTCACAGAGCTGTGGTGACTGGTTAGACAGCAAGGCCCTGGGTTTTCCTATTCCTGTTTTCCTGGTGCTGGGATTATAGATGTGTGTTAGCATGCCAGATGTGTGGATGCTGAGGGTCCTAAACGGGGTCTCCATGCAAGTGCAGTCAGCACTTTCTCCGCTGAGTCATTTCCATAGCATCTTCCCTGTGTCGGCTGCAGGGGTGACACCCCACTCTTTCCTACATCATCAAGAGAGGGTTTCCCTCTTCTCCACATATTTATCCTATCACAACCACTATGGACTCAGAGGTTTAGATTTTCTTCAATATTTGTTTTGAAGTGAGCATCTTAGATTTAGTGGGGGTGGTTGTCCTGACATTGCGATTCTAGCTTCTTTCCTTTTTTTTTTTTTTTTTTTTTTTTTTTTTTTCTGCCTTTCTTGACTTTTCTATTACAGTAGGATGTCCCAGACTTATTCGGTACTCTTCCGGTGTCGCACCTACTCATCTCCACAGGAGCAGTGCTTAGAGTGGCATGTGGCGTGTAGCGTGGTATCAGGGGCTGGAGCTCTGGGCACGATTTGGTCTATTTTCCTGTAGTAGTGATGAAACACTCCGACAAAGGCAACTTGAGGGAGGAAGGGCTTCTTTGCCTCATAGTTCAGGCGACAGCCCAACATGGCAGGACAGCCACAGCAACAGGAGCTTGAGGGAGCTGAGCAAGAGAGGCTTGAACGCATGCTGGTACCTCTCAATTTCCCCATGTCATGAGCAGTCCCAGGTCCTCTGCCTAGGGAATGTGAGGCCTACAATTAAGATAGGTCTTAATGCACCAATTACTGTAATCAAGATAACACCTCAGAGGTACAGACAGAGGTATATGATCTATGAGGTGATTCTAGTCTGTCAAGTTGACAACAGCAACCTCTACACAGTGGGAGGTGTGTTCATGTCTGCTGGCTACAACTGGCCAAAGCCCATATATGTATCTGTATCTGTATACATAAATACACACCCATGTTATCTACCTCTGCACCCATATCTGTATCTGTAACACAAACACATACATCTATCAGGGGGTGGATGTGTGGGAAGTGAGTTCACCCTTAGCTTTGAGTTGAGTCCCTAGGAACATTCTTTGCCTTTCTCTATTCTCAACTAATGGAATTCCTGATTCCCCACAGAACAGCTTTACGGTTTGCTGAATGTCACGAGGAATAAAATGGGTTTGTTTTTTACACCCAGTCTGCTAGAGAAAAGGGACAGTGCAAGGAAGGGTCAGCGCTCCTGCATCCTTTTATTCCCCAGGCCGAGGTGTATAAAGTCTAAACACTCTGTTTAAACATTAGAAGAAAGGCTGGGCATGGTGGTGCATACCAACCATCCTAGAATTTAAGAAGCCAGAGGCAGAAAGATCGGGAGTGCCCAGTCATCTTTGGCTACATTGCACAAATAAAATAAGGACAAACATTTATTCTTTGGTTTCTTTATGTTCTTCACTGGAAACAGTTGGGTTCAGATATGTGGTTTGGAATTTTGTTTTTATTTTCCTCTTCTTCAGTGCTTTATTTTTGCCTATGTATAATTCTCTTTTGAGGCAAGATTTCAAGTAGCCGAGGATGACCTCAAACTTGCTATGTAGCAGAGGATGCCCTTGGGATCACAAGCGCGCACCACCAAATCTGGTTTACCTTCTTTCGTATTTAGAACCTGTAGACCATTATCAAACTTAGAAAAAGATTCAGGGAGGTTGCTCCTCCCATCTGGCGTGTCTTTCTCTAGGGGTTCTTGTGGTTCACTAATCTTTTTCTCTCTTTCTTAATGAGACAGAGGCTTCACGCTACAGCCCATGCTGGACTTGAATTTGCTGTGTAGCCAAGGCTGGCCTCAATCCTCCTGCCTTAGCTCTCCAGTGCAGCCATTCACAGGCATGAGGCACCGTACCCAGCTCGTGTGGCTTACAGATCTTACTGTTTTCTGATTTATCATTAGTGTGTGTGTTTTACCCAATCAGGCAGATACATTTATGTTTTCTTATTTTCTTTCATATATACATATACATATATAAACAGCATATGACAATGCTCTCTGACACTTGCTTTTTTTTGTATCATGGCGTGTCCTGGAAATCACTGCATATCTGTTCACAGAAGTCTGCCTTATTCTTTTTTATAGTCTTGCTGACAGTGTTTTGTCAAGCTTTTGAGTTTTTGCCAGTTTGTGGGGGGATAAATAGTATCTCTGTAGTTTTAATTTGAAACAGAGTGAAGCTTAACATCTTTGCACACACTTATGAGCTCTTTATGGAGCATTACTGGGAATTGTTTATAGTTTCGCCCATTTCTTAGAGAACCCCTCTTAGTGTTTTAGGTTTTTTACATACCAGGGCTATCTTTCCCTTACTATGTATATAGACATAATTTCCTTCATTTGCCATTGGTAGACATCTCTAATTTTGTAAGACACACATAGTCAAACCCAACCAGTTTAATAGCTTTCAAAAGTATGGGTGTGTGTGTTTGCACATGCACACGTGCATGTGTGTGGTATATGCACACATGCATATTCATGTGTGTATGTAGAAGCCCGAGGAAGACAGCTGGTGTCCTGCTATGACACTTTCTGCCTTAGTTCCTTGAGACAGGGTCTCTCACTAATCCTGGAGCGGGGCTGGCAGCCAGCCGGCCCCAACCAACATCCTGTCCCCAAAGTACTTTTAGATATGTGTTCCTATGCATGGCTTATCAGTGCTGAGATTGAACTTCATATATGCTAAGTAAGCACATGGAGGACACGTGATGTTTGGGTATAAATAGGACTCAACGGACAGTGACAGGCTTGCTTACAGAACTTGTTGTGCAACACTTGTGGGTCTTCAGTCTTCTCTGATCTTTGCTTCCCTGAGGGAGGCAGAGCCAAGAACTCCTAGTTCTTGGTCCCTCCCTTATGCAGAGCTGAGGCCTGCCTGGCTGTCCCTGATAGGTCGTGCCACCGCTGCTGATTCCTGTTTGCTGTCCCAACTCTACCAAACTGGACCGCTGGCTTATCCGTGAAGTGTTTGTGAGTGGATCGAGCTGCCGTTGCTGACCTGTGAACTGAACGGCTGATTTCCAGATGTCGAAGACGGGAGTTGCTCCAAAGAACCTTTCTAAACAGGTCCACTGCCCCCACTTCCCCTGTATCCTTTCTTTCCCACTACCTGTGGTGGGTGGTGGGCTACAAGGGAGGTTAAAACATTTAAGAACCATCATTAAAAGTAGGATTTGAAAAAAAAATTAAAGTTACAGTGTGGGGCTTCCAAACTCTTACAGTTGGTCCATACCTGTTTATCTGTAGTCCATGAGCCTGGGGGCCAGCTGTGGGGTTCTTGGCTGGCACCCTTGCCTTGAGCACTGTGTAAATGCATTTCCTATTTGTCTTCAGAGGTATGGTCTTGCCTGCATTTTTATGTCTTCCTTACCTTTGAATTATAACCGTGTGTGTGTGTGTGTGTGTGTGTGTGTGTAATGTAACATGTGTTTGTAGACATGAGTGTGGCATGGTATACATATGAAGATCAGAGGACAACCTAATGTTCCTGTGTGGGCCCGCACCATCCACCCTGCTGGAGATTTGGTTTCTTCATTGCTAGCTGGCCCACAACCTTCTGGAAACTCACCTGTCTCCCTGGAGCAGCGGTGAGTCCAGTCATGCACTGCCTGGTCGGACCTCCCGTGGGTCTGGGGATCTGGGCTCAGCTCTTTAAGTTTGGGCAGCAGCATACCTCTGAGGTGCTGAGGCACCTGGACCCTCTACTGGTTTAAGCTGAGAGGTAGCTAATACGAGAGCTAAGGTATGTCTTGCTTATTCCACACCATTGCCCCAAGGTGTGTGGAAGTCGCCTTTGATGGGAACTGTTGACGTTTCCTTTGCTCCTGGAGTATCCTCCAGATGAAAATTGTTGGAAGACATATATTAAACTGGAAAGTACTTTTGGGTAGTAATGATGCTGGGCTTAAATCTAGAGTCTTGTTCATGGTAGGTAAGAAGTTAGCCCGACTTACATCTCAGCAGAGATTAACCTTTGGAGGAGGGGTAGATGAGAGAGTTGTTCTGACACCAGGTTTCTTTGTGTAGCCCTGGCTGTCCTGGAACTCTCTCCACAGACCAGGTTGGCCTTGAATGTAGAGATTGCTGGCCTCTGTTTCCTGCCACCACCCGCTCAGGTATTAACATTTTAATACCAACTTTGTTTTACCTTTGAAGTTTCCTTCTCAGGGATTCTAATTCAACATCTCTTTCCTGAATCTCAACAACTTCCACTGAACCTTTTTACTTATTTTTCTCATCTCCAGTCTCCTCCCTCCCTTGCCTTTCTTTTCTCCTCCCCATTTCACACGTGGATGTATGTATAGTGTGCACATGCATATATACATGTATGATTGTGTATGTGTGCACATATGAATACATTTACACTAAGGCCAGAGCTTACATGTTCTTGTTGGTGGGGACATGTCAGACATGTATACGTGTGTGTGTGTGTGTGTGTGTGTGAGGCCAGAGGTTAGTTACCTGTGCTGTGATTACTGATAGCTCTCCACCTTACATAGTGAAACAAGGTTCTCAGCTTGTTGAACTAACCAGCTTGCCCCAGGACTACCTGCCTCTACCTCCCACCCACTGTGTCCCAGGTAGGCCACCAAGCCTGCACACAGTTTTGGCGTGTTCCTGGAGTTCTAAGTCCTGGTCTTTACTTGCATGGCAAGTACTTTAACTGCTGAGCCGTCTCCAGACTATTATTTCTTCTTCCCCACTTTCTCTGCCTTCTCATTGTCACCATCATCATCATCTTCTTCCTCCTTGTTTGTCTCTGTCTGTCTGTCTGTCTGTCTGTCTGTCTCTCATTTATAGCAATCTTCTGGCTCAGCCCCCTAAGTGCTGAGATTATAGGTGACACAACCACCATCAGTGTGTGTGTGTGTGTGTGTGTTGGGAATCATAATCAGATGAAATGTTAGGATTCCTTTTCCACACTCAGCAATGTGATTAACTTTCTGTTGTGTTGTTTTCTGCAGTAGCAGATTGCTATCCTTCGACTTCTCAGATGGAAGCATTGGGGAGCAGGGCTCCAGGAGGGGACTTTCTCTTCTGATGATGCTGTGCTGGTGAAGGGGCTGCTCTTCTCCTTTATGTTCTTCGGGGTTTGTCCTGCTTCCTCCTCCCTCCCTTCACTGCTAGGCCTGGGGGGGGGGCTACAGTTGCTCCCACTTATCTGACTTTCCTCAAGACTCTGCATTTTCAAGCCTGTCATCTCTTCAGCAGTTTACAAATCTCTTCCCTGGTCAGCACAGCGCTTGAATTCTAGTACTTGGAACAGAACTTCTTCTTATGGCGTGACAAGCCTGTCTTCTGTGAAGGGCACCTGCGGATGGGGTGTCTGGTGGAGTGGGGTGTCTGTTGGAACTAAGTAGCTCTTTCTCCTCACTTCTGAGAAGTCTGAAGTTCAGGTGAGGCTCAAAATCCTAGTAGCCAAAGGCTTGCTTTTCTTTGTTCAGGATTGGGTAGACTACCGCCCAGGGAGTCCCTTCCTCCAGCAGTCTGTGCAGATCTCAGAAATATTTACCGGCTCTCAAGTACTGGAAAGTCTTTTCTAGACACAGGGACTTAGAGAGTCACAAGGGCACGGGCAAGGTTACAGTCACCAGAGCTGCCGTCAGAGAGCTCGCTGCTGCCCGCTCTATTAACTGGGTTACTATGCTCACCTCATTTCTTCAAGAAAGCAACCAATAAAAGAAACCGAAACGATTTAAAATCATAAATTACCATCCTTACCCCCTCTTAGGCATGTTCATTTAAAACCATCACCATTTTGTTCTTAGAGCAGGCAGGGTCATTCTTACAAGCAAGTTCCTTGAAATCTACCTTCCCTGTCTTAGTCTTGCTCAGACCGCAGGGCAGTGCATGCCTATCATCCCAAGACTCAGGAGTCTGATGCAAAAGGTGTGCTGCAAGTTTGAGGCCAGCTTGGGCTGCATGATGAGTTCGAGGCCAGTCTGGGTTATAGAATGAGCCCTTGTATTTAAAAAAAAAAGCAAAAATTAAAAATAAAAAGCCAAGAAACCACTATTGCCCAAATAGTAAATGAAATGGATGGCGGGTCCGGGGTGACCTCTGCAGCCTGGACCATTCCAGGTCTTTGGGGAACCGTGCGCACGTTCCCGCGGCCTCCACCTGCAACTCCCGGGGGCGCGCAGTGGGCGGGGCGCCGCTGCCATGGAGACTCGGCCCCGCCCCCGCTCCCGCCCCTCGGCGTCGATTGGTCGCCCTTTGCTCCCTGACCCCGCCGCCCGGCCGCCGCTTCCTGCCGGGCGCTGAGCGCCGAGCGCCGCCCGCCGAGCGCCGCGTCTTCCCGCGCCGCCGCCCCGAGCTCCGCCCGCCGCGCGCTCCGCCCGCCGCGCCGCCAGGCTGCCCGGCGGCCGCCCAGAGCGAGGATGCGGCGGCGCTCGCGGATGCTGCTATGCTTCGCGCTGCTCTGGGTGCTGGGCATCGCCTACTACATGTACTCGGGGGGCGGCTCCGCGCTGGCCGCGGGCGGGGGCGGCGCCGGCAGGAAGGTGAGTGCCGCGAGGCCTGTGCGCCGACCCGGGCCTGCGGGCTGGGAGTCGCTGTGCACCGAGAGTGCTCCCGGGCTCGGGGCAGCAGCCGCGGGGGACCCTGGCCCGGACGCGCGCCTCAAGTTTTCTCCGGGCCCTCAGGCCAGCGGCGCGAGCCCGGCCCTGCCCCGCTCACCCGGGGCTCTGGGTGCAGCGACTTGCCTCCCGCACGCGGGGCGCGGGCACCCAGAGCCACGTACCGCCCTGCGCCAGGATCTTGGGGGCTGTTATCTCGCTGGCGACGCTGCGCTCCACTCCCTGTGCCGGGATCATAGGGACAGCCCTCCCGCCGGACTCCCTGCCCCCTGCTCCGCACTCCACCCAGCTCGCCCCGGTGCCACACTCACTGCTCCGGGATCCTGGGGATCATTGTCACCCGAAATCCGGTGCTCCCACATTCCTCCCAACTGGAACCCGCGACCCTCTCGTCTTGCGCCCAGATCTTGGGGACCTTTGTCGGGCTGGAACCGTAGTGCTCCAGCGATCAGAGGCATGATTCTGCCCGATGCCCCTCATCCTGCACCTCGGCAGAGGACGGACCGGCGTCCTGCCAGTCTTCCCTTCCTTACTACACTGCCCACTTCAGCCCTTGGTCCCTCACGGCGGCGGGAACTGCCTAGTCTTTTACGCTTGCGTTTTCTTTCCTCAAGTCCCTCCTCGGTTGTGTGTGTCCGATGGGTTCGGTGGTGAGGCCATGGGGACCACGGGTCGCTTAGAACTTACAGGTTCTGATTCGGCAGTCGTCTCGGCTTGGGTACCGAGTGGACGCGAGCACGAGTGCTGTCTGCTCTGGGCTGCTGTATTCTCTCTGGAGGGGTTTGTGATGTTTTACCAACTAACGAGTTTCAAAATATAGTTATCTTTTCCAAAGAGCTGCAGCCCTCCCCTCTTGATTTTGAGTAACACCACAGGAGCAGAAAATAATGGAAGTAAACCATGGCCGAGGGGATAGGTCTTGAATAGAATGGACTGTCTATGAGCCGACTTTACCCTCAGTTAGACACTGAATGTCAAAGGCACATGGCTGACTCCCCTTTTCTCTGGCACCTTTAAGTTATTCCTAGCTGCAGTTAAGGAGGGAGGTAAGGAGGGAGGGAGGTGGAAGTGTCGTTTTTTGGCTCTGGAAGGAGTTCATGCTTCCTTATTTTCAGTAGCGAAAGTGGAAACAGTGTTTTCCTGTGCTTGGCTTGTGTGGGGTTGACACTGCTAACAATGCTTTTTCTCATCCACACAAAGCAAAAGCAAACTGAAGCCCTGGATCGGCACAGGTATGTAGAAAGACACCTGTGGGATCAGCCTCCCAGGGATGTCACCCTGCCTCTGGGGGGGGTGTGTTGGCAAGCAGTTGGCTGGTCTCCCTATTAAGATGCCTAAGAGGTATAAGCTTTAGGTTTGGAGAAAGCCTGAGACCTCTTGTGAATTGATGGAGGAGGATGTGGGATTCTGTTGTCCTGGCTCACAGTGTCATGGTTTAGTGATATGCACAGCAAGGAAGCGGTGTGTAAACCGCAGATTTTGAAATGTCAGTAGTGCTCCATTGATGTGACAAGGTGGCTCCTGAGAGAACCTGAGGATGCCCCCAAACTGGCGTGTCGCCTTGAATCCCTTAGTGGGTCTAAACACTCGAAGGCTCCCCATATTTTGTTCATCCTCTTGCAAAGATACCATGTGTGATTCCTTTAGCGTGTACAGCGTGAGTGTGAGGCTAAGACGAGCAGTGTTACTGAAAGCCTGTAGAGTTTTTAGCAGTGAGTAGACAGCGTTTCTTCCCGTGTTTGGTGCTGATCACAGGGGGCTCTTGTTCCATCTTTAGTTAATTCCTCCTGCTCTGCTGTTTTATTCCCAAGGGGCCCCAAGCTTCTGGATTGTGCTCTGGGGATTGTCTGAGGGCATCCTGTTAGGATTTCTGCTGCTTCAGCAGCCAGACCAGGCTGTGCACTCTGTGCCCTGCCTGCTGAACAACTCCAGAACCCAGGAAGTCAGCTTACCTCAGACTACCGACTGAATGAACTAAGGAGCTGAAAACCGACTGTCAGCATTTGCTGGAGAGCCTGGACTCGATGCTGTGATTCCGCAGGGCTGAGGCCCCACGTTAAAGCAATTTGTGCATAATGTGTAAAATTGCATTCATTTGTATAGGTGTCTCCCCCGTCATATTTACTCTTGCCTCCCTAAACTGATGATTTGCACTTCAAGAATGCCTTTCCTTTGAGCATCTTAAATGCTTTAAAATTTTAATCATGTTAAGTTTCCCTGGGGCCCTGGTATGCTGGCAGTGGATGGAGCTGCCTAGGAGGGGAGGGCTTGCTGTTGAAAGGAAGCTGCCTCTGGCTGGAGTGTAAGGACAGGAAGGGTTCCCAGTCAGAGAGCAGTGAGCTCAGCTGAGAGCCTGTAGGCCCTTCATGGACTGCCTAAGAACCTGAGGTACTGCTCTTCCTGGGAGCTGGCACCTCTGCTGCACCCACTCTGGGCCTCAGGTAAGGTGTTTGGCAGTTAGGCAGGAAGCACTGGGGAGGGACCATTGGGAGAACAGTTCTAAAGGCAGAGAAGGGACTTGGGCCTATGATGTCCTGTAGAGGGGCTTCCCATGGCAAGCTGGTTTGCTCACTCATTCATGGGGCTGATTTGGAGGGAACCACTCCCATCTTGAGTAGGTAGTTAGGTGTACAAGTGGACGGTGCTGGCACGGTGGCCCCAGCGGTGCTGGGGACATCTTGCTTTCTTCCTTTTGCTCAGTGACCCTTTGTCAGTCTCTGCTCATCTTTGCCTTTCTGTTCCCTCATCAGCGTTGGGAGAGGAGCTTCCTTATACCGTGCTTTATTTTGTTATTCATCTTATCCCTTATCTTATTCCTTAGGGTTATATACTATTAGTAAGTGATCAATAACTGATACAGAAAAAAGGGAAGAAAGAAAAAAGAGAGTGAAATCCCCTAGTCCCAGAAAATGGAGTGAACCAGAATCCCACGAGGCCTTTGTTTTGGCAAACTGCGTGCCCCGGTGTCTTCTTTGTGTATGTCCCGAGGGACAGGTCTGCAGGGGTCATTCAGGGTTGGCACTGAACTTGGGTTCTGTTAATGAGGCATTTTGGGGGAAGTCCTAAGGACACCTATCCCAGCTCTGGACCCAGCTGTGCTGTCATATGGAGCTCTCGGTAGCCAGAGTGCTGTGAGGTGTTTGCCTTGGCTTGCGGGTCAAGTCCCTGATGGTGAGAGTGCCCCTGAGTCTTGGCAGCATAGGCTCCAAGCTCCTTACTCTTCCCTGATCCCTGGGCAGGAGGGATAGCTGGGCTTATTGAAGGCTGACAAGAGGCTGCCACAGTGTCCTTCCTGACCTTTGTCCACAGGGTACCAGTGCTAGTGTACAGTTTAAGAAAGGCCATTTACACTAAGTATGACACAGGTCTGTCATCCTGGTACTTAGGGGTGGAAGTAGTCAGGATCAGGAGGTCAAGGTCACGATTTCTTACATATCACCTTCAAGTCTAGTCTAGCCTGGGCTATATGACTTGCTCTAAAACAACAGCGAGGGTGCAGTGGAGGTGGGAAGATTGCCAGGGAAAGCCCAGCATAGCCTCATCTACACCTATACGATAAGCCTCCTTAAGTAAAATAAAGTCCCCTTCTCTAGAATTTTGTTGTGGCTGCCCAGAGGAGTACTGACACATTAGGAACAGATTGTGACCCGTAAGCACTAGAGAGACAGCGAGCTTCGCCCTGGACCCTCCAGCAAAGGTGAAAGTCAACCTGCATACCAGCAGCGAGGGCCATCGGTCTGCTCGGCTTGCTGTGCGAGCTGCCATGGTGTTGGGGTTGGCAGGGCCCTGAGAGCAGGGAGCTTTTTTCTGAGGCTCTTGGTCTGTTGGAAGAAAGGGAATGAAGGGAGTTGGGTGAGGGATGGGGTTGTTTGCTGCCCTTCGTATCTAAGGAGAGGTATATGAGAGGCGCTGGGAAGACGGGGATGCTTGGTGCTTCTCTGCTGCTGCCCCAGCCTCAGGTCTCTAAGGAACATGATGTTGGCCCAAGGCTGCTGTGGTGCTCCTGTCCAAAGTCATATTCAGAGGTGGCACTGTGGGGAGGCTCAGACAGAAGCCTGGAAGGCTGCAGGTGTTTCTGGGGAGTTCTTCGACAGTTTCCTGCAGGCTCAGCACAGGGAGAGACCTGGGCCTTAGCCCTGTCTTGTCCTTGTCTCCCGTGCAGCCTGTTTGAGAGCTCGGCTTGATGGTGACACTGAGATTTGCTGGCTAGGCAGAGGTGAATCATATATATATATATATATATATATATATATATATATATAGAGAGAGAGAGAGAGAGAGAGAGAGAGAGAGCGCCAGCAAATACACACACACACACACACACACACACACACACAGAGCCAGGCCAGGCAGTCTGCGAGCCACTGTCTTAAACACCTAGAGCCCCTAGGCACAAATTGCTTGTCTCTCCCTGCCCACCACCCCTGTATTTTCGAGAAATACAGTCTCCCTCTTGTCCCCCTTTCCACATTGAGCAGCTAAGGGTGAACTCTGTCACCCACTAGGGTTCCTGTGCCCACTTCCCTGTCGTATCAAAACAGGTGTTGTGGATACTGAGCGTTGGAACGCTCACCTCTCATCAGTGACTTGAGGTCTGGCCTTACCTTGTGCTTGTCTACCCACATGGTCTCAGCTCCTTCCTGGTGAGGTCTCTTTTGGTTCAGGAACCCAGTAGTGCTTTCTACTGAGGCTGCCCAAGGAGGTTTGGGAACAGGCTGGACCAGGCAGACAGCTTGCCTAGCTGTACGGTCACTGTTAACTCTGCTGTACCCGAGAAGCTCACCACCGCAGCTTGTCCTTGATCTTTCTGGGTGGGAAGACTTCCTGACCTGTGGCCTGAGATCATATTCAGGACCAACTCCAGCCCCAGAGGTTCCCCTGGGAGTATGTACCTTACTTAGTGTAGAAGGCCTCTCTGTCTTACTTCCCAGAGATCATGGGCCCATTTGGAGTGGAATCAGGGCTAGGGGATCAGGCTTCAACACCAGTCAGCTCACCTGCTGAGACCCTTTGCTTGCTTAGCTTTCCATCCTGGATAGGCCAGCACCCTCCTGACATGGATTAATCCATGAAGCTGGCATGTCCGGTAGCGTTGGCCTAGGAAGTGTGTGTCATGTTGAACAGATCGAGTTGACAGCCATGGTTCATTGGGGCTGGTTATGGAGGAAGGCAGGCCCTCTTACTTGAATGCTCATTTGTGGAGCTGCAGTTTGAGTCTTCCTAGGAGCCATGTGTCACCCCGAGGCTGGCTGTGACAAAAATCAGTGGATGGTGGCTGTTTCGGGCCAAGCTAAACCTGTCCCCCTTGCTGGCTGTCATCCTGGTGAATGGCCCTCTTCCTCCTAGAAGCACCCTGTGAAATAAGCAGTCTCCTCCAGGCTGCCTTGCTGGCCTCCTCTTTCAAGGTGGGCAGCTCCCGTCTCTCCCAAGGACGAGGATGCCCGGAAATGGGTGTATCACGACCATTGCATTGTAGTGTGTGTCTTAGCAGTGGCCAGTGGTTGGAGGCTTCAGCTTCTTGGGGTCCACCCTCTGCACCGTGGGAGCTGTCAGCATTGCCAGCCTCTGCACACCGGGTGCAGCATCTCGTAGCTTACAGCGTATGTAGCATGGTACGGAGCAGAGCTGACTGCATGCTGGGGGCACTAATAACAGTTTTGTTTCTTCTTGCTGCAGCTTTGTGGCTACATCTTCTCAGAAGGAAACAGCCACTCGGTGAGGTCTGTGGTAGGCCCTTAGGGCTACGTATGCGATTACTAAGTTTTAAAAATCTAATAGATACCTGCTCACCGTCCGCTGTATGCCATGTTTGTCTTTAAAGCGTCTGTCACGCTACTGAAGAAAACGAAGGGTGGGGAAGGCAAGAGACTCTCTGAGGGTCACAGGGTTACAGCTTGCAGGTAGACAGTCATTTAGGCTGTGTTGGCATCTCCTTCCTGAGGTCTTCCAGTTGTCAGGATGTGGGTGTGACTCCTCAAGATTCCTAGACCCCTTCCTTGATTGACAGCATCCTTTCCCTTACTGTGGTGGTGACTTTGGAGACGCACCCTGTATCCTATATGCTTAGGATGCTCTAATGGCAGCTGCAGGCTGCTTGTCTTATCTTAGGTTTCTTTCTTCTAGCGTGAGATTTGCCCTCTCACCCTCAGGTTGGCCGGACCAGAGTGATGCCAGGGTCTGTCCCTTTCATTCTCTCCCCAAGTGTCTCTCTGAGACCCCTGTGTGCTGAGCATAGCTGTGTCTGGGGTCTTCCTGGGAGCCCAGCCAACTGCCATATTTACTGCACTGTGTGGTTGGTGGGATGGGGGGTGGGGCAGACAGCAGACAGAACAATGAAGACGGTTCTGGGAAATGGGTACAGGGGCAGAGGTCATACAGGTCATGGATGAGTTCAGCCAAGCTGTGAAGCCCAAGCCTCTGTCTGCCTTTGCTCTTGAGTCTCTCTGCCTCCTCCTCATCTGCTCACCAGATAGTGTGAACCAGTGTATCGGAGTCATTGCCCTAACTTTGCCAGCAGAGTGGGTCTCTTTTTACTTAGTTGTCGAAGGCATCTGGTTAGAATGCCAAGTCACCCGCCACATGCTGGTCTCTTACCCTCCTGTGGTCCCAGAGACACCTGTAGTTCTGTGTGAGGTAGACTTGCTAGGTTGTGTTGTGGGACAGACTCTGGATTTCTGGGCTAGTCTAAGGTAGGGGGTGCTTATTGGTTTGGGTTCTGTGAAAGGACTTTGTGTATTGAGTCTCCCCTGCCTTTCAGAGCTCAGGGACTTACCCTTGGGTCTTGAGCCCCTGCTGCAGTCAAGGGTCTCCATTACTGCTCCATATCTGGGAGCAGACGGAAGGTACAGAGGGGTTGCTCGTCACTCAAAGTTGCAAGAGGGCAGGAGCTAGAATCTGCTGGTGCCCTGCTTTGGAGAGGTGGCACTTGATAGTGAAGGCCATGTAAGGAACCTAGGATCTGAGGTTTGTAAGAGAGCAAGAGGAAGCTGTGACTTCACTGCCCGGAGTTTGAGGGACCCCTGCAGAGTCCCCAGGGAAGAGCTGTCTGTCAGCTGTGTTCTCAGGGCAGGTATCTTTGGGGTGCTTGTGGCTACAAGTGGCTACGAGTCAGCCCAGGACAGGCTCAGAAGTGCTGTAGTGGCTTCTGATATCTTCCTGGAAGGCCAGCCCACATGTGACCTTTGACTCCTTGCTTTGAAAAATCAGAGCGCCTCAGATGAAAGGTCTTTCTCAGCTAAATCACTTGGGATGAAAACCTGAGGAGCCCTGGGCAAATTAAAGACTTGAAGCTGCCTATAAATTAAGCACTCCTTAGTTGTGGGGGTGAGGCTGATGCTCACAGTGGGAATGTTAGCTGTTGTCCTGCAGAGCCACTTGGCCCAGCACGGGATGCCTTGCTGCCTGGCTGTCCTGTTCTGACTGCCTTGGGCTTTCCTGTTGACCCACTTGCTGAACCTTTGCTTCCAGAGGACCACTCCCCTCCATCTCCTCCCACCCTCCCCAGAAGCCTTCCCAGCTGCTTCTGCCTACCACTCCTTTCTCTCTGCCTGTGATTATCAACCTCCAGGCTCCCTTCTCTGTAAAATACTCTGTAGTTTGTGCGCCACAGGGAAAGAAAGGACTGTCCACTGAACTGAGTAACGTGCTTTCCTATCATTGAACGTTTTTATTTTCTGCTCACCGGTACAGCCCTTTCAGACTTAATCAGACATCGATTTTTCTATGTGTCACGCTTTCACATGGACACCAAGGAGATCATAAGTGAATGTTTGGGGTCAGGCATCCCCGAAACTTTTTCTGAGTCCAGCCACTTTCTGTCTGCTTTTCTCAGTTGACCACTGTGTCGCCAGCATTTCCCAGGGGAGGGGAACCATAAAAGTGCTGGCTCATTGGTTCTGGACCCTCAAGGCAGCTTGGCAGTCATATAAGCCACCCCCAAATCTACACGTCTCCCCTAAATCCTGCTGAGTTCTCTATTTCACTGTCTGCTTCCGTCTCATCCTGATGGGATTTCTAGGGATTACTGTTTTTGGATTTTCTTTTAAGCTTTTGACATATGTCCATCGGATTGAGATGCAGAGCCTGTGGTGATGTTTCTGGGTCCTAGCCCGGCTTACAGAGACTTGGGTGCTTTGGAGGAGACTTATTCCAATTTCTCATGATCACCCCTAAGCAAGGATCATCTCAGAATGGACCAGTCAGGACTCTACTTGTCATGTATGAGAGCCCAGTTGCTCTCTGGGCCTCTGTGACAGAGGAGGCTGGTCTACTCCGTTCCCAGAGTCCTGATCGATAGACGGGCACTTCTTATTTCAGAGAGCAGCTGAGAGTGTGCACCCGTTCAGAAAACATGCTGGAGTAGCTGTCATGTAAGCCCTTCCCTTGGGTACAGGTTGAGAGGGGCATTCATGTCTTACGTTGAGATTTTAGTTAAAAGATAGCTACTGTCTTTTGAGGTGCCTCTTTCATGGTTGAGAAACACTTAGTGAGGTTTTACCAGTGTTGCTTTGAAGTCCTGGAAGATCCTGACAGGAAAGCATTCATTTGTGCTGATTTTGACTGCCTTTGATATCCCTCTAGGAGCACTTGGGTACAGGTCACTGTTACCTAAGCTGCCGTCAGCAGCTCACAGCCAACAAGGCCGCGTGGCCATTCAGTGGGGGTTTCTTGATTGCCCTGTATATCTGCGTCAACACCCTGCCTTATTGTGAGCAGGAAGCTGGAGCGGGAGACGATTAATACATATATATTATTCCTTCCTGTTCCTCCAACAGGACATTATTACCTTGTATTTGTGATTGGCAATTTTGGCAAGGGCGTGATACTGCATATTTTCCGTAAGGTGTAATTCCTGGTGACTTCAGTTTATATCAGTCTTGACACTGTAGTTCCTGAAAGACTCTGAGCCCTGCCTTTTGTCCTGCTTCTCTGTAGGCCTGAGCAGGACTGGGCTGGCAAGTTTTCCCTTTGTACACGTTACCAGACTGTCCCCCAGGTCACACAGTGGCCAAGTCAGGCTGTTTTAAGGTCTCAACAGCTGCCTGTGATAAATAAGGCTTCTGGGAAATCCACTGGATGGCCTGTTCCCAATCTGCCCCCAACACAGGGACAGGCACAGGCACAGGCCTAGGCACAGGCCTTCCTTTTGTACTCAGCCACAGTTTCACTCTGGGAGGGTGCTGATTACAGGGCTGTTGTCTGCGTGGCCACCATCATCGAAACTGCTGATGTAGATGAGCAGAAAGCTCAGAGGGGGGTGTCTGGGTTTCTGGGTGGTCTGAGGACCCGGTCCAAGCCTGCCATTGTGAAAGAGCGGTGACTGCGTACCAGTTACCACTGAACTGAGAGGCAGGTGAGAGCTGGGCTGGCTCATTCCTGACAGGGAAACCAAGAACATAGCGGTAGCATCAGGGAATAGTGTGGCCACCGGCTCTCTGCCTAGGATGGTGTGAACGAGTTCCTTCCTTGCTTGGGCTGTCATCATTTCAGGAGCATTTTGTTTTACAGTTTTTCTCCCCAACAGGACATGGGTGGCACATACTGTCATTTGCCTGTTCTGGCCTCCCAAGCTGCCTGGGTCTAGGAGGGGGTTTACAAACAGTAGTTTCTTTGCCGCCTGGCCACCGAGGCATGAAGATCACAATACTAAGGGTTGCACAGAAATTCTGAAGGCCGCCTTGCAGGGGCTGGAGACAACCTATGCACTGGAACTGGCTCTGGGTCCCTCCGTAGGACATATATGATGTGGCAAAGAGGATCTAGCAGAGTGTTGGGCTTGGGCCTAAGCCAGGCTGCCTGTGTATGAATTCTTGCTTCCTGGGTGGCCTCATGACCTCAGGGAAGTCACTTAGCCTTTCTGTGTGGTTTCGTCTTTTGCCTGTCTCAGCAGTTTCCAGTGTGCAGTGTGTTAGTATGTATAAACTGTTTGGATTGGTCCTGCTGTGTGCACAGCAGATGTTCAGTATTGTGACGGCTGCTATTAGTGTTAAGTGTTAAAGGTGGGAGCCAAATAATGATGTACAGTGAAGGGAGCTGTCTTAGGGTTTTACTGCTGTGAACAGACACCATGACCAAAGCAACTCTTAGAAGGACAACATTTAATTGGGGCTGGCTTACAGGTTCAGAGGTTTAGTTATTATCATCAAGGTGGGAACATGGCAGCATCCGGTGCAGGAGGAGCTGAGAGTTCTACATCTTCACCTGAAGGCTGCTAGCAGAATACTGGCTTCCAGGCAGCTAGGATGAGGGTCTTAAAACCCACATCTGCAGTCACACACCTACTCCAACAAGGCCACACCCACTCTAACAAGGCTATACCTTCTAATAGTGCCTCTCCCTAGACCAAGTATATGCAAACCATCACAGGAGCCTCTACACCACAGTGACGTTGTCCCATACAGTAGAGTTGCTTGAAAAGAGCCGAGACAACAGGACCCACCAACCTTGGTCCTTCCTCACCTGAGGATGGCAGGCTAGGCAAGGTCCCCCGGTGGGAGCCTATGCACAGACCTCAGCCTTCCCTCCTCTCTTCCCTCCTCTCGCTGGGTTTCTCAGAAGTTCTTTCCCAATACCACCTTTTCATTCCTTGTAACTTGCTTTTGAAAATTTGTATCAGGATGTGTTTTAACTGTGTAGCTATGTAGTTAATTTTTAAAACTGATTGTTAATTGGTTATTTCAACATCTCCAGTTGTTATTATCTGAAACTTTCCCACAAGGTTCTGATTGGTAAACTTTTTTTCCCCCATCAGCCCAGCGTCTGCGTGCCTTTGACTGACACAGGTGAGACAGATAAGTAACTGTGGCACCTGCTGCAAGTCTGAGGCCTGGTCGTGCTAATTGGCTCACACTTTACACATTTACTCTTAGATTGTAGATTAGCAAACTTAATGATTGAGCAAAGAACAATCTAAAGTTTGGATATTGGGTATGAGGAAGGCCGTCACGCAGCCCTGCGTTACCCTCAAGACTCTGGGTCTCTGTATGGTTCACAGTGAAGAAGGCTGTGGCGGGTCACTGAGAGATGAAGGTGGGACCAAGGGTCCAGTGAGGTTCCTTTACTGCCTCTACCTGTGCATGTGCTCGTCCTCTGAGTCAGCCTGACACACTCACTGGGTCCAGTTTGGTCTGGTTATTTTCATTCTTTTGTTGGTGCCCTGTCCAGGAGTGTACATGTTTCCCTGTCCCCCAGGAAGTTCATACAACACTTGTGTGTCTCTACCCCCAAGAGGCACCTTCTGTCCCCTCTCAGTGTTGAGCTGCAGGAGAGTCTGGCTCAGACTCCTTTCCTGTACTCCATTTTACTCCAGGAAGGGAGCGTGGCAGCTGTCTGTCAAGAGGGAGGCTTTGCACAAGAAAAGCTGACAATCTGGAAAGTTAGCCATCCTGGCTGATAGTCAGAAGGCCATAGGCAGGAAGGCATACTGTAAAAGGCTACTTTGCAGCGGGGACAGTGGAGAAGGGGAGTGGGCAGTTTCCCGTGCTTGTGGTGTGTCAAGACCTCTTGGGATTTAGAACCCAACTCCAAGGTTGGTGTGTCCTTCAGAAAGCTGCCTTATGCTGTGGTCGGAGGAGGTGTGCAGCATCTAGCATTCCCAACATCTTAACTCAGTGCATCTGGACCCATTGGAACCAGCTGTAGTCGTGGCCCAAAGTAGGAGATATCCTGTGGCCTGTTAGCCTTTGTGGGTCGTTGGTAGCCCAGCCCTACTGTCGCCTTCTCCAGCCTGCAGGAAAGAGCACTACCAGCTCCCACATGCTATGCGCATGCTGTTAGGTGGGCTGTGCCTTTCCTAGGCCCTAACTTACGGGTTCTAAGTCCTTTTACCCCTTTGTACTAGAGTCTGCTGTGTGAAGTGGTCCTCAGTGTTGGCCAAGTTAGGGAGTCAGCTTTGTTTCTGAGGTGCACCTGATTTTCTCTCCAAGTGCGGTGGGTACGAGGATTAGGTGAGACGAGAGTTCTTTCGAAGCCCTTCACTGAGGTTGTGCTGACCTGTCTCAGCTGTGTTTGCATTAAGTTAGATACTGGTGCGCCGATCCTGGTGCGTGTGTAGGTGGCGTTGCACCTGCACCTGACGGGGGAGAGGAGGCACCGGCCTGCAGAGCTAGGTCGGGGGTATTGTAAGACACTGGATTAGGATCCGAATTTTGTTCATTACTCTTGGGACAGCCCTTCCCTCTGAACCTCTGAACTCTCAATGTCCTAGCTGATCTTAAGAAACTGTTGCTATAATATTACATTGGTAAAGCTTTCAGAAGGGACAGAGATGGTGTTGGGGACACCATGAGAGGGCACTTCCCATACACAGGCTCACCCCTCAGTCAGAGCCCCTGGGGAACTCTGGACTCTTGCTGCCGAGGGCCAGCACCAGCAGCTAGTTTGAAGTTGAATCTCCTAGATGTACATTCCTTGGTCTCAGCTATTTCCTTGAGGTGTGTGATGTAAATCATGACAACTCATGGCTCAGAGCTGTTGAAGGACTCACCAGTTATCACTTGACAATCACATGTACCAAGGCCAACCCAGTGTTCTGTGACAAAACTTTTCCTGGGGAGCCCACAACAGGCAGAGGTATGGAATCTACAGGTCCACCGTGGTGAACCAGAGTTTTTGGGGTCACTTACGGGAGCAGGATGACTCGAAGACAGTCAAAGTCCAGCCCAGCATGATGACAGCTCCCAAAAGCTCAGAGGCTGCAGGCAGCTCAGACACTTGTTGAAGAGTGTCCTTTCCAGGTGCCTCAGCTGGTCTGAACCTCTTCCAGGCAGCTGGGCTGGTCTCTTTCAGAACTGTCAGGAATGCAGAGCCAGGAGGCTTTTCTGAGGCTTCATTGTGAGGGGTGGCATTTTCCACTCAGGGTCTTGTGCTGTTGCCATGGCGTCTGTTCTCCTGACTCAGTTACAGGCTTCTAGAGTCAGAGTTGCTTCTTCTCACAGGAGTCTTGATGAACTTCCTCCCTTCCCTGGAGAACTGATATCTCTTCCTCAGAGTCATTCTCAGCTCCAACCCATGTGCCCCTGCTGCACCAGGGCTGCACCAAGCTTTGTCCCAGCACACTGCCAGCCTCCACTGGAAGGTGACATTTGAGGAATCAGTGAGAGAGAGGTGACAACTTGGTCCCTCTTTGACTCCTGTTACCCCTGCTGTAGTCTTCGTGACACCACCAGACTTTGGCTCCTCACCTTTGGAGACGCCAGCCCCAGGAAAAGAGCATCTTACCCTGTGTTCTCTGTCCCAAGGACTCCAACCTTGAGTGTCCCAGCCCTGGTGGGTACAGAGGCTCAGTCTGACCTCCCTGGATTTCCTTATACCCAGGTGGAGGCTGCTCCTGCAGTTGAGGCCCCCCCCCCCCACATATGTAAAAGTCACCTGACTGCCAGTGTTCCCCTCTATTGGAGGCATACCTGTAGTCTGGTTAGATTCTGGTTGGTTGTGTGGCCCGTTTTCCAACACTATAGTGGGCGTGGCATTCATTCTACTTACTTAGACCACTCATGGGAGTGGTGCTCAGTCTTCCTGACTGGACAACTGGCGTGTGTCTCAGAGATCTCTCCTCTGACCTTCAGGGATACTGGGCGGGTATCTGAGGGAACCCAGGTTGCTGGTGTGTAAAGGCACTGGCCGCATGTCTTGCTGTGGTGAACCACTGGATGGAGCAGTGTGGCACAGAAAGGGTTTGCTGAGTTTACAGGTCACAGCCTGTCATCAAGGGAAGCTGAGACAGGAACCGAAGTTTAACCACAGAGGAATAATGGGCTTGCTTCTTAGACAACGAAAATGTCCCACTGGCTTGGCCATAGGCAAATCTGGTGGAAGCAGTTCTTCAGTTGAGGGGTCTCTCTTCCTAGATGACTCTAGTTTGTATCAAGTTGACAGAAAGTGACAGCACACACTCAGCCCAGTGCACAGCCAATGTTCGTTCAGGGCCCAAGCTCAGTTCCCAGAAGCCACGGTGAAGGAGAAGACCAGCTCCTGAAAGTTCTCTGATGTCCATGTGGGCACTCACACACACGTGCACAATCCTAATACAATTAAAACTTCATACACGGATTCAAAAACAAAACAGAAGCTGTAGGACCGTGTGAGGGGCAGAGCCGGTGAAGGACCCGGCGCTCCTGCAGCCCCCGGAGTGAGAGCGCAGGACACCATCTTGGCACTGCTTCTCACCTGTGTTTGGTTAAGTGTTCCGCACGCTCCAACATGATGGATGCTGTCCACAGGTCAGTCAGCGATCGGGGGAGTCTAGGACCCACTTGGCTTTGGCATATCAGCCATCTTCAGAGAAGCCCCTTCAGTTAAGAATACCTGTATATGGGTAGCCAAAATGAGAAAGATAATAATTCACACTTTCTCCAAAAAATGAGGTAACTCCATGTGAAAAGTTTGTTTTGTTTTGTTTTCCTCAAGAGAGTTTCTCTGTGCCACTCTGGCTGTCCTGGAGCTCACTCTGTTGTAAACCAGGCTGGTCTTGAACTCACAGAGATTCTCCATCTCCTCTGAATGCTGGGCTCTAAAGGTGTGTGCCGCCCCTGCCTGGCTTGAGGTTTTTGGTAGCCTTTTAACTTGATAACACTTGTGTGGTGCTGAGGTCAAGGTTATGAAACAGTTCTGGTTACTGTTGGTAGAGGGTGATCCTGAGTGAAGGTTCATTTAAAGAAGTGCCTGGATCTGCCCCAGGCCAAGGTGAGGCTTATTGCTGTTGGGCTCTAATAAGGAAGCTTTGGCGAGCAGCACAGATCACCATAAACTAGTCAGAGGCCTGTAAGCCTCATAACTCTAAGCCTTAGGCTCATTATTAACTTGGGGCAGCAGTGTCTTGTTGGTTTGCATGTGACAGCTTTTGGGCTGTCTTTTCACAGGTGGGAAGTAGATTCTGGGTCACGACCCCACCTGTGCTATGTGTGCTCCTAGCTCCTCACAAGGTGGCTAGCGTCAAGTGATACCATGCAGGTAAAGCTGGGCACATTTTAGAGATACCTAGAACTCATGGTAACCTGGCTGCCTCTACCACTGCAGACTGACTTTTCCACCCGAGTGTGCTGTCAACCCCTTGTTCTCAGTGTCTGCTGGGTAGTTGTACAGTGTTGGTAGGCGGTAAGTTACCACTGGAGCTGAGAGCTGCCTCTGAATGTTAAGTGGCCAGCAGGTCCTAGGGGAATGCTCTTGGCAAGAGGGGTCAGATAGAGACCAGCCAAACACTCTTAATGCAAGCATTCAGAAGGCAGATGCAGGTGGATCTCTGAGATTTAGGCCAGCACGACCATCTTAATGCTGTCCCTTGCCAAAAACAAAAACCTCTACAGGAAACTCTGTCACCAGACCAAACCCTGGGTGGCTCTCTTGCTGACCTTGTCTCCTCTGATAGAAAAAGCTGCCAGCAGGGACGAAGGGATCTCTGTGGTGTCACCTAGGTACAGGTGGTATTGATGCGGGCCCTGCCTGCTCTGTTCCTCACAGTGTGAATTCTGAGATGGCTGGGTCTACATCGCAGACAAGTGTGAGCAGTTCTGTCCTCAGAGGGTGGTGACCTTCAGTCCCATGCTGGTGGATGGTCTGCAGCATTGGGGCAAGTACTCTGCCTCCTTGATCCCAGGGCTCCTCCTCACACTTGGGCTCATGGACTTGGACAGCCTGGTGTCTAAATGGATGTGACCTTGGGTCTGGCTGCCCTGTGTCACTAGCTCCCATGCTTAGGCGTTTTGCCCTTGTGATGGGGGAGGGTAGCCCTGTGGAGGGCCAGGTAGGTTGAAGCCTTAGGCAGATGAGAGGCCCTGCACCAGGACCAATAGTCTCCCTGGTAGAAGTCCCCAAGGATCTGAGATGCAAACCTTTGTTCAGTCCCGTCTGTCGGCAGTGTGAGAACAGGAGCTGGAACTCCTGCCCGCTGTGGTGGACTCCAGTGATATGAGGGCCCAGCTGAGTGGGACCTTGTTCGGCTGGACATGGCAGGGGTTCATGGGGGCTTTCTCCAGCCTGGTGCTGCTTAGATGCTTTTGGTTTAAGACAGCATCCCGGCCAGCTGTGTGAGCCTCCCATTCTAGCACCTACCACATTAGCTGAGAGTTTTTCTCTTTTAAGAAGGTCCTAATTACTGAGCTAAAATATTAACACACACTTATTGGTGATTAGGACTAGCGAAGCCTGGCTGTGCAGCTTACTCATCTGCTTAAGTGGCCAGGAGTGTGTAATGCACAGCTTATGAGGGGACCCCAGGGCAGGGTGGCTAGAGAGTGCTGGCAGCTTCCCTCCGCCTCTGCCTCCTGCTCCTCCCCTTTCCTCTTCCGTTTCTTTTCTCCCTTTCTTCTTATCTCTCCCTCTTCCTCCCCTGTCTCTTTCTCTTCTCCACCCCTTCCCTTTCTCCTTCCTCCTGTTCACCCCTACCCCGTTCCCCATGCACCCCACCCATCCCGGTCTTTCTTTCCTCCTACCCCTTTGTTCTATTCTGGGCGTCTCTTCCACTTCCAGTCCACTTTTCCCCTCCTTCTTCCCCTTCTGTCTCTTCACCAGGTCCTCTTTTGCCTTCACTGATGACTGATCTCTGCCCAGAGGCCACTATGTAGTGAGTCACCCTGAGTGATCCTGGTGGCTGAATCTAGAAGCCACATTTCTCTCTGGGTTTGATCCACATGGATTTCCCTTCCCCAGCCTCCTTTGAGAAAGGCTGCCTCAGACAGCCAAGGAGTGTATCCCACAGTGAGTGGTCCCTTCCTGCATCTGGTGGTTGTTAAGACACAAACCAAAGGTTCCTCCCACTGTAACATTTGTTGTGAGGATTTCAAAACCTCACTGAGTGCTCTAGAGTTCATGGAGAAGGCAGAGAGTGGCAGAGAGGGAAAGGGCTCATTGGACATTGCATAATTCTAGCCCAGTGTCATAGATGGCTTCAGTAATAATATACGCCAAATCGTTGTTCTAGTTTGCTATGCAGGAAATGGAACAGCCGTTGTGTGTATGAAGCAAGTGCTATGCCACTGAGCCACACAAAATCAATAACTAAAATAAATACACAAAGTAAATAAACTAATGTGTACCATAAAAAAGAGTCATGTATGAATGGCAGGCCTTTTGTTAGGCTCTGTTTTGCAGAAGGGTAATACAGTATCTTGCATTTGTCTATTCAGCTAACAGAGGACACTAACTAGGGTTGTTTCTTCTTGGCTGTTAGAAGTAACACTGTTTATTATAGTTTTGCATTGAGGTGAAACATTCTGTGTCCTTACTATATTAGGGAACTTTAAAGTATCTTTATTTTAGAGAATTAAGGTAGCATGTACCAATGTACATTGTATTAGTTACACAAGACTGGCTGGTGATGGAGGGCAAAGCATATTGTAAATCTTTAGCTTGCCTTCTACAAACTAGTTAATGTAACTATGTATCTGGATTTTGGGGATTCAGGTGAGTTACTATGTGTGAGTATGCTATATAAAAAGGTGTGTGTACATGTTTATAGGGGACTTAAACATGTCCCTATAAACATGGCTTGGAGACCCCAGGTGATCAATTGACTATAATTATAGATATTAACAGTAGATAATACATTCTGATTTGTGTGTTTTCTGTAAACATCTTCAGTAGAAGTTTTGTCATGATTTAATTCTTCAAGAAACTTGAGGTACTTTTTATTCTGTTTAGCCCAGGCTTAAACTTTCTGGTATCGTGTGTAGATTGAAGCCATTTCTGAAGTCTGTGGCTTCTCTAGGAGTAGTGGTGCCCACCTAGAACTGGTTTTCTTTGTCTCATGTCATTCTCCTTTTATGTAACTCTGTCCTTAACAAGTATGCCATTCATGAGGAGGGACAGCGTTCTTCCTTAGCCCTACACACGGGTCGTATAGCTTGTGGGTTTGCTGTATCCATTCCCAGGATGTGTCTGTTGAACATTTACTCCATGTACATGGCTTACCATGATGTGAGGTGAGCCACTGGGATGTTGACTCCAGGAATAGTCTGAGGTGGGTGAGAGTTTCCAGATGGTGCAGACTGTACACAGTCATCCTGGGCAGCTGGTCTGTCTACTCTAGATTCATGAACTGAGGTTGGAACTCTCCAGCAGGCTCGTTTAGTCATAGGCTTCCAATTTTTGTTGTATTTTATTTTACTTTTACAGCCCTAACCTTTGGCTGCCCCCAGCCTTCTGTGTTGTGACCAGGTATCTTTGGGAATCTGGCCTGTGCAGAGTTGGGTGGACATTTTGCTTCTCTAATCGCAAAAACTGTCAACATATCATGTCCTTCCTCTGGGCCTGTTGTCTGCAGGAAGGACACTGTCCCTCCTGCGGTGCTCTCCGGACATCTGCCTTCAGCACTGCACAGGTGACTGGTTAACTTGTGTGTATTCCCTTCCTCAGAGGCCTAGGCGCTTCTGGGCAAGAGCTCCCACTTCCCTGTGGATGAATTCCCAGATCCTTGCAGTTTGAGTTACAAAACTAGGTTGTTCAGCAAATGATTAAAAAGTGAAGAGTTTGGTCCTGGCAACAGTTTTAATTTGCTATAATTCTAGGCAGCTTGCCCAAACACCGTGTTGTCTAGATTTTAGAGTGTATTTAAGTGTTTCTTGAATGAGTCCAAAGGATGTGGGTGGAACTTACGCAGGTCTGCAGCAACTGTGAGCCTGGTATTATATACTTGCATGATACCTATAAGAAGTGCGGGGGTTTTGTGTGTGTGTGTGTGTGTATACACATGTGTGTATGTAAGTATGTATGTACACATGTATGTGTGTGAGCATTCATGTGTGTATTTCACACTTAAATGTTTGCTATCTTAGGAATGCTCACCGAAATTCTTACCTGCCCTCCACCCATTCCTTCCTTTGGAAGAATTGAGGTCCCTGGCCTGTGTCCACAGAAAACTTTTCTCCTTGCGGATATATGGTGTAGGGCCTGTTGCCTGCCAGTGTCCTGATATGGAAGGCTCCTGATGCTGCGCCTGTCCTGTCAGGCCCTGGCCTGCTGAGCTCTGGATCAGAGGCAATATGGAGAGCATCGTCCTTGGAGCAGGCTTTGCGTATGTGGCAGAGTCGCACGCTGCTTTGGTGCATGTGTCACTCATGGTTTTCCTGAAAATGTTCATTCTTCCTTTGGAGATTTGCTGTAGGCCCATTCTTAAAGTCTGGTGCAGTTAAGCCTGGGAGGGTGGGTTGATGTGTGCTGGGAGTTGTCCTTGGAGAGATTTAAGGGCTGCTTTTCTTATCTTCTTTCCTGTCCCTTTGCCTGAAGAAGTACAGTGCCTTTCAAATTAGCCACCCTGTTTCCCCAGGACTGCACCTGCTGGTGCCTGCAAAGGCTGAAGTCAGGTTGTGTGTCAGAACAGCTCACAAAATTCCAGACTTTATTGTTCTTTTAGAGGACACATCTTTTCCCTCCCGAAAACCAAGCTGGCTTGTCCTTAAAAATCAGACAGAGACAAGACGAAGCTCTGCAGCGGGAGGCCGGACTTGCTTACTGAGGTATCTTCAGTGCCCACTTTACCTTCACTGGCATATTGGCTGCCTGCAGGTCTGGCAGGTCTAATTTCTGGAGTGCCTGCCAGGGGCACACCACAGCTTCAGAGATACGGTGACGAGGGTGTGAAGTTAGGAGTCGGAAGAGGACATTCACCTTCAGTTTTAGGTTCTGGGAACGTTTTCTGGGAGGGTGTGGCAGGTGTGGTGTAAACTCTCTGGGCCTGCCTTCCTAAAAACCTGTGCAACAGCCTGGTCACCTCTACATGGCTGTCTGCTCGGTTTGCGAGGTGTCATTTTCAGGGTTTGCCCATGGTTTCCTGGATGTTGGCTTACAATTTCTTCTCAGGCCGTGTGTCTCTGGATGCCGTGTCACAGGCCGTGTGTCTCTGGATGCTGTGTCACAGGCCGTATGTCTCTGGATGCCGTGAAGCAACCTGTCTCTGTGGGAGGGTTTCCGTGAGAAAAGGGGCTGGATGGAAACGCTTGGCAGGCTGCCTGCCTTAGAGCTGTGTGTCTGTGCACCTGAGGCTCTGGGTCCTGCAGTGTGCTGGAACTGACAGTGGCTTGGCGCGTCGCCTGGAAATCCAGCTGCCCGAGGTGCTGTGTTCAGAACTTTCTGTTTTGTTTAGCTTCGGTCCCCTGTGAGGCAGCAGGTACCATTCATTTCACATGTGCAAGGCACAGAACCAACCACACACCAGCGAGGAATAAAGCTGGGGCATCTGCTGCGTGGCAGACAGGAGCAAGTACCACTCACTACCTCTAGGGGTACTTGTCCCACTGCTTGGGGCCTGAGGCCTAGGGAATCAGAAAGCTGCCCTTACCTGGCTCTGCTGACCCTCAGGAGGCAGCCTGCGGGGCAGTGTGGCAGTGCCCCAGTGAGGAATGAGACTGCCCTGCCCCGCTCCGTACACTGACGTGGGCGTCCTGTCTGGATGGTTCTTTAAGTCCGTCCTGCATCCCCTCTCATTTAATTCTGGTAGCAGCACTAACAAGGCAATGCTGTTAGCCCATAGTTCCCACGGTCAGGTAGCACTGAAGGCTCGCAGCTCTCGAAGCAGGGCAAGGCCTGGGTTCTTCGGACCCCCTCTGCTGGAGGTTGTGCCCCTTCAGAACGATGGTGCTGAGATATAGTCTTAGGTCTACAGGGAGGCGCCTGCTTGGTTGGCAGCCATGGGGGACTCCTAGAGTGTGAACAGACTTGGTGTCTGGAGGGCAAAGGTATGTCATTGATACACATGTACCATTTATTAAAGAACCACAGCGCTGAACTCCCACGCTGCCACGTGGGGAGGAGTCTCCATCCTGCCTGCTGCAAAGTGCTTTTGGAGGTTTTTTGTTTTCTTGTTTTTTTATTAACTAAGCCAACAGTTGTCATAGCCAGCGTCCATTAGACTTGAGGTGGCACGAGGGTGTGAGACAGAAGCAGGATGTGGCAGTCGCTTGGGGTGGTGGGGCGAGGCTATACTTTAGGGGTGGTTATGGCAGGAGCTGCTGGCCCTGAGCTCAGCGTGCATTTCTGAGTTGTCCTGTGGGTCCCCGTATTTGCAGAAGTGCAAAGGTGAACGTTACTGTGTGAGATGTGCTAGGACAACTCGCTGTTCAGACAGACCCCACGGCAGAGCTCCTGCCTTGCCCAAGAACGGGATGCGGCACCGAAATCTATATGGAAGGCTGTACCAGACTCGGCCATAAGACATCAGCTGAACTCTGCCAAGTCAGTTATCCCATGAAGTAGCAGGATGGTCCTGAAGGAGCAGTTCCAGTCAGACACTTGAAAGAACTTGAGAAGATGTGTGTCCTTGTGTTGATTTGTGCATGTGTGTATGTGCACGTGTGGACAACCTCAGACATTGTTCTCTGGTGTTAGTCACTCCCTGCCTGTCTTTTCTGTTTGTTTTGGGGTTGGGGGCACAATCTCTCACTGGCCTGGAACTCACTAAGTAGGCCAGACTGGCTGGCTGGAGGAGGAGATGGCCCGAGGCTAAGCCCTGGGAACCTGCCTAGTACAAGGACTTGTGACTTAAGTGCCCATGAGTTGTGTATGTGCGTGTTTGGGTGCCCAAAGATATCACCAGAGGGCATTGGATCCCCTGGAGTTGAAGTTACAGGTGATTTTGAGCCACACAACATGGGTCTTGGGAACTGAACTCAGTCCTCTGTAAGAGCAGCACATGTCCTCAACCCTTGAGTCAGCCCTGCAGCCCCCAATCTGACTCTTCCACACAGGGATTGAAACCAAGCCCTCCCACTTCTCAAGTCTTTCCTCTCCCTGGTTTTTGAAGGCAACATCTTTATGTGCCTGGCATGTGTGAGTTCTGCAAATGATGATCAAGACCTGTAATGATATGTACGAGGAAGGACGTGCAAAAGGAGAGCATGGGCTGGGAGAGTGTGCAAGCCGAGGCACACTGGAGAACGTGCCGTGGCCTATGGCTCATTTCTGTCAGTTGCCTCTCCGTTGCTGAAGAGCTTTCTCACACACTGTCTCTACCCACTCCCGCCCCCCCCCCCCGCTCCTCCTCCACCTCCCCTCTCTCTCCTCAGTGAGTCTGGATGGGTTTGGGGGTTAGCATCTGGATCAGCAAACCCTCCTGAGTGTGCCACTGTGAAGGAAGCCTGAATGGTGCACAGGGTCCCTTCCCTCTCTGGTTCTCTGTCTGCTCTCTTGCTTTCTCACTGACTGGTAAGAAGTCCCCTTGTGCCCTCCTACAGCGCCTCACAGATTTCTTGCTTCGGATTTCTGTAGCACAGGGTCCCAACTGAATATTGAGACAGATGGTCCTGCCACTAGAGAGACCAGTGTCTAATTGGATGTGGTCACTTACAATCTTGTAGCCAGGGGCCCTCCCTTCTTCACTATGGCAGCCGTGCTGTTCACGGTAGGCTTCACATCCGACCTGCCTGGGCTTCCAGCTCTCGTTCTCTTCTCTAAAGATGCTGGCCGTGTCTCTATGTACCACACCTAGATTCTGATTGTCATCGTGGTCACTGACATTCTTGGATGCTGCTATTCCTGGATCCTGGGGAACAGCAGGAAGCCTCCCATGCACCCCGAGGCCTAGACGGAAGATGCCTTGACCTCAGTATTTGTCCTGCCTACCCCAGCACAGGGTTGCTGGCATCCTGTGGCTCCTGGTGCCGCCCGCCAGCGTTTACCAGCTAGCAGAATGTGCTGGGGAGCTTCAGGGCCCCTAGACAACTCCTCTCACAGGCAAAGGTGAGTCTGCAGACAGCAGCCCTCGTGCTAGGGCTGGAAGGTATGTGAGGCAGGAAGTTGGTTGTAGAGACAGGTTGTAGGATCAGGTTTCTCAGATCTAAACTGCTCAGCAACAGCCACCCTCCTTCCCCACCTCCACCCTCAGTTTGCTGCATTTGCTGGTCCAGGCGTTCTGAGATGCTAATCCTCTGCCTCAGCGCCTCTGCATTGTCCATAGAGAACACTGCATTTGGTTTGTTTCAAGTTTGATGTTGTGTATGTGTGCATGTGTGCACATGTGTATGCTGCATGCAAATGTGTGCATGTGTGCACATGTGTATGCTGCATGCAAATGTGTGTGCATGTGTGCACATGTGTATGCTGCATGCAAATGTGTGTGCATGTTTATGGAGGGATGCAGGCGTGTGTGAGCAGGCAGAGGCCAGGAGAGGATGTTCGGTGTCTTCCCCTATTTCTTTCCACCTTAGCTTTTGAGATAGGGTCTCCCATTGAACCTGAAGCTTGCAGGTTGGGTTAGGCTGTCGAGCAGCGAGCTCTGGGATCCAGGTATCTTCCCTTTCAGGGCACGTGCAGTCTTACGTAGTGTGGGTTCTGGGTATTTACACAGATCCTCTGCTTTGATAACAAGCCATCTCTCCAGATAGATTTTGACATTTTGAGATAGATTTGTAGCCCAGGTTGGCCTTGGCCTTAAGTGGCTGATGCTATACTTGAACCTCCTTCCTCCACCTTCCAAGAGCTGGAGTGATGTGTACACCACAGCTGTCACCCAGCCTGAGGACACTGTTCTAAAGAACTTAGAAAAGGTTGCCTTTACTGTGTCACAGATAGAAATGACTTTTGACACTCGAAGAGGAGCAGGAAGCTTCTCAGACACACTGGGCTGAGTGTTTGCAGACTTGTGGGATGGGAACCGCTTCCCAGACAGGACCGTGATGTTAGGCAGAAGCAGGGGTGTGTCTGAAGAGAGTGTGGAAGAAAGGGGATGTGGACAGTGATGTCTGTGTGTGGAGGACAGAGGCACAGAGGTCACAGAGAGGCCTGAGTCCAGGCTGCTGTTAGGGCTGAGGAGACTGACCCGCAGAGATGGTGCTAAGGGGGCTGGAGTCCACTTTTTAGGAATCAGCTGGGGGCAAATGATAATCCTTCAGGTTTATTGGTGCTCCTTGCTGTGGGTGCAGGGCCCATGGTCCTGTTTCTGTGTGTTCTTCCTGTGTGTTACCAACAGCATCGAGAAGAACAACATACCTGTTATATGTTGCAGGCCTGCTGGGAGTGATAGTCACGTTCCATTGTTTCAGGTCAAGGAAGAGGAGGGTCCCTTCTTCAAGTACACCACCTTCTATCTCAATTTAGCTTACAAATCGCTGAGAAAATATTTTGGTGGTTTTAGTTTTTGTGACTCCTGCCTTCTTTCCTGACTTTTTGCCATGTGTTGGGGTGAAATGCATCCCTGTCTCCATAGTGTACCTCAAAGGTGCGACAGCATTCCAGGCTGCTTTTGTCTAAATCACAATGGTTATCACTAACACCAAGGACTGGGCAGCATAATGTTATCCCAGAGCAGGACACAGTCCTGTCATGTTCATGCCTGACCTCTGCTCTCTGTTCCACATGTGACACTAAGTGGGCTGACTGGCCTTTCATGATGGCCCAGTGTGGGATGAGAACACAGGTGTGGGATGAGAACATAGGTATGGGGTGAGAACACAGGTGTGAGGTGAGAGCACAGGTGTAGGATGAGAACACAGGTGTGGGGTGAGAGCACAGGTGTGAGGTGAGAGCACAGGTGTGGGGTGAGAACACAGGTGTGGAATGAGAACACAGGTGTGGGGTGAGAGCACAGGTGTGAGGTGAGAGCACAGGTGTGGGGTGAGAGCACAGGTGTGGGGTGAGAGCACAGGTGTGGGATGGGAGCACATATGTGAGATGAGAGCACAGTGCTGGCATGTGCTGAGGCTGCATTGTCAGTTCGCTGGTATTCTTATTTTATTTATTGGGTTTTGGGTATTCATGTGTTTGGGCCTGACAGTCCGTTCAGCTATACTTTTTCTGGTATTTTTATCCTCAACATATTTTTCTGGAGACTTCTGTGGCAAGGTAACCCTAGAGATGCAGTTGTATTGACTGTAAATTGAAAGTGATGAGGATGTCGTTACTGACTTTGACAGCTAGGAAGGACTGCAGAATCCCTGCCAGGCCTTTGAGGACTCAGGCTCCTTCCTGTGAGTATAAACAGCACCTACACCAGGAAAAATACAGTGAAGCCCAGGTAGCTATGCTCAGTTTGTGGGATGCATGCAGGTACACATGAATGTACTGTACACATTCACAAATGTGTACACATGAAACATGGATTTGCATTTAGTTCCATGTGGAAATGTAATGTATATGTTTGTGGGTAATCACACATGGCACACATCAGTGCATTTTCATGAACATGTATGAACATGTATGCATACATGTTCATTACTTCCATTTGTGCTCGCACATATATTCATGTATTTCATGTATGTCCACAACATACCACTTACACGTTGTACACATATATGGTGCACATGGCACATACCTATTTGCGTAGGCTCATTTCCGTATGTGCATGTGATGTGTTTGCATGCATGTACTAATGTGCCAGGTGACCTCCCCAGAGGCAGGCTGGCCACAGTGTTTCACCAGGCATCCTTTAGTCTCTGCTCCCCACCTCCACACCATTAAGTCCCAGCTCCTGCACGTGAATGGGAATGTTTGCTGTTATGCTTCTCCGTTTGATTAGCTCGTTGGATTAAATTAATTATCAGCCTGCCTGCAACTCAAGCCTCTTAAAATGAAAACTGTTTCTCTCAGGAAATTTGTGCAAGGTGAAGAATGGGTAGACCTTCCTGTGGAGGAAAGGTTGGGTCACCTGAATCAGGGGCTCTGGACCTGGGGCTGGCTTCAGGATGTGCTGTCTCTGCTCCCCAAAGCCAGGCTGTGCACACCAGCAGGCTCCTTTTGTTCCGTTTTAGATGAGTCCCCCTTTTAGAGCCTCTTGGTTACAAGTAAAAACAATCTAGGACAGGAGTAAGCTGAAGAGGGAGCGCTTGGGGTAGGAGGGCATCTCACTTCACTGCTGGGACCTGGAGTCAGCCTGGGCCACAGTCTGGTGGCCTGGTTCTTTGCCCCAGATCAGTGTTTCTGCTGCTTTTTCTGTGGAGGTGTTTTCTGCTCAGATCTTGTATCTGTCTGTCCCCAGTCCAGCTTCTCTGCCTGGCCTAGCCTCCTTGAGGGAAGCCATGAGCCCAGTGTGATATGGGCTTCTGTTGTGGCGATCTGCAAAGGGATCTGTGCAAAGATCCGTGCCATGCAGGTGTGGATAGCTGATACGGACAGGACTTGAGTCATAAGTGTTGAACATGTAGGTTATATGTTCAGTCTCAGACAGGAAAGCATTGTGTTCTCACCTGTGGTGTCTGTCCTTATCCTGAATCGATAGGCTGTGGGGGAGGGAGAGAAGGAGGTGTGGGCAGCACAGGTGTTAGAGCGCAGGAACTTTCCTACATGAGTTAAACAGACCTTTGAGCTTTGTGGGGTTGAGGGCAGGCAGTTCAGGTAAGGAGGGTGATGGGGTCGTCTGTGCAGAGGCACACTGTACTGTTGAAATTCCATCAAAGCTTGCCTCTTCTGGGGTACTCAGGGCAGGATGCTCGTAGAGCCCAGGATGACCCAGGTCTGCTCTTAGGCTCCGGGCCAGGATGAAAACTCACATTGTGCAAGCATCCAGAAAGCAAGCTGTCCTCATGGACACAGAAAAGTTTTGCCTGCATTCTGGATTCTGGTCTGAATTCTGCTGCCCATTTGCATCCAGGAAGCCAGAGTGACGGCATCAATGTGTGAGCTCCCGTTACTGCTGGTCACGTGTGAGCGTACTTTCTCAGGTGCTTCTGCCTTGAAGAGGTGTCTGCCCCACCTGGTCAGAGAAGCAGAGCCCTAAGCCACAGCACAGACTTGTTGGGACAATTCCTGTGATGCCCAGAGCTGCGCCTTGCTCTGCACAGGCAGCCCAGCTCCCCATGGTTCTTGCACAGCTCCGTAACCTGGTCTGCACTACAGTGCAACACGGTGCCCAGGCTGTATCTGTGACTCCAGGGTACAGCTGCCATGCCTGGGTGTGTGGGGAGAGCCTGTGACTAGCTTTCCTTGGGTCCAGAATGCCAGCACCGTGAAGCTGCAGAGGAACATGGGTGCAGTCTGTTTGAGTTTGGCATGGAGGCCGTGTGATGAGCAAATGATGGGACAGTCTTTACCAAGAGAGCTGGGAGCCAGAAGGTCCCTGATGGTGCCCGTAGGCCTTTCCCATGTTAGATGTTCACAGTTGAGATCTTGTCTTCAGAGGCCCAGGGAGCAGTGCACGGGCACGTTATGCCTGGTAGGATACAAGTCACTGTCTCTGGGTAGGTCCCTTGGGGAGGGTTTAGCACAGAAGGTGCCTAGGTCTCAGCATATGCACAGACATAAATTGTCCTGTGCCTTTCTTGGCAGAGTAACGGCAGCATGTGCCAGGTTCTGACTCACAGAGAGGCAGTGGACAGAGGCCTGGGTCCCCTTGCATGTCTGAGGTGAGGCCATTTACCTTGTATTAACTAAGCCTGGATCTTTGCCTCATTTCGAGACAGGTTTCCTTTGGTACAAAGCTAGCTTCAGCTACAGTCGGAGGTCCTGACCTGATTCACGTAGCCCTGGCCAGGTCCTCAGGCCATGGTGTGTTGTTAGATCCCTGTGAGGATCACATTTATATCAGTTTCCCTGACATGCCTGGCTGGGGCCTGTTAGCTTGCCTTTGTCTTGTCTCCTGTCGCCTTGTGGCCTTTGAACTGCCCCCTATGGAGGATTTAATCCAAATTTTAATGTAAATTTCTCAGTCAGGTTTAGTGCTGCTTTGGGTTTATCCCCAGGTTTTTACCTCCCTGACCTTGCCACACTTGCCTCTGAGTGCACAGGGAACACGGTGCACCACAAAGAACTTGCTAGACTGCCAAGTGTTCTGAAGTGCCGCCTGAATGCCTGGCCCATTGTCCCTTCTACTTCTGTGCACTTGGCCCAGCTAGAGTGTTCTGAGTCCTGCCACCAGACATGGCTGACATCTGCTGCTGCTCTGCCCTTCTCTTTCAGGAGGGTTGGGGAGTGGGAGAGGCATTGTCCAGAGTCAGGACTGGGTAGCTCGTATTGGGCTCCTGGCCTCAGTGGTAGTCCTGAGGAGTAGAAGGCAGTGTCAGCTGCCTACATCTTGCCAACTTGTGTCACATGACTCTGCAGAAGGGGTGTGAACTTGTCCCCCTATCTCCCAGTGGTGCACAGGTGTCTGTAGGAGTGGGTCAGGTTTTGGTACCTGTGGCTTTCACACACATCTTCCTGGAAAGAGCTGGTCTCTGAGCCACTTCGCATTTCATGCGGTGCCTCCACCCATTGGAACTCTGTGGGATCCACGTGTCTCCCTCCCTGTGTCACTGTGTCTCTATGCCAACCGAACACCAAACCCCATGGCTCACAGTCACAAGGCTTGTGTCCGGGTTCTTCCATGTCTTCCATGCTCTCCTAGAGACTTGGAGCCCTGTTCCTCAGGGGATCCTTTCTTTGTCTCCTTCTAGCTCTTTTACTCACACAAGCCCCTTTCCAAACTTCTTTCCAGGGTCAGGGTCCCCTGGTCCTCACCCATACCAGTCCAGCTGACATGGCTTCCACCCTTCGGTTATAGTAAGGTTTCCAGTGCCCTCCTCAGCTCTTTAAAGTTTAATTTCTTTTTTATCTTACTCTGTGTATGGGTATTTTGTCTACATGTCTGTACTCTGTGTTTCTGGTGCCTGTGGTGGTAAGAAGAAAGTGTTGGAGGACCCCTAGAGTTACAGATGGTTGTGAACTATCATGTAACTGCAGGGAATTGAAGCAGGGGCCCCTGGAAGAGCAGCTGGTGCTGTAGCCTAAGAAGCCATTTCCTCAGCCTCTTGTTGTTGTTGTATATGTGAGTATATTATGGTCGGGGGCACTGTGTGTGTGTGTTTTGGGATGAACTCAGGTCATTAGACCTCCACAGCAAGGGCCTTCACTGGCTGAACCATGCCATTTAGGCTAAGAGGCTTACAAATGAGCATTTGTGTATGACAGAACGTTTCCTGGAGAGATACAACACACATGCACTCGCCCCGCATACGGAACATGCAACAGACCAAAGTACACCGATGTCCAGCCTGGTGAGCCAATGTGTTTTACTGGGGCTACTTACAGGAATATGGTTTAGGGGTTACTTACAGAAACGATTCAGATACAGCTGCATCACCAAGGCCCACCCTAGCACGGGTGACAGATGACAAAGCTGGGAACCTAGACTGCACTGCATGACATGCAGGCAGCTCAGCAGGTTAGACAGTGAGCTTTCCAGGGTCCTCAGTTGGGCTTCTCGGCAGCTGGTGTGGTCCAGAGTTGTCTTTGCAGCTCAGCTTTAATGCTTATTCTATCGGGGAGGGACCTAGGATCTGGTCCCTTTCAGGTATTTTCTGAAATTATTTTTAGTTGTTTACTCTTCTGTTTAAAGAGCTTCCCTGTTGGCTAGAATGTTTCCATCTAGGAAGAAGTTGTTACACAGTTTGAGGCTAGTTAAAGACCTCGGCTTCCTTTTGGAAACCTCTGGGAGCATCCCTGAGACTTAAACACCTGGTGTTGTTGCCATGTTGTGTCTCCTGTGATCATTCAGAGCCATGATTAACAGGTGGTAGCCACATGGATTTACCTGTGTCTTCCTGGGCACCAGGCCAGCTGTTGCCTGTGGTTCCTCACATACCTGCTGTGTGCTTCCCAGAGTCCATGAGTGCACACAGGGCTCAGGCAGACCCTCGGATCCCATTCAGAACTATACTGGCAGAGCACCTGTGAGCCAGTGTGGCTTAGAACAGATGCTAACGGAGCCAAATCTGTGTAGGTAGCTCCATGCCATCCCACCTGCCCACTTGTTGTCCCCACTCCCTTCTTCCCTCCCTCCTACCCCACCTCTCATTTGTTGACTTGCTCAGTTCTGGGGCCTGTCAGTTTTCATCTTAGTAAGGAGGTGCTGGCCAGTGCTGGGTACACCGCCAGGCAGCAGCAGCCCTGGCAAAGGATATTATTTTGCTGCTGGATACTAGTGCCCACCCTAGTCCTGACGTGATTTAGAGTTCCTAAAGGTGGGTGGCTGTCCCTTCATGTGTCTGTCCCATTTCCAGAGGAGAGTGACAGGGAGGGATTGAGAGCCATCTTTTGTTCTGGCCATTGTTTATTTCTATCCAAGTTCCTTGTGTGGAATCTTTTCTGGCCTCTTGCTTGAGCCTCATGACAGCTCTAGGAGTTCAGTGTCTTCATGAGCTTTCCTTGACAAGAACTTGCTTACCCTCATTGAATGAAAATGGCTCCCATAGGCTCATAAGGAGCTATTAGGAGATATGGCCTTGTTGGAGGAAGTGTGTCACTGAAGGTAGACTTTGAAGCTTAAGCCAGGCCTATTGATTTTCTCTGTTGCCTGTTGATTCAGATATAATACTTCGAGCTACCTCTGCGGCACCATGTCTGTCTGCACACCACCATGCTTCCTACTATGATGATAATGGACTATAAGCCAGACCCTATTAAACACTGTCTTTTATAAGAGTTGCTGTGGTCATGGTGTCTCTTTTCAGCTGTAGAGACCCTCATTAAGACATCCATGGAGAGGGGAACTAGCAAAGGTAGAAAACTGATGCTGAGTTCAGACCTGGGCCTGTGGCCAAGCGTGCACCAAGTCCCTGAGCAGGGTGGTGGCCTCCTGAGCATTCGTGGAGCAAACTATGGTGGGTGTGGGAACTACAGAGTGCTGTATTCCTCACACACCTAATACAGTGCCTCCAGCCACGGTGCATGTGGCTTCTCTCGGGCATATTCCTTGAATTAGGGAACCTGATCTGCTGCTGTTATTTGGAGAAGCAGGTTACACAGCTTTCCCTCAGAGGTGTTTGCTCTTGGCTGGATTGAAGGTTAAGGGCTAGGTAACGATCCTGAGACCGATGGGTAGTGGCTGCTCTCCATGCCTGTCACCACTTGGCACTCTTTCCTCTCCTAGATGTTTCTAGATGTACTTCTTTAGAATTATTTTCGTTTTGAGATTATAATACAGTTACATTATTTTCCCTTTCATTCCTTCTAAACCTTGTCATCTACCCCCACCTTGTTCTCTTTCAGATTTGTGGTCTCTTTTGTTCATTGCGTATAGTCATAAACACGTATTAAATACAACCTGCTCAGTCTGTATTTTGTTACCTGTGTATGTTTTCAGGGCTGACCATTGGTATTGGATAACCAGTTGGTGTGCTTTCCCTGGGGAAGGCTGTTTCTCCTGCAGTTCTTTGTGCAGGTTGAGGCCCTGGGCCCCACCCCCAACCCCATCCACTTCAGCTTGTCTGTTGTTCTTGTTCAACTCACACACAGGCAGTTCTGTTGGTGAGACTTTATGGGTGTAGCTGCTGAGTTCCTAGGAGACACAGCCTCACAGCAAACTCCCTTGGGGTTCCCCACTCTTACAGTCTTTGTGCCCTCTTTTCTGTAAAGATTCTTAGTCTTAGGCAGAAGCTACATTGTAGATGTCTGTATCCTTTGGGACTGGGCTCCCTCCTCTGCATTTTGATTGGCTGTGGTTTCTTATAATAGTCTCTATCTATTATACAGAGACGTTTCCTTGGTAAAGGACAATGGCTACACTTTGGGTACAAGGAACATTTAGACTGTAGTGAGGGATTATGATGGCTTATACAGTAGAAGGTTCTCCAGTGCCATGACTAGGCATGACCTCTCTTGTTGAGCAGGTCTTAAGTCCATTTAAAGAGCTATTGGTTACCACCAAGGTGACACATGCCACTGCTGTATCCTTAGGGTTGGTTTGCTATGCTAGCTAGTTGTAGCTCCTGCATGTCGTAGCTGGGGAGGATTGTCGGTTGGCTCCTTCCTTTAGAGGCTTTCACGGCACCTTCTGGTACCATGAGAACTAGTTCTCAAGGAGGAGCATTTCAGGTCAGTCCTAGCTCAGGAGTCTCTGGGCCTCTGGGTCCTGTCTGAAGTGCGTGATGTCTTCAGCTGTGGGGACTTACCTTCCACGTCTAGGCTGCTGTAGCAGCAGCCTGTAATGTTTGAGGAGTAAGAGGCCTTCTCAGACTTGCTACTGTTGTTTTTGTTAGGTGATCTTTGGCTCTAGGGGAGTGGGGAGTAGCACTGTCAGCCCAGATAGGACAACTTTATTTAAACTATTTTATATAGAGAGACAAAAATGGGGGAGGGTCATTTTAGGTGTTTTCAACCGCCCTTGCTGTCATTTATGTTCTTCTTCCTCCTTCTGTATTTGTCTCCCTTCTCCCTAAGTAGAGCTGCTTTCTCCCCCCACTATCAGATTGCCTGGGCCCTGCTAGCCCCCTCTCTATTGCTCCCCCTCTGCCTGGCAATGGGTCTCTGCACTTCCTGGTTTCTGCAGCTACTCCAGAATATTTATGTACTCATATCAGAAAATTTGGAGCTAGAAGCTCTGCTGAGAGGAAACATGTAACCTTTGTCTTTATGAGTCTGAGCTACCTCTCTCAATATAGTCATTCCTGGTAACATCCATTTACCTGCAAGGCTGATGATTTCATTTTCCCTCACTCTAGCTGTACATCTTAACACGGTTTTCCTCCTGAGGGTGGGAGGCCTGGAGTCACGGTTGTACAGTCAGCATACAGGCGTCTGTGTGCATGGGCATGTGGATGTGTTTTCCTCCAGAGCATTTTTAAAGGTCTCTGCTATTCTTAACATGAATTTGTTATTCGTATTTAAGATAATGCTGATGAATACGTTATGAATCTGTGGTGTGTGCTTGTGTGTGTGTGTTGTGACTGTTTGTGTCTGCCCCACTCCTGAGCGTTGGCATCTTGTCTCTGTGTGCGCTGTTGTTCATAGTCATCTTGGTTGGCTGAGATGTTCCATGCCTCTCATTAGTAGCAGCTCATCTGGGCTTTCACTGGAGAGGTGTGTCCACGGACGGCTTGTCAGGAGGTGGCTGTAAGTCAGAGGGGACTGGGCAGTGTGTGCCTTTGCAGAAATGAGAATCTCCAAAGACATTGTTGGGAGGATGGCCATGCTTCTTGTCTTGGCTGATGCTGTCCTGTTCAGAGCGGGTTGGAGTTCTGGTTGTTTGGCTTGTTTTCTTTTCTGTGAATTTCTGGTCAAAATGAAGTTACCAAGCTTGGCTAGCCAATGTCCATGGCTCTTAACTATGGGTAAATGCCAGACTTTCCAGAAATGAACATGCCTTTGATTGCAATAGCCACGATTCTAGTTTCAGGGCCATTTTCTCAGGAGCTTCCACCATATGGCTAATGGGACCATAATGGTGCCCTACTTAGAACTCACCACAGTGGGCACAGCTGATGCTTGGGTCTTTGTGGGAGTCCCAGAGTTTGAAGATTAATGACTCATACCATCCTGCCTAAGTGTGTGACTCACCCAGTGAGGTTCAGACTTCTGAGCCTTGTAGACTATGCCTTTCCTCTTGTTCCCAGTGGCATTATGTTGGAGCACATGTGGAGACAAACCTTACTTTGCTCAGTAGACCTTTTTTCCTGGCTTTCTTCTGTTCATGGAAGGAAAACACTGCACTGTTTATAAAGCAGCAGGAGGGCTGTGTCCTTTTCCTCTGTTGCTGGTCGCAGAACCCCCCCCCCCCCCCGCCCCAGTCTGTATCCCAAGTTGGTCTTGAATTTGCTATACAGATGAAGATGACTTTGAACTTCTGATCCTGCTTCCTCCAGCTACCAAGTGCTGGAATGACAAGCTTGTACCGCCGTCCCATTTATACAACGCTGGGACGAAACCCGGGGCTTTGTACATGCTAGCCAAGTGCTCTGTCAACTGTGCTGTATTCTAGCCCCATAGGAGTGTTTTAACTGCTATTTTTGGGTTTGTTCTACTTTAGCCTTGTGGTCACAGTTTTGTTAGACTCTTAGTTCTGAAAATGACCTGTGCACTTGACAGGCATGATATGAAACCAAGTCACAAAGCCACGCCCTTGGGCATTCTGAAAATAACAACACCATGTCATTAAAGTTTCTTTGTTGTCCTGGTTCTCTGGTGAACTCAAGGCCCACAAGTGGCCTTCTCTGCGTGGCCCAGTCTCCAGTGATGACCGAGAAAATCTCTGCTCTCCATCCTCGGGACTCCTCACAAGCTTCTTCAGCTTTAAGCAGCGGAGGTGGGTGGGTGTGGCAGCACACACCCTTCCCATCAGCATTTAATAGGCATGGCGTGGCTGAACTCTGACTTTGAGGCTAACTTGGTCTCATGTTGACCTCAACCTAGTGGGTTCAGACCAGCCAAACTTATATAGTGAGACTTTGTCTAAAACCAACCAACTAACAGAACAAAACCCAAACACAGTGACTGTTACCAGAGCCACATACTTACTGCCAGGTTCTGATTCAGATGGAGTCAGATGACGTCTAAGGCTGGCCAGGTACTTCTTAGAGGTTTTGTCCTCCATTATTTCTGTTTCTAACTTTGTCTCATACAAGGAGACAAGGAAGAGAAAGACACCAGCACCCAAGAGCATGTTTGGGGTTTCAGATAATGTTGCTAAAGGAGCTGTGACCCCAGCTCTGGCCATTCTCGGCTTCTAAGAAGCCAGCATTTCTCCTTGTTGTTAGTGGTAAGCCTCATACTGTGAAGAAGCTGAAGAAAAATGTAAGCAGGACTTCTTCCAAAATCTACCCATGACATGAGTCATGCTCAGAAGCAGCCATGGTGGGACATGACAGGAGCTGTCCCCAGCTGCCAGTGTGTAGCCTTCTTCAGAGATTCGAAGTGAGGTTGTGGCTTCTCAGTGGTTCAGAACACAGCCAGTCTCCTCAGATCCTTGGAGATGGGGTGTGATCAGAGTCCCCTGCTTCCTTTGAACTCTTCAAATGGTGTCAGCAGTCACAGTGGAGCTATAGTTGGGTGGTTTCTAGTCAGGTCTCACTGTTACAGGATCGTCAGTTGGGTCTGAGGATCTGGTTTTATTCTCAAGTACCCAGAGGTTTTTTTGGGGGTGGGTGGGAGGGGACTAGTTAAGGTTTGGTGACAGTTGGCTAGACACAGCCTGCTACCCACACTGTGAGATCCCTTTTCCTCTGTCTGTGTGTTCTCAGCCAGATTCCTAGATGCTGCCCTCCTGGCTAAGGTTATCCACCTGTAACCCGTAATCAGTTATGTCCTGAGCCAGCATTCTCCGTCCTTGGCATCTGACCCAAATGGTCACGTCTGCTGGCAGTGCAGTGGAGGAAAGGACAGAAGCCACTACTGGGTCAGAGGTCAAATGGAGCCTGCAAGCTGCTGGGTATGAGTCTCTGGCCTGTGTGTGACAGAGGAGCAGCTTGAGCACTGCTTGAGTCCACGTCACAGTTTGCAAGTCACCCTCCTCGGGAGTGCCAGCTGGTTTTAAATAGAAGGCAGATGAATAAGGAGAGGCGGGGCTTGCTGGGCTAGGATCAGGAGCCTTTCAGCCAAGGTCCTGTGTTCAATCTGTGTTGTGCAGTGTTTGTTACTCCAGTCAGGAGTGTCAGAAGTGCTGACAGAGCCTAAGCCTAAGTCTGTCCAGGGCTCAGTCTTTGGAGGTTGTGGGTTTTCATGAGGAATGAGAGAGCCTCGTGTTAAAGGGCTCGGTAGCTGCCTCAGCTGGAGAACGATGTTCGGGTGTGAAGAGTAGCCGAACTTTGGGTTGGATGACTCTCAGAGCTTAGAACCAGGTGTCCAGCTTCCGTCTAAACAGATAAACTGCTCTTGGCACTTATATCTGCCCAAGTCTCTGAGGCTTGGGCCTACATGGCTCACCTGGAAGGGTTGGTTTTCATCTCTCTTTCCCATTTGTTTCCCTAACTCCTTGTATCAGGCACCATGCTGATAGGTGCTGGGCAGGATGGTGGCCTCTCTGGTGCTCAACCAGATGGAGTCAGGTGCCTACACACATTATGAAACTGCTGGGTCGGGTGCAGGGTTGGTGTGTGAGGTGTTAAGCAAGAGGAGCAGGGAAACAGCTTGGCGCCTGGAGCCCAGAGCCACCCCAGAGGGTAAAGGGTCACATGGATGGGGCTGTGCTTACCGCTTGGGTGGTTGAAGCCAGCTGAGAGCAGATGTAAATACTGTGTCCTGGAGATGAGTAGGTGTGAGGTATAGTCAGGGGAGGGGAGATGTGTACAATTCCAGGAGGAGGGGCTCAACCTGCCACCCGGCCTCTGAACATGCATAGTTCAGGCTCTCACCTTGTAGATGCACAGGGGCAACTGTTCCCTATAGCACAGGTCAGCTCTCACCCCCTGAGAACTTTGGATGCGGAGAAGGTACTTAGAGCTGACCTCTTTGCCATACACAGCTCAATGGCAGGTTCAGATTCTGGTGGTGGGAGTGCAGACATAGTCTCTCATCTTTAGGGTAAATGCAGCTCCTGTACTGTACAGGAGTCTGGGAAGATTTGGTAAGCAGAGGTCTCCTGTTGGTGGCTGAGGCAGGGGTGCAGGCTCCTCCTATTTGGGAAGAGAGTCTCTGCAGAGGTGAGAGGCTCCCCTCACATCCCGCTGTGAGCTCTGCCCAGTTGAAGCTCTCCACACATGCCAGGCTCTCCTTAGGCTTTGGGGAGTTGTCTTAATAGTTTGGTTTAAAATTCATGATGGAAGGCCCTTTTGTTTTGAAGAATGGCGTGTATTTGAGCACTTTGCAGTGGGCTGTGGTGCCCCTGGTTGATGCGCTCCGTTAGGACAATTTGTCGTCTACTCCGTGTGCTGCTGGGTGTGGGGACCTTTTTGAGGTGTGGATTATCGGGGCTTTAGCGCATTCCTTGTGACTGCAGCATTGCTTACGTGGCATGAAACACAAGTGATGTTGAGTTCAGATGCAGCTCCTTCCTGCAGCGCCCTGTGATGGGTAGGCGCGGTGGAGTGGATGCTTCACACACACGCAGTTCTTGCTTCTCTGCAGCTTCTCATGGCAAATCTGCTGAGTACAGGACCAGCCACTGAGGTCTTTCTAGTGTCTGTGGAGTTAGTCCTCTGCCACAGGTGCTGCTGTTTCCCATGTCCTGCCCCCTTCCCACTCCTGTCTGTGAACGTGGGTGGGTTTGTGGGTATGCACAGAGAAGCAGGAGTATCGTTTTCTCTCAAGGAACTGGACAGTGTCCACTTTGTTTGTTGAGACAGGGTGTCTCATTGAGACCTGGAGCTTGTCACCAGTGGGCAGCAAGCTTCTGGAATCTGCCTGTCCCCACCTCCCCAGCACTAGAGTTGTAAGTGTGTGCCACAAGCCTCACTTTTTTCATGGACGCTGGGGTTCGAACTCTTCCATCTGAGTCATCTTCTCAGCTCATGAGCAGCACCCAGCGACACAGTGGCCTTGTATGGTCACAGCCACCCACCCTGGCATGTGTTTGAGTAAGGAGGAGTCTCCAGCAAGACCCCTTCCTGAAGCCTGTAGCTGGTATGAACTGGTTCTGTTCTGGTCCTGTGCCGCTGCCCAAGTCCTCGGAAGTGGGGCTGTCTGGGGTGCTGTCACAGCTTCAGTGCGTGCTTGCTGTTCGTCTGTAGCCTGCTTTTAAGCTGGCTCATTTGGAATTAGCAACTCGTCTCATGCTCAAAATAGATCATGTTGCCAGGAATCAAAGCCAGAATCTGCGTGTGGGTCTGCTGGGTTGTTGCTGTTTCTTAATGCCCATCTCTCCTGTCCTGTTGCCTGCTTACTACCGAGGACTGAATGCAGACATGGAGCTAGAGAAGGAAGCAGTGAGTCCAGGTATCCTGCAGTGGCCACACTCCCAGCAGCAGCAGGTTCCTGTACTGAGCAGATCACTTGGTGTTATAGCCTTGGGTCTGCAGAGACACACACAATCCCTGGCCCAAGGCTCAGCAGATGGGTGTTTCCACTGAGGCTGCCTGAGGGCAGAGACCAGCTGCTTGCTGGGATTCCACGCAACAGGAGTGGTGAGAGCCTAGTGAGCAGATCTGTGACCTTTGTGTTCCTACTTGTGAGGTGGGAGTTAGGGTAGACGGCCCGTGTATGGCTTCTAGTGGCTTTTGTCCACCACAGTTGTCTTAGTTACTTTTCTGTCCTATGAACAGGAATAGAATCGCAACCAAGTCAGCTTATGAAAGAAAACATCTGATTTGGAGCTCACGGTTCCAGAAGGTAATACTTTTCATGGCCGTAGAGGCAGGAAGCATGGCAGGCAGGCAGGCAGGCAGGCAGGTAGGTACTGGAGCAGTAGCTGAGAACTTAGGAATCGAAACAAACAGGAGGTAAGTGGTGTAGCAGTAAATATTATATCGTAGTGAGCGGTTCCAGTGCACCACGCCATGCTACCCCCAGCTACTCTGCCCCCGGCCGTCCCTCCGCAGCGGTCCCTCCACTGCAGACCCTGCTCACATTCCTAGTAAGCCAGCCAAATCAAGACTCTAGAGGCTTGTAATTCATCAATCAGATTTATATCAGTAAATTCTCACTCCACAAAATGTCCACATAATAGGGGTTGGTGCCCAGGCTAACTGAGAATAACATGAGCTTTTGGAACCTCAAAGTCTACCCCTCGGGACACACCTCCTCTAACAAGGCCACACCTCCTAGCCTTCCCACACCAATGGGGAAGCAAGGATCAAAGATCAGCCTGTGGAGCCAGTCTCATCCAAGCTACCTCAGCAGCCTGGTAGTAAACCTCTTCTTTATACTTAGACACCTCTTGACTGTCTGGAGACACTTGAGTGCCCTCCACCCTCAACCCTATAATAAATCTCGTTGCACCGGTTCACATGCTGGCAAAGGCACCTTAATGCCTCACACATGCTCTTTGTAGGCTGTGCCGTACACATCGTTGTTAAGCTTGTTAATGCAGTTTGATCACAGGGCTGCCCCTGTTTTCCCTGGGATCAGCATCTGAGTTGTTGTGATGCAGTAATTTAAGCTGGAATGCACCGGGCTCACGCTCAGCTGTGTAGGATCTTGAAGCCTGCTATTTAACCCCACTATCAGGTGAGGTGCCTCAGGAGACCGGAGTTGACACAGCCATTTGACTCCTAAGGGAGAGGCAGCCATATGAGTCGTACACCTATCTGAATAGGGAGGTGCTAGTGCGGAGTGGGGCAGGCTGTGGGAGCTTCTGTGCAGCTGTGCCCCAGGGACTTGGAATTCATACTCCGCAGATATGGGTGTGTCAACAGTGGGTCCTGTGTGTTCAGAGTCAAGTCCTGGCCAAGCCACCTCATGAGTTCATGGGACAGAGTAAAGTGTCAGACCAGGTCAGGAGACACAGGGACATAGATAGGAGGAGGATGGGCCCTTGGTTGGGTATTGGGGGCTGAATCTCTGGTCAGGAAGGTGGAGAGAGACAAGGGCTCGATTGATCAGAAGATACTCTGTGGCTAACCCTGTTTCCAAGCAGTGCCCACTGCCCCAGAGGACAGAGGGCCCTGGGAAATCTTGTGGAACTGGGTCTGTGTCCCTCCAGCTGGCCCTGGCATGCTTGTGACTACCCGTGTCTCCACTTAAGGTTTGCCAGGGCTGGGTCTTGTTAATGGTGAGTTCTTGGGCCTAAATAAGGGAGTGGTGTGGTGTCAGCCGCCAGGAAGGGTTGGGGTCCTTTCTTAGGATGGAAATGTTCTTCAAACTGAAGGCAGGCTGCAAGCGAGTCTGATCTTTCTGAGGCGATGTGAATCACGCACCGAGGATTCTTTCTCCAGTGTAGCATCAGGACTGACCTGGGCAGACACTTCCATCTTGTCACAAGCCCCCGGGATGTGACTATATTATAACTCAGCCCACACTGAGAATGAAAGAGGAGGGAAACCCGCATTTGGCTCAGGAACGAGGCAGTGTGTGGTTCAGCTTTTATTGTCTTTCATTAACAAAAGTGAGATGTCTGCTCCCCTGAGTTTCAGAAGGAAGTGGAACTTTCCCCCTGACATTGTTAGTTTTAGAACACAGCCCATTCTGATCCTCACGAATCCTTTTCACCTTTTCCTCCTTGGCTTTTCTTTAGTGATGATGTCACGGGAACATGTACCCACTCATTCCTTGCCTTCCTCCTTCCTGCTTGCAACACCGCTTGTTTGGACGCTGAGTCCAGTGTTTCCTGTGCTGCCGGGGTTACTTCCTGGGAGACCCTGCAGACATTTTCCCAGGCACTATCCTGTCTGCCATCCCTGTTCCCAGCACTGAGATGAGGACACTGGGAGAAAGTACCAGGTTCCATCGCTTTGTCTGCGGTGCGCTGGTGGCTGTGCGAAGCCGGCTGCTTTTTCCTCTCTGCTTCTCTCAGACGGGATACCTACCTGTTGGTCCCCGTCTAGCATCTGTGCCCCACAGATGATGAGGCCAGGACCTGGGCTGGATCAGCCCAGTATGATGCAGGCTTCCAAACCTTCCACTCCACCTTGGCCTGGAGGAGATGCACCCACTCGCCTCCATGACCTGTGGTGTGGAAGCAGGTTAAAAGAGCCTACCTTTCTCGGCATCGCAGCAAAGCAGGGAAAAGGCACAGGTCTCAAGTGGAGCACTGAGACCGATGTTCCTGAGAACTGGGTGTTTTGAGTTATTGTAGAAATGTCTACTCAGCATGAGTTTAAGCTCTGGAGGCCTATAACTGATTCACAGGCTCATCATAGCTTTGTGCAAAGTTGGAAGGCACCAGGAAGACAAATTATACTAGCATCCCTTAGGGGCCACACTACTAATCTGTCCCCAGGAGGCCATTCCTCCAGACCTCCTGCCCTCCAGCATTGGCCTCCTAACAGTGGGCCCGCATGGGGCATTGTGGGCTGTGTGGCAGGCAGGGAACAGGGTGGTCTGGTGGATCCTTTGTCACATTTGTTGGCAGTTCCATGAGCAGTGTATGCAGACAACATTCTGTCAGTAAACAGTGAGTGGCCAGGAGCTTCAGCCAGGAATCCCATGTTTATCTCTATCCTGGCACTGTCTGGTTCTGACATGCTGGGCACAGCGGTCACCTCTGGACTGAGTGCCCAGGTAGCTGTGACTGAGCTCTGCCCTTCCAGACATAATGGGAACATAGTGACTGTGGCTTCCCATTTGAAGGCACCTGTTCTGTAGAAATTTGGAATCAGACCTAGAAGTGGGGGACAGTTTCCCCGGTGTCCTACCGTGGCTTGTGCCCAGGTTAGGGCTTTTCTGCTGATGTGTCACAATCCCCTTCTCCTCTCTGCACTCTGTGGGTTGGGGTCACAGGCCTCTCTTTGTTTTTTGTGTCCTTCTAACCCTGTCCCTTAATAGTTCAACCCAGGCTCACGCGGTGGTGAGTCACTGAGAACAACCACGGTGAGTGTGGAGTGGTGTGAGCCCTCACACCACCTGCTTCAGTGCCTGCCTGTATCTCTGGGATGTGCTTTACCAGAAGATAGTGTTGAAGTGAGAAAAGTAAGATCCACGCAAGGCTCTGTTGTCTCTGATCTGATGTCACCAAACAGTTCTAACTTTCCTTGAAATATGTTATGTGCCTGGGCAGAGCCCTGGCCGGACAGGAATATCGCGGAGTATGGATAAGGAGGCTTCTGATTTTGCTTCCAGATTCTGATTTCTTGAGTGAACAGGAATTAGGTCACCCCAGGAGTCTGAAAAGATCTCCTTTGTCTTAAAGATGTGAGGAAGAGAGACCCTAACATTGTTAGGCACATGGTATGAGCTGTGCTGGTTCTGGTACATCCAGCTCTGGTATGCTTCTCTGTGAGTGTGTGTGCGTGTGTTTTTAAGTTGTGGTAAAGCACACACAGCTGTATCGCCTGTCTTTGAGCATTCAGTTTTCTGGCATTGGTCACACTCACACTGTGACGCTGTCATAGCCTGTGTCAGACGGGCCACCTTTTAGGGATGGATAGCACTCTGCTGTGGAAGCGCACACTCTGCAAATGTTGATGGACACTTGGCTGTCGGTATAATTCCATGGTAACTGTGCCATAGATCCTCGTCCACCATACCGTGCCATCTTTCTGGCTTTTCCTGGAGAAGTCTTGGTGACTGTATAGTATACTTGGTACTCTGTTAGTCAGACAGGAACGTCCCTGGAGGTGAGCTGCACTTCGGGGCAGGCGCTGCTGTGGACAGGGGGTCTGGGGAGAAGGTTCTGCAAACACCAGTCAGACAAGGTGTCTTCTGTCTCCCTGACCAGTTCTCTTTCCTACACTGTGTCCTGCTTCTACGGTGAACCAAGCCATCACAATAAAAGGCGGGTTTACTCATGTGTAGAGATGGTTGGCGCTCCGGTACAGTTGCACCTGCTTGTGTTTGCTGAGGGGAGGTGGTTCAGACGTTGTAACTGGGAAAAGTGAATGCTGGGCAGTAGGTTCCTAAACAGGTGTTTATAGTCTAAATTCTGCACATCCATGGAATATCTAGATAAAGAGGCAAACTGATGCAGTCTGTTTTCTCAAAGGTGCGGTTAGATACGAGGCAACTCCAGCTCCTGACAAGGTAGATGTCTGTGGCAGTATTTTTTGTCTGTGATAACCCAACAGTGGGTACTCCGTCAGTGGGGCTGGGAAGCAAAGGCCTCTCCTCTTGATTGCGTTTATGTAACCATGTGCAGCACAGGTCCTGTGTGGTCCTCATACGTCAGTCTTTAAGATGAGTCAGTGCTTCCTGGGCGCAGACTGGCTCAGTGATTAGGGACTTGAGTTGGCTTTGCCGTTGGCTGCTGAGACAGGTGGGTTAACCTTGAGTGGCCTGCTCGCTCACGGGTGAGGCTGATGTCCAGAGTGAGTGTGGGCGGAGCTGGGTCTGCGGTGTCTGAACCAGCCTGGGTTTCCCTGTGAAGTGTTTCTCACTTCCTTGGGATGCTCGAACCCTCCACTCCTTTGCCAAGTTCGGACTTAAGTGTCTGTTATGTCTGGATTTCAGAGCTTCATAGCCACATCCTTTTGGTGTGGTTGTGATGTGGGGTACACAGGCTGAGGACTGTCACTACAGATAGAGTGGCGGCTGTTTGGCAGGCAGTGACTCCCTGTAGACACGCCCATTCTCTGTGTGGTTTTGTGGTTGTTTGCTTTGACCCAGGGTCTCATGTGTCTCAGGCTGGCCTCATACTATGTAGCCAAGGATGACTTTGAACTTCTGATCCTCAGGCCTCTACCACTGAGAGGCTGGCGTCACAGGTGTGCACCACTGCTCCCAGCCTGTGTTGTGTTGGAGATCGAACCCAGGGCTTCAAGCACCTAGTGTAGCACTCTGCAAACGAATCCTGTCATTCTTCATTTGAAAGAGGCCTCTGCATGAGTTACTCCCAGAGGACGTAGCCCCTCCCACTTGCATCCAGTGCTCTGGAAATCTGTTGCAGAGTACACACCCACTGCTCTTTCTTGCACTGAGGTCAGTGGGGAAGGCCTGAGCACCTGCTGTGATCCAGGAGAGTATGGTGCCCAGTGTCTGTCCCTGCTGCTCTTGGCTCTCTCTCCTGAGGGTTCCTTCTCTGCTCCTGTCGACCCATGGAAGCTCATGTGTCTTGGCTGGGCTAAAAATAAATTTCTTTTCCTTGGCCAGGAATTAGAAAGACAGCATCCCCTCTGCTGTCTGGAGTTGGACACAGACGCTGAGGAGATGACAGGATGCTCCTTTCCCTCGCTGTTCTTGGGGTCGGTGTGAAGCCCCGGGTGCCGCCAGGACGGTGGCTCTTCTCGTTCATGTGTGTTCACTTCCATCTGCTTTCCCAGGCTTGTGATTTCCCCCGAGTGTGAATAGTGCTTTCATCTGTGGGAGCAGTGACTGTAGACTGCCTCTGCTGCTGGCTGGGGTGGAGGGTGAGGCCGGACTCTGCTCTTTCTGACAGGCTGGCTTTGGTGAAGGGTCAGGTTTGGCATGTTAGCTCACATAGGGGTGAAGAGAGGAGCTGCCACCTGGTTTCTGGCCTGTATTGTATATATTCCAGAGGTGGCTCTGGTCTAGCATGCCACTGAACTTCTTGGGTCTAGCCTCAAAGGTGTGGATACTTCTGAGCTAAGTTACTTCCTGTTTCTGCAGTGATTCTGGGTGAGCTCTGAAGAACACATGCTGAGCTCTTTGTGTTTGACACAGTAGTCAGTTACAGACCCTTGACTCGGAGGACTAGAAAGAGTCCCCGATGGCACGTGTGAGTGGTAGTACTCACACGTGTGCCCCCGGCCCCCAGATCTGCCTACCCAGGTGAGTGATAAGTATATGGCGTAACTTCCTGTCCAGGGTGAGGAGCTGGAGCGGCGTGCAAGCATGAATGCTCTGCCCAGCTTTCCTCCACAACAGGGCTAATTGGTAGGTCCTAAGTGTTCCAGCCGGGCATCATTGGGGTGGGGGTGTTCCAGCAGGGTGCCTTTGTGGGTTTGCTACCACCCACTCGACACACATGTTCTTGAGTAGCTTCCTTGTCAATTCAGACCTTGAAAACCTACCCTGAAGCCACATGTGATGGCTTGCTCCTGTAACCCCAGCATTCGGTAGGCTGAGGTGGGAAGAAGGTTAGTCTGGCCCGCAGTGTAGACATCCTGTCTAGGTATCTGCCCTGATTATTCTGTGATGAGCTGTGTACTCTGCCCAAGGGTGGCCACAGGACTCTGCAGCTATTGGGGACCAGATGATGGTTCTGGTCCCCTGTGTGGAGCCTGTACAAGGCCTAGATGACTTGCAGTAGTTCTGTCCCAGAGGTTGTCTGTCTACCTGTGGCCTTTAACCTCTGTTCTCCGTCCCCTGAAACTTGCAGGATCTCTAGGATGTCTTACTGATAACAGACCAATGGGGCCGTGTCCTCACAGAATTTTCTGCTGCCTCATAGGTCCTGACTGTCACCTGTTGAATTCAGCTCTGCGTGTTAGATCTAAGATGGGGTGGTGGTCTGTGCGTCCATCCTGGCGTCCCAGTAGGCTCCAGATGATGCATACTTTAGGAATGTCAGCCAAGTTGCCATGGAGACAGCTTCTGGTACAGTACCCTGGTAAAGCAACATCTCCTTAACAGGCAGGAATACTGTAAAATGTGCTAGAGTTCCCTGGCTTGGCCCTGTGCCCACCACACTGACTATAGGGGTGAAAACAGAGTTCATAGTTGATGGTGAACAGAGGCTGGGAGGGACCAACCCGGGGCCTTTGCTCCCTGATGGCGTGGCCTCCTGACTTTACTCCACTTGATTCAGGCAGGACCACACCTGCCGTCCAGACACCAGGGCAAAGTTTTCTAGTTGTAACCCCAGTAAGTAGCTCCTGAAACTGCTGTGGAAAACATGCAGCAAGTCTAGAGCAGTCTGTGCGTAAAACTGGGCAGTGTGAATCCTTCCTAGTGTCGAGTCTGTGTTACTGTGAGTCTGGTGGGATGTCTGGAAGGTTCAGTGAGATGGATGGTCAGAGCCAGACCATCTGGTTGGTTCTCCTGCCCGTGGGTCTGTGGCTGAGGCTGATCTCTATGTCCCCTGCCTTCCTGGGATACAGGGCACTTTCACCCTTGTGGTCTCCTACTCCATGTACACCCCAGGTAGGCGCTTTGTTCTTCCTGGGCTTTCCTCCCCTGATCAGGCTTAGCGCATCCCTTCTTGCCTAGTGCCTGCTGCCTCCACATGCTCTGGCTTGAGGAAAAGGTACCTTTTCACATCAAGTATCGACTGTCTTTCAAATCTTTAAATGGCCTAAAATTAAATGATGTAATCGGAACATACAGTGCCCTGCTTGGGGCAGACACAGCACGAAGCCCTAGTGCCTTTCCCTCACCACAGGGTATTTCTGCGGCTGTCCTGATATGCCTGTAAAGTCACAGGGGAGCAGTCCAGCTTGAAGCTCATCCTTGGGTCCACCAAGGGCCTTGGCATGGCCTTTTCTTTCTATTTCTGTTGTGTGCACATTTCTACACATCAGAGGGGGCAAAGCAAAGCAAAACAAAAAAGTACACAGCACCTTCCATATAGAAACAGACCTTGCCACAACCTTGCTGATCTGTCCTTTTGAAAAACAACATCCCACTTTGTCTGAGGACTCCTAGACCCACCAGCCGCCAGTGCGGAGTCTCCTTCCAGCCCTCCCCTGCCTGCTCTCCTGATTCTACACAGAGGTCCTGGTCTGAGGTTCCTTTTGTCACACCCATGAGCTCGGCTGTCTGGGCTGTTCCCCACCCCTGGGAGATGGATTACAGCCATTGTTCTTGAGGCCTCCTGGCAGGGCTGATCGCTGGGGCCTGAGTTTGTGAGTTTGGCGGCGGCCCCAGCTTCCCGGAGGCTTTGGTTTGCATTCACTTGGCCTCTACCTTGTGTCTGGAATTGATACGTTAATAAAAGCCCCAGTGCCCAGTCCCTCTTACGCACGTATGCAGATTTATTGTGTGGTCTGTCTGCCTGAGTGTCTAACTTATTAAAGACAACAAAATGGGTTCTTTTTCATCCATTATTTGAAGAGAATAATAAGTCTCTGTCAGATTAGCTTCTTGGGACTCAAAACTGAATAGTGGCTGTCTGTGGAACTCTTGGGCCAAGAACTCACCTCACCCTGAAGCCGAAAAGTGTATTCTGAACATCTTAAATACTTTACTGTTCAGCCCTGGCAGAAATCAAGCGGCTAGAGACCCTCAGTCCCATGGGGCTATGTTCTCTGTGTGGGGCACACTTACAGAGAAGAAGCACGGTCTCTTTAGCTTGCTGGCCTCTGCACCTGCCCTCCCAGGGCTGGTCCACAGCCAGAATCGCCAGGCTTTTTGAGATCAAGCCACTAAGGATGGGAAGAGAGCCAAGGCCAAAGGAGCCCCTGGGACCTCCTTTTTAAATACTCTGTTCCCTCAAGAAAATCTCTGGGGCAGTAAGCATTCTCCCAAATGAAAATGTAGGCCAGAGTCCTAATCCCCATGGCCTCAGGATGGGGCTATATTTGGTGACAGGGTCTTTGCTGGAGAAGTCTAGTTACAATGAGGTCATAAGGTGGTCCTAAGCCAGTGTGACTGGTGTCCTTATAAAAGGGAGACTGTGGGCACTGAGACATATTCACAGAGGAGGCCATGAGAGGATATGGGGAATAGGCCACCTGCAGGCTTAGGGGGAGGAGCCTGGAGCAGACCTCTGGACCACCCAAGGAGACAGCCCTGTGACCCCTAGGCTTTGGATGCCCAGAGGTATGAAAAATAAACTAAGCCTCCCAGATTGGGGTCCTTTCAGGGCATCCCCAGGTTCAAGTGATATCTTTTGGGTTATAAATTAACTTCAAGACATGAACCATGTAGACTACAGCCTCTCAGTGTGAGGACCTGCAATCTTTGGGGTTGGACTATTGTCTGAGGTTTTGTTTCTAGCACAAAGGCCCTCTGGGCAGGCTGGAGTTCTGTTTTACTTTGAGTGCAGGTCCTTGGGAGGGAACATGCTTCTCTCTGTGGTGTACACATCACTGGACTGTTGCTGAGGTTCTGCAGAGAAGTTGGGTTCTGCCTGCCTCTGATGCCATCAGATTTCTTCTCTGAGTCGGGGCCTTGGTTTCTGTTACAACCATAGGAAACAGGCCTCTGAGATCATGGTCTCTCAATCCCAGGAGTCACTGCAGGTGACCTGTCCGAAAACCGAAAATTAGAATATAATCCAACAGGCAGCCCTTTCAGGATGATTAGTTCAGAGGTTAAGATAAATTCTTAATTGTTCCATGTTCTTTAAAAAGATTGGTACTTGGGGGTTAGTGGATAGGTCTCCCTTCCTCAGATTAGGTTCCAAAGAAACAGCACCCAAGGGATGGGTTGCAGGCCATGCAGAAGAACATTCTGCTCTCTCATGAGGCCTAAGGAGATGGCTTGGCAGGTAACCGGAACCTGTGTGAGCGGGCTGGGCCTGCTGGCCAGGCTCCAAGTCACCAAGGGACCCTCTGTTAAAAGAACAAGGTAGGCAGACCATTGAGGTTGGTCTCTGGCTTCCACACACACGTGTGCACACAAACATGCATACATATGTACGCACACTGAGAAAGCTATGTCAGCGTAGACAAAGGTTCATTAGAACAAGGACTCTCTTTGTATGCTACCCCTGTGTTGGATGAGAGGACACCATCTGCTGGTTGTGGAAGAAAGCTAGCTAGCACAGTGCCAGGGCAGCCTGCAGCTGTGTGACAGTGACTGACACTGGAGGTAGCTGGCTGCTGAGTGTGAGTGTGTGTGTGTGTGTGTGTGTGTGTGTGTGTGTGTGTGTGTGTAACTAGCAGTGGCCTGGGGCTAGAATAGTAGAGAGAGGGGCAATGTATGTAAAAACTCCCTTGGGAGTATCTGCTTCCTTGCCCATATTGGGCAGCTCCCTGAGGTTACAGGGTGAGGCCTACCAAGATGTCATACATACCCAAGTCAGGTTATGAACCAGCACCTGCAGCCCCATCTGCAGTTTTCTAAGAAGCCCCTCGTTTGCAGCTGCCTACAGGTAAAAGTGGACTGCCATCGGCCTGTGGGCAAGGTAGATTGTTACACAGGTGTGAACAGAAGGATGAGGAGGAGCAGTCTTGGCTTCAGGCTTAGGAGAGGCCATGTTCTCTCCTGTCTGTATCTGTGAGTCACAGGGCAGGCAGGCCTGTGGGCTGGCCAGGGGCCTGCTGTGTGTGTGTGGGATGGGAGGGGGCTGAGTGGATGAAACGGCATCCTCTGACCTCACCTGACCTGGGCCAGGGCACTAAGGCCCCACACTGTAGCTGTTGTCTTGAGCTGTCACCCGAGATATCTTTACTCAGGACTTGCCCACACTCTGTTACCAGTTCTCTGGTGACCCTGGCTTCCCATCTCTGAGGGCAATGTTCAGTGCTTCCTGGAGCTTACTAGAAGCATCAGGCATAGGCAGGAATCAGGAATTCAGTGAGCCCAGGGCCGATGGGAATTTCCCTGCTTGTTTCATGTCTCTCTTTAGCTCTTGTTCCGCCTTCCTGCAGTCTGAAGAAGCCCTTTGGGATGTAATCTGGTTAGATTGAGATCCACCAGCCTTTCCTAATGGGAGAGAAGGAAGCCACTCTGCTTCTTGATTGGTCCCCGAGGGACGTGTCCAGGATACGGGGTACGGTGATTTTGGGATACCACTGTACCCAGTGTCTTTCTGGTTCCCACTGTGTACACTGTTCTTTAATGTGCACGGAGCATGACCAAATGGATCACTCATTTTGGAAAGAAACAGTGAGGTCACCTTCCTACTTGTAGGCAGGCTGGCTCCCTCTTCTCCTGAACAGCAATGCACTGGATGGGGCACAGCCAGCTTGGCTGGCTCTTGATGGAATCCTAATGATCAGAGCCTGGCTCTGGAAAGGGTACAACCTTTCAAGACATGGGGGAGGCTGAGTGGATGTCTCTGGTCACCAACCAGGTGCCTGGTGTATCCCAGGACCATCCCCACCCAGATGGGTCTCCTTCACCTCACCTCCATGCCACAGGAGGTATTGGGTTTCTACTTGGTATTATTGCCATGTGGTCTATTTTAGACATGGTACCTTGAGGTTATCCAAGTCTTGTGTGATGCCCACTAGCCTTTACCTGCATTTGATGCAGGAGAGCAAGCTCGGGGAAGGTGTCAGGGTGGCCAGGACTACATATCACAGCCTAAAACTCCGGCAGCTCAGAATGTTAGGAATCTCTGGCCTCTTCCTTCTAATGTGGCCACATGAGAGATGGCATCTACACATAAGGACTTTGTCGGCCTCCATGTTTACTTCCTCCCCTGGGTCTCCCATATTAACAGAAGAGTGCAGTACTCAGATGGAGGGCTGCTGGCTCAAGATGAGTGGGTGGAACTGGCCTTCACTCCAGGAAGGTTCAACAGTCTAGGACCTGCCTCTGCTTGAGAAGCAGCTGGGGTTGATGACTTTCTGCACAGCTTCGTGCCACACTCACATCTCAGTTATCTGTGCCATAGCAGATGTGGGGATGCCGAGTCTCCTTTCCTAGCCATGCCACCCTGCTCCTTATCCAGGATGGACACAGCACATCTGAGTATCTTCCACAGTGCCCATGCGGCCACATTCTACTTTTTACCCAAGAAGAAAGGTCAAAAAAGTGGCCATTTCTGACCCACTGCAGCCCACATCTCGAAACCAGTGTTCTTCGTGACCAGTATCAGGATGTAGTACCAGATGTCACATCACGGGTAGGAGACTCCTGACTGCATTTGAGCAATAGAACGTGGGCCTGTGGCTTCGGCTCCTTGGGTTTTGTCAATGTTCCTCTTCTTCCATCATATGTGCCACCTCCTCCCACCCTCTCCCACCCATGTCACCCAAAATGAAAACTTTTGCTCCTGTGGCTCTGGGCCTGGGGTGGGAACTTGAGTTCGATGTAGAGCAGATGCCATTAGGGAATCGCCCTTCGTGCCTCGTGAGGATCAAGGTGTGTGAACACCACTGTGGTGGCCTTTAAGGCAGGTGGGAGTAGGTCCAAGGTTCTGAAAATAACGAGAGAGGATGGCCAGGACCCTGTGCTGTCTGAGCAGCTGTGGACCAGCCTATGACCAACATGTGTATCTTCTCATCCAGTCTGTCCCGGGACTGTCCCTGGGAGGCAGAGAGAGCTGACACCCTGCTCTAGGCAGGCAGTTTCACTGTGATTGCCCTCAGTTCTGTCATCTGGATCTCAGTTTTCTTCTCTTTTGAATGGATGCTGGTACTGCTCCACATGTGGTAAGGGTCACACAGACTACAGGGCACCTGAGAGCTGACAGCTCCAGCACGTGGGATGTCTACAGAAAGCATCAGCTTCAGGAAGGCAGTGTCATCTGTCTCACCAAAACGCCGATCTGGTGGGAGCAGCTGGTTCTCTGCACACATAGCCAGATCCTGTGAAGGTATCACCTTCCCATGTTCTCCTAACAGTCCAGCCATGGCTGTGTGCTCATGGTAATGGCTATATTGGAACAGGGCTACTTTTTTGAAGGAAATAGATCTAGCATGAAAAGTAGTGTCAACCAAAAAGACATAGAGACAGACCCAGCATTGCTCATGTCTAGGCTGCAGGGGTGTGTTTGGGTACTCGCCTGAATTCCTGGGGACTTTTGGATTCTGGGCTACTGGGTGGACTATATCTGAGGAGCTGAGACTGGAACCTGCAGCATTTCTGCAGACATCTCTCTAGCCGGCACTGCTGGCAACCTTAGGCCAGGCCTAGCCAGATCGTCTGCTGCTTCAGTGATGCTGAGCACCATGTAGATTTATAATTCTACCCGTAACATATTTGTGCTGGGCTTAAAAATTATTCATGGGAATAATTTAAGACATGAAAGAGTTGGAGAAGTGGAAACACCACCCAGCATTCTCAGCCAGCATGAGCTTTTCTGCCTCCCCATGTCTCGTTCCAGGCTGGTCCATATGGATGTGTATTTTTAGAGAGTTGTTTTATTGTGTACATAAAATTTAGTCTTCTGCTTAACATAAGCATTTTGCATATCTGATGTGGTCTTTATCATTATAATTTTTAATGAATGCATAATACCCTCTTAAGGGGCTGTAACATAAATTAACTGCTTAGTGGAGAATATTTTAAGTTTCTTCTCTAATTGTATAAGTAATACTGTAGTATTTACGTGTAGAATGTGTTCCTTATTTGGCGGATTAGTTCATTGTGATAACTCTGCAGAAGCCCTTGGGTAGATCTGGGAGGGGGAATGAAGCCCAGTGTCAGGGTCTAGAAAGATCTGTGTCTGTCTTCGGGGTTGGGGTTCACTGATCACTCTCCTTAGGGGACATGGGACCACTGAGCCAGGGTAGCCACAGTAGGAGGGTTTGGCACTCCTGGGAAGCCAGCCTTTGGATCAGGTGTGGTAGATCTGGCCCCTGCTGTTACATTGTAGCAGCCACCTTTTACCTTGTGCTTCCTCATCAGGAAAATGAGGCCAGCAAATCACAGACACATTGTGAATGAAGACTTAAGTTTAGTAAAAGGAAGGCCAGATGGGGTGAGGTAACAGATTTAGCTGTGCTTGTTGAGGCCGGTAAGATGTGATAGCTGGGACCCCGACTGGACGATGATGGTTCTGCTCTGCTTCAGGAGCTGTGTTGGGCTGGCCCCTCTGCTCCCCTGACCCGGATACACCGATGGGGAAAGCCCTGGATGCTTTCTCTGAAGAAGGTGTCTTCTGAAGGGCCACCAGGGTCCATGGTGGCCGTATGGGACCTGATCATCCAAGATACAGTGGATCCGCCTGTGGGTGTTTGAGGCTGACGTGGACAGACAAACTTCTGGTAGTGAGTAGGGCAGGAGGCAGCGTGGTGAGAATTGTGGTTTGTCAGACTGATGCACCAGTCAGGGAGACCTCTGTTGCCCTCTGCTGTGCCCGCACCCTTGGCTGTACACTGTGAAGTGCTGTCTGACTGCCGAACCTTTCCACTACTTTCCTGTCATCCGTTTGGAAATTTTACTTTATTTTAAAATGTGATTGACTGGTATGAGTCACAGGGGAAAGCGTTTGCTAAAAACCCCTTCCTTTTATGTGGAAGGCAGTTTCCAGTCAAGCTTTTGACATGTGTCACTTCAGCTGGAGCCGGAAGCTCAAGACAAGCAGAACCCGGGCCCAGAAAGGGCTGTCCACACGGCTGCACAGGCCAGACCTCCGTTTACAGGCAGGGAATGGGTGTGGGTGCCGCGCCCAGGTCACACCCAGCTCACCCACAGTCTCTGCTGCCTTATCCTGAGGCCCCTGCTTCTGCCTCCAGGAACAGGACCGAAAGCTGGGTCAGTTCCAGTGGTTCCCAGACTCCTCCTGCTTGGAACCAGAGTGAGGTCACAGCATATGAGCTGCTTACCTGTGCTGCCCTCATAGCATGTGTGTGGTGAGCATGTGGGGTATCATGCCAGATTGTGTGTGTGTGTGAGAGAGAGATGGGGGGTGGTTCCATGGTGGAGCACCAGTTACAGTGCTCCAAAGGACTGACTGCTCCTGGTACTCCTCAGCAGCTTTCCCGAGAGCACACATAGTGACATGAACGCACAGATGACGTGCATTGTCGTGGCGTGCCTGTGGCTTACAGTCACCTGAGTGTCTACAGGCTGCTTGGTGCAGTGAGCATATGGGTGGAGCAGCGCTTCAAGGCTGCCTGGGACCTCTCAGACCCCAGCCAGGTCTGCCCTGGAGAGTGTGATCGAATATCAGATCAGTTCTTGGGTCGAGTCCAAGTCTCAGAACTGGGATTTTCATCTCCCTCAACTCCCGATTCTTACACCTTCATGTCTTTGGGCTCTTAGCCGAGCGAAGGTTCTAGTGCTGTCAGCATGGGCCAGGAAGTCTGTTGTGGGCTCTTCCTTTCTTCAGATGTGTCCCAGTGCCATCCCTGTATGGTGGGACCAGAAGACGTGGTGTAAACAGCTTCCAAGAAGATCCGAGGGATCTGTGAAGCACACGTGTGGCGCTGAGCCGCTCCTCAGTGGCCAGTGATGGGGAGGAGGAACGCCCTCATCTTCAACCCAACCCATGCTCCCGACAGGCCTTGAACTCACAAGTAAAGCCCAGTTGCTTCTTCCCAAGGCAGAGGGGTCAGGGTTGCTGAGGTCATGTTGGGAAACCTGTAATGTAGTGTGTAGTGTGATCCACCTGTGGGGCTTAGGGGGTTCTCCCAGACTCTGGGTGCCCTTTCTCAGTGGATTGGAAGCACGTTGTTTGGCTAGGTAGGTGGTTTGGTGCACTACTTTGGGAGGTTGTAAGAATTTTAGGAGATGATGAAGTACATCTCTACAGTGCAGGCCTGGGGGCTATAACCCAGCCTTTCTGTCCTGTGTCTGCTCCCCAGCCCTCTGTTCTTGTCACCCACAGCCACAGGCTGTCCCAACCATGCCTTCCCTGGCATGATGGACTGTGTGCCAGGAGTGAGTCAGTCCTTTAACACTACGTGACTGCTTATTGGGTCACAACAACAAGAAGAGTGGTTAGCAGCGAAAGGGAGGCTCCGACCCAGTGAGCAGCAAGTGCCTTGCCCTGACTGGGGAGCCTTGTCGTCTTGGGAAACCCTATCTGGGGGAATCTGGGTTTTCTTCTGCTCCACCATAGTAGAACCACCTACCCCAAGGTTTTGGAAGTAGCTGGCAGTCCCGGTGTCCCTCTGGGTCCCTTGGTGGACATACTTGGCTTGAGAGGTGAGGTCTGTAGCTGGGAGCTGTCCTGCTATGAGAGCCTGGCTCCTGGCCGAATGCCCTAAGTGGGCTTGAGCATCTGAGTTTTGAGTTGAGCTCCAAGTGTGAGTCAGCCTCTTTCAGAATCTGGCTACCTGGCTTTTTATAAACGCATTGCTGCTGCTCTGCTCAGCCCTGGTGATATTTACTGAACAGTCTCTAAATGACACTGACAGGTGACATTGAGGAACCCGACATTCAGGAATATTTTGGGGACTTGTTCTGTGCCTGGCCATATGGTCTAGTAGCTGAAACGATTTAACATCGAGAAATGTGTTTCAAAGGGGGAGGTTTAAAACAGCCTGCTTGTTTTCTATTTTCTTCAGAGGAATATTTTTATGTCTGTTACAAACATGGCAGAAGCCATGTGGTTACTGCCTCCACCCCACCAGCATGACTCCGTCTTCCTTCCTCATAGCAGGAGAAGCACAGTGCCTGGTTTCCAACCCGGGCACATGGGCTCTGAGCGCAGGGCTTTACCTCAAGGGGCATTAGGACATGTTTATCAGTACTGCTGGTCTAGATGTATTGTTAAGATCTGTAGACGTGGGACCCTCACCGTGATCCCGGGAATGGCGGGACCAGTGAGAGGGTAGAGCACGTGAATAGCTACATTCATCCTAAGCTGTCTACCACACAGCCAAGGCACACAAAGAGTTGTAAGACCGTTCCTGGGACCACAGAAGACCTAGGGGTCTTGAATGGTATGTGCTACTGTGAAAGGCCACCAATGGCAGCAAACCCAGGCCACGGGCTCACGGCAGCTCCCAGTTTTGAAGAAGTGAGTAGTGAGGCTCCATAATTACTGACTGGACCCCGCCTCAGATTTATGCTCAGGCTGTGTGGGCAGGAAGTATGTTTTGAGAAAAATGCTGAGAGTTGACCTGGACACATTGATTTCGTGACTGCCACAGACTAGGACTTGACTGAAGGCACCAGCTCCAGAGACCACATGAGCGTTCGATCTCGTTCAAGGTATATAGCTGATCTGGGAGCCAGAGGATTTGAGAGGTCGGATGCCCTGGCAGGAGGGAAGTATTATTAGTCAGAAAATCTAACAAACCAGTTATGAAATGGAAGTGGGCTCTTAATTAAAAGATAGTGCAGTGCAGCCCCGCCGGGCCAGAGCCGGCTGCTTTAGTCTCTAACACCGTTCCCTTCATTGCAAAGCCACAGTCTGTGTTTCTCGGGTCACTGCACAGTCATCACCAATGGTGGGTTGGAAGTTTATTTATAACGCAATAATCAGAAGAGCTGATTACAAGGATCGTTTTAGAATCTTCTGGCTGTAAGAAAAATTGTAAGTCGGGTCCAGATGCGTGTTCAAACATTTGTCACCACCTCTGCACACTTCCCCCGCCCCCACCCCCACCCCCTCGCACACCCTTCCCAAGATGAGCCAGCTGCCATATCGCTATACTGTGGAAGCCAAGGGAGGAAGGAAAGGCTCCAGAGAGAGGAGGGACTGAGAACAGGATGGCCAACCTCCCTTACACGCAGATCATGGTCAGAGCAAGTGACACTTGGAGGAAATCTTTCTTAGATGCAGCACAGCATGTAGCAAAGCACACGCAGCAGGCTGGGCCAGAGGGTTTGGCTGCATGGAGAGCAGGCTGGGCTGCCTGGGAAGGTTCCCACTGCCAGGATCCTCATCTGCTTAGGAAGCAGCCTTCCACAAGGCTGGGCCCATGGGAGGCCTCCTGTTTGAGTTATGCACAGAAACACTTCATACAGCAATCAGACTGAAGTGCATGGAACATGCATTAGGCTGTGTGGCTGTGGGGCTGTCTAGTGTGATTCAATGTTGATAAATGACAGCCTACTGCTTGCCCAGATGGGTGGGATAAATTCCACCAGAGCTTACATCTTGCTCTGCAGGCTGCCTCTGCGGCAGTCCCCGGTGAGTTCTGGGTGTACCATCCGTAGGATTAATGTGCCCTTCGACCTCTTAGGAGCTTAGAGATGCCCAGACCTTTGAGATTTTCCAGGAGCCTGGTCCCATGACTTAGCCACTATGACAGCGCTGTGCTCAGCACATGGTCGCTATGGTTCTCAGTAGAGTCTTGCAGGGACTGCCCCACGCTTTCTCCCTCAAGCATAGTCTAGACTTCTGGGTGATTATGAGGATTGCCCTACAGTGGGAGCACTCACTGCTGAGATCCCTGCTGTGGGATGGCATCATGAAACCGCTTGGAAGTGGAGAGGCCGAGTGAAGGCGAGCCTACAGCACCAAGTGACTCACTCAGTGTCTTTGTTTCTCCAGGGTGACTGGAATGACATCGACTCCATTAAAAAGAAAGACCTTCACAGCAGAGATGAGAAAGCACAGGGTGTGGAGACCCTCCCTCCAGGTACCGTGTCTGAATTGGGGATGGATGGTCTATAGGAGCGGAGGCTTGGGGCAGACAGTGAATGACTTAAGCTGACGCAGAGTACACTTGGGCTTTTCCTGTCAGGACTTCGGTGTGCTCAGCAGTTTTATTGAAAGAGAACCGGGCTAAAGTATAAACAACAGGATCTGAACTTCCAGTTCATGAAAAAGTTCAAAGTGACTTAATTTTGTTGCTGTAGAGTTTTAGGTTCAGAGCAAAATTGGCAGGAGATCAGAATGTTCACGTGCCATGTTGCAGCTCCCCGCTGTCCATCTATCTCACCAGAGTGGGACGCTGGAAACAGCCTGTGGACTGCATCAAATCAGGGTCACAACCAGAGTCCGCAGTGAGGGCCGATTCTCAGTTTCTGTCCTTGAAGCTGGAGTTGCTGGTGTGCAGTGGTGACTGACTTGTGTTTCACGGGTGCACTGATCTGCTTGAGACATCTCCCTAGCCCCATACCCTGTGAGTTCTGACAAACGTGTGACAGAGACCCATTGAGTGCCAGAGGCGAGTGACCTTCCTGGAGACTCCTGCTCTTGCCTGTTCCCCCTCCGACCCCCCAAGTACCAGATCTTACTGTTATGCGCCACCTTTCTGACTGGCATAAGACCAGATCAGAGTCTACAGTTTGGAGCATTTACTACACACACCTCAAGTCACTTCATGTCTCTATGGCTCATTCCTTTTCTTTAGGTTTATTTTTCCATTTTTATTGTGTGTGTGGAATGGGACATGAGGGCTCATCTCTGGGCCTCTGCAAGAACAGTGTACACGCTTAACCACTGAGCCATCTCTCCAGCTCTTCTGGCCAAGTTCTAGCATTGGGTGATCTGCTGTCTGGCTATACAGCAGGTTACTGTCACATTCACTCGCCGAATGGTGTCTTGGTTGCTTCTAAGTTTTGGCAGTTCTGAATAAAACTACTCCATAAATACTGGTAGTTCAAAACGCAACTTTTCTTCCAAAGGAACCAAGCAGTGCTGATTCTCAGTGAGTGGCCCAGGCCTAGGAACGTGGGTTGGGTGCCCTCAATGACACTGTCCACCATGAAAGGGATTCTGTGAGATTTTATAATTGTAGAAAAGAAAAAGTCATGAAACAAGGTGTCCCCCAGTGCCGCCGGCGAGGACAGCTGGGAGACAGCGGCAACAGAGCAGGGATCTCCTGGGGTTCTAGACGCTGAGTTTCAGATACAGGGACTGGTGAGTGAGCGGCTGTGAAGAGACTAAAGGCAGTGAGCAATGATTTTGGCTACAGACCTGCAACATTCTTGTGTTGCCTCCTAGAATTTTATTTATGTCTAAGACCCCTTTTGAGTTAGTTTTTGTGAAAGATGAGAGATATCTGTTTAGACTCCTAATTGATTTGGTTATGGGTATTGGCTGTTGAACGTTTACCCGTTTAATGTTTTGCTGGGTGGTGGTGGTGCACATCTTTAATCCCAGCACTCAGGAGACAGAGCCAAACTGTTCTCTGAGTTCAAGAGCAGTGTGGTGTACACACACACACACACACACACACACACACACACAGAGAGAGAGAGAGAGAGAGAGAGAGAGAGAGAGAGAGAGAGAGAGAGATCCAGAACATCCAGAATGCAGGAAGGGAAACAGACAGACAGACAGAAAGAGGCATGATGCTGAGACCTGGAGGGAAAAAAGAGGACCTCCAGAGAGAAGTTGCCAAGCTGAGTTACTGTACTTCAAATACCAATGAATAAGGTAAAGAAGGCTGCACTGCCTCCACGGAGCCTTCAACAATTGAACTCCTAGGTTATCTGATAAGTATCTTGCTAGTGTCTCCTTCAGTGCTGAGTCTGATGAGTACAGAGCTTTGTCTGCTTGGATGGAGACTGTAGCCATGAGATCTATTAAACTGGATGTGCAATGAGAACACCTTTCTCTGGGTTCCAGAGAATACCAGAATGTTCATGAGGATGTCTTAGTTCAGTCCCAGTAACCATGAACAAAAATACAGATGCCAGTATGTTCTTAACAACTGGGTGAATTTGAGTCCTAGAACTCTAGAACTCTGCTCGGGCCAGATGCTGTGAATAAACTGTAGCTTATTTATTTAAAGTTCCAGATGAGTTGCTTTGGACCAGTGATTTTCCACCTTCTGAAATACTATGACCCCCCCAACCATAAAATTACTTCATTGTTACTTCATAACTGTAATCTTGGTACTGTTACAAATTATAATGTAAATATCTGCTATTTGACTCAAGGAAAGGGTGGTTTAGTCCCTAAGGGGTCTCCACCCATAGGCTGAGAACCACTGTTCTAAATTCTCAAAGATTAAATTGCTTTTTGGACATTTAGTGTTAGAAAACTTGAGTTACTCTTCCCCCTCCATTTTACTTCCCATTTCTGCAAAACAAGCTGCTTTTTCCCTCTTTCAAGACTTGATTGTTAATTGATACAATGTTTCTTATAGCTGAGATCCAGTGTGGCACTTCAATTTTTCCCTGAAAACTTGTATCATTAGAGATAAGTTTTTTCTAGATATCAGGGATGTGACTTCCACACTTAAGAGTCATGTGGAGGGAGCTGGAGAGACGGCTCAGTGGTTAAGAGCACTGACTGCTCTTCCAGAGGCCTGATTTCAATTCCCAGCAACCACATGGTAGCTCACAACCATCTGTAATGGGATTTGATGTCCTCTTCTGGTGTGTTTGAAGACAGCTACAGTGTACTCATATACATAAAACAAATACTTAAAAAAATACTTTGTTTAGAACAAAGCAAAACATTAGTGTGCAACTCTTTGCCTTAAATGATAAACTGTTTAGATATTTGCACAAAATACAAAAAAAAATGTTTTGGAGGGTTAAAAAATAGCTTGTGTGAATATGTATATAATTGTCTATGTACTCACACACATGCATAAAATGCATACATATATACATGTCTGCACACAAGTGGGCTGTCTGACTCTAGAGTGTTAAATCTGCCCTGCAGGTTAAACCCTGCATTGTGATGGCTACCTTAAGAAGGCTGCTAATTGTCTACAGTGTGTACACAACAGTGTCTACACTGCTTCCCAGCGATAAGAGCCTACCAGCATCAGAACGTGTGTGTTCAGTTTGTATGTCTGCAGAGCTGCTGTGCATGTGAGCTGCATGACGGGTAAGAAGCTGCTGCCCTCAGTTAGCCTGCCAGGACTCAGGCTAAGCAGTCCATGACCGTTAGGGTAGATTGGCAGGTTGGTTGTTTCTGTGTAATTGTTTCTTGTATTATGAAAGACAAAGCATTGTTTTTCACCAGTCTGTGATCTTTATTAATGTTGCCCCCCCCAAAAAAGATGCTATAAAAATGGAGCAGATCTATAATTTGGGGACAAAATGATAAATGATATAGGTAATCTATATACTGCCATAAAGTATTTTCTAAAGAAGGACATTCAGAGAAGCCATTGCCTATATTAGCTGTATATTTAAGGATTTCTTTTTCATCCTAGGCATCAGGACTATATCTACGCATAACATACTGAGATTGATTAAACAACACAAACTTTCATTTCATGGAGTCTCTCTGTTAACGTTGATTTAAACTATCTCTTGTTTTATCATGAGGAAACATAAGTTCTGTGGTCAGAATATAAGGAATTTGAACTAATGTTGATTTAATTTGTGTTGTATCATCTTTTCAAAATTTATTTTTTCTCTGTTATCTTTCCCTTGTCAAAAATCAGCAGACTGTGTGTGTGTGTTTCTGGAGTTTTATTCAGACCAGTTTATGAATTTCTGTGTTTACCAAAACCATAATTATTGCAACTTTATAGAAAGTCTTAAAGTTGGCTGACGTCAGTCCCTGACCTCACTTTCCTTCAGGATGGCAGCGACCCTTCTGGATCTTCTGTTCCACTTGAAATTTCGAGTCTGCGTTTTGATCGCCACAAAATAGCTCACTGACACCTCTCTGTAGGTCTGAGAGCTGACATTGACAAGATGTGTCCCCCTCACAGACATGGCGTGCACGGTCCTTACCCATTTCCTCTGGAGCCCTCCATCAAAGCTCTGTAGTGTTCATAAAGCTCTTATGCATGATCAGGACTTTAAACTCCCCTTGTTCAGTGACACTGTGTTTCTGACTTTTACTGTGTTCGGTGCTGATCTACAGTGACACAACCTCTGTCTGTTAACAAGTCTGGCTGAAATTACTTCTAGATTGTTGTTGTTTCTTTCACACTTTATACACAAATAAGCAAGTCATGAACAAAGATGGTGTTGCTTCTTCCTGGTCATCCATGTAGCTTTTATTCTCTTTTCTTGTCTTGTTACATTCACTAGGGATTTTGTTACAATATGAAAGGGGATGGACCTCTCGCCTTGTTTCTCATCAGTAAGACAGTTGGGTCGTATTTGAGCAGTGGATTTGCCTCAGACATTAGTTTGCTGGGCGTTTCTGTCCTGAAGGAGTGTTGAGTTTTGTCAGGGCCTTCTCTGCATCATTTGATATGGTCGTGTATGTGCTGTGTTGATTTTTGCTTGTCCAGCCAACCTTGCATAACTATTATAAGTCCCACCTGTAGAATGGAATGCTTTTTGTACATTTCCTGGTTTGATTTGCTAATATTTTGTTGAGAATTTTTGTATATGTCTGCACAAAAATGTGGTCTGTAGTTTTGTTTTATTCTGTTGTCTACTGGCTTTGGTGTTAGGCCAGTTCCTTCCAGCTACTTCCCACAAGTGCTGGATGCCCTCACAGAACTGAGGAGCCACTGAGTTCCCAGAACCACTCACTCACACACTGCGCACAACCACACCCCACAGTCCCAACAGAAGTAGGAAGTAAGGGATCCTGACGCTCTACCAGGGGGTTGTCCAGCAAGGTTTCCAGCACTACTGGTTTTTAGCGTTACTTTGGGGATGACTGAAGTAGGTGGAGGCAGTGTTGAGTGAGGGCCCTGCAGTAAACGTGACTGCTTCTGTATAGAGCGTAAGAGGGAAACTGGACTTCAGGCTAGCCTGGACTACATAGAGAGACCCTATCCCCAAAACAAACATGCAAGCAAAAGAACTGTGAACAAGTTAGAGAAGACTCTTTGGAGATTCATTTGTGAAGATTTGGAGCTGGCCAAACCTCATGAATGTGGAGCAGCTGCCTCCTACTCACTGCTGTGAAACTGCTCATTCCATAGCATTGATATTTCCAAACAAATTCTGTGTCTCTCCTGGAACATCTGGCAGTTCCTTAGATCTATTGGTGAGGCACTTTTTACTGCTTTAAATTTCCTGCTTTTTTGTCCCTAATAATGAGTTATCTTAGGATGCTTTATTTCAGAGACACCCAGCAATGGCATGTCTGCTGTGAGAGCAGGCTTGCATGCTGCAGGCTTGGCCTTCCCTTCTGTGCTGGGTGCTCGTTGGAACAGGGACATCATGAGGTTTTTCTTTTAAGCAAAGGAAAATTAGGTTCAGTTGGATATGAGATACGGAGCTTAGGGACTTCATAGCACAAGCCTCTGTGGGCTGTTGCTTGCTTTCCCACGCTGTCCCTGCAGAAGGTGGCTCTGTTCCACACAGTGTGGTTGTCCAGGCAGGTGGCATTTGCTTGACCTGCCTCTGCTGGGAGTCCATATCCGTGCCGAACTCAGAGCCTTAGAACCCCCGACTTGCAGGCTCCTGTCTATTGCAGACATCTGTGGTGACCAAGGGTGCACCCATCCTCAGGAGCATGCATGTGCTGGGTACCCGGCCCTGGCTCCCCAAAGCCTCTAACGCCCATGTGCATGTGTCTCAGTGCCTGGCTTCAAGCATGCACATGGCCATGTTAGCTCTGTGAAACTCATCATTGATCAGTTGTCCTTTCAAGGATGGGGCTTAGTAAAAACAAAACTCTTATAAAGGAGTCTACATTAAGTTAACATGTATCAGTGTGATTCTTGTAAAGGCTGGTATACCTTCATTGAAAGTGCTGTCATCTTTTTAAGTTCACTTACAGATGAATTGTTAGACACTTGACACCATCTTTCCTCTGGCCTGAGGAGTCCTCTGTCCTGGTCACCCAAGCCCAGATCTGGATAGATAGCATCCCAGGGCCTCTGTTCCTGTGTGTAGCAGAACTATGGGTACGGCCACCAGCTTCTCCTAGCCAAGGGCAGGTGATATGGGAAGTTCTTGCACTGAACTGGGGAGTCCAAGGAACACAGCCAGAGGTGTGACTCATGAGCCCCACAGGAGGATCTGGAGTAAAGGATCCTCTGCAGCCCAACCATGTCTAACTAAGACATTTCGTTGCAGTCCAGACCTGCAGTCTGGGTGTCAGAAGGCTTCTCAGGGAGTCATGCATCCTGGGTAGAATGGAGGAAGCTGTGGGTGGCTTGGGGGAGGGTAGACAGTTGCCAGAACAGAATAGTATAAAATGGCCCAGAAGACAAAGGTGGGGGTGTCCTCCTGACAGCACCATGCCTAGTGTCACTTCTTCATGGCCCATAGGAACTCACCCCTTGTCTTCCAGGGACAGTGGTGGTCCAGGCTCACCCTTTCCTAACTCCAAGCTGCTGTTACCATGGCTGCCGTCTGTGGGCTGCAAACAATGGGCAAGGAGCATTTCTGTGTCCTCTTACTGTCAGCCCAGCCCTTCCTCCAGCTTGCCTCCTTTGACCATCAGTCAGCACAGCAGTGAGTGGACAGGAGAGGAAGGTTACCACCAGCCCCCCTCCCCCTGCTTGTCTCATGTACCTGGGGATGACATTAGAGAGAGCTTCAAGCTCCGGGTAGGCAGTTGTTTTCATCCCGAAGAGCCTTGCTTTGGTCATAGGCTTCCTGTTAACTGACTGTCAGTTGGCTTTCCTGGTGTGCAGCAGCGGGAGAGAGAGCGCCAGCATGAAGCTGTGTTCTTCCTAGTCACACTCAGCTCCAGCTGCTTGGTCCAGGGTGAGACCACAGTAGTGACACAGTGGTTGGCAGGGTCTGTGACATGTTTAGTGCTTAGGATGCTGAGAGTAAAAACTAGAAGGTCCTAAGAACTTCTTAGGACTCTTGGCTCTCATGAAGGTGCCAACAGGAAGGAGTTGGGGCAAGACTCACTGCTCACTCTCTGGGGGATGGGCAGGCTGTTCTAGAGCCTTCTCCCCAAGAACAGACCTGCATATGAGGAGTACTGGGTCCTGTCTGCCATGCTGGGGTGTCTTTGACAGCCACACTGTTCATTTCTCCACAGAGCCAGTATCCTAACGGCTACAGAGAGTATGCCCAAGGAGGCCTCACAGGAGGCTGTGCAGATGCCCTTAGGATGTGACATTTCTACATTGTAGGAATGTGTCCCTCTCCAGATGATCTCTGCTGACAGCTAAGGGATTCGGGGAAGAGATGTTTTAGGTGTGTTGCCTGCATGGGCTGTTGCAGGAATAAACAATGAATATGCTTATCCCAGTGGTGTGTAGCAGCTTAGCACCCTCTTCTCAGGGAGGAAAGAGGGGAGAATGTGACAATCCTAGTGAGTTTGAGGATAGCCTGGGCTACATGAAACCAACCAAACAACAGAACAGACAGCACACTGGGTGGTGTGAGTCTGGCACCACCTTTTCTCCTGCCACCCGCCTTAGCCTCGCTCTAGGAGGTCTAGAGTGCCTCACTCCCTGCTGCTGCTGAGCACCCTCAGCATCTCAGGGTGGCTCTGCTGTAGGTGCTGTTTTGGACTCCAGCAGTCCAAACGTTGATCCCGGTGGCGCCTGGTTGCACAGTGGAGCCCTTTATTAATTTATACGTGCATTGTTTCCTTTGCCTGCCTGGGATGCTTTGGGGGCATGACCCAAATCCCATGGAAGGTAGACACAGATATCCCCTTCCCAGAAAGAAAAATAGTGCCAGAGTTGCCGGCTCTGTCTTGGGGGCACTGAGTGAAGCCTGAGCTCTTGTCTTGCGGCGTCTCAGCTTCCATGTGACGATGTTCAGGGCTTGGTTACTCTTGATTACAGTTGCCATCCTGTGAACAAGCCAAGACCATGGTTGCTTGACCTGACCCTGCCAACTCTGGCGACCCTCTGGTCTCTTACCCACCTGTCCCACACCCTCTGCTTTGCTTTTTCCAGGCAAAGTCCGGTGGCCAGACTTTAACCAGGAGGCATATGTTGGTGGTACGATGGTTCGCTCTGGGCAGGACCCCTACGCACGCAACAAGTTCAACCAGGTGGAGAGTGACAGGCTGCGCATGGACAGAGGGGTCCCTGACACCCGGCATGACCAGTAAGTCTCCCTGACACCCAGCATGAGCAGTAAGTCTCTCCAGGCCTGTGGAAAAGAGCTGGAGCCTCTTCCTGGTAGCACCGAATTTGCTCACCCTGGTGGTGGTGGATGCCAAGCAGGAAAGATCCTGAAGGGAGGCTCATGGCTCTTGGCCATCTGCAGAGGGGCAGGCTGTTAGCCAGCAGAGGAGTCAGAGGAGAAAGCTGCATGGGCCTCGCACTTGCTGATCTTTTAGTGTTTTTAAGCTGTACGCATAGAATACTGTTCACAGTCTGGAAGGGAGAAAAACCTAACTTCCTCTTACTGGGCCGCTGTCATTGGGAACATTCTGGAAGCCAGAGAACAGATTAACTAAGGTCTCAGCAGAGCTGGGGAGGGACCAGGAGGCAGAGGGACAGGAGGACAGGAGGTAGTGCAGTACTCCAGACACTGAGGAGGAGGGCGGTCCGCAGGCTCTTCAGGATTTCAGGACCCTGACTCCACCAAGCTCAGCTCAAAGCATTCTCAGACACCGGAGGCTATTCTGCCACTGCCTACAAGGAACGGGGTACCAACAGCCTTGGTCATCTATAGGAAATGCTGACCTAAGGCCAGAAGGGCCAGTGACTGTCAATTTGACAGGACTATATTCACCTTGGAGACAAGGCTCTGGTTGTATCTGTAAGGGAGTTTCTAGATTAGATTAATTGATGTGGGTGTCACCTCATGTGGGCAGCGTCACCGTGTGAGCTGGAGTCCCAGGCTGAATAAAACTGGAAGCTACTGAGCACCTTCCTGGCAGATGGAAGGTGGCCAGCTGCCTCCTGTCTCTGCCACAGACCTGCCCCTCCATGGTAAACGGCGCTTCGCATAGTGAGCCAAAATGCACCCCAATTTCTTCATCCTGTCAGGTGGCTTTTTGTTGTTGTTGTTGTTTTTTAATCACAGAAATGAGAAAAGAAACTAATCCAGGGTTTCAGCCTCGTTATAGAGCTCACAGCCAGGGTAAAATGTCACCTGGCTACTTGAGATAACTGAAGTTTGAGCTCCGTGTGATCGGTGAGCTTTGCCACCAGCTGGTGCTGGCTGGTTTTCCCACTAAGATTTCACCATGGCTTGCTCTCCTTTGAGCAGGAAAAGGCATGATTTGGGGCTTGTGACACAAGGCTGGGTTCCAAGCTGTTACCTCCTTTGTAAGCTTCTAAAATTCCCTCAAACTCTACAGACATATTTTCTTTCAGTATGTTTGCCAAACTAATTTTTGATTCTTCCTCCCTGGATAGTTTGATTTCTGCCTGGTCTGTATTGGCCTCCTTTGTAGTGTTGAAGCCCCGGTGGCACCTTACCCATTGGTTGGATCTGGGTAAAGTAAATCCTGACAGGCATTGACCATTCATGTTGGCCCCGAGAATTCATCTCATGTCGTCAGACTTTCTCTTCCGCTCCCTAAGGTTTCTAGAGCAGGGACACCCCTTCATGTGAGAGTCTGGCTTTAACTCTGAAGACCTCACATAACAGAAATCAGCCTCTCATGGCAGTGGAGCAGGAGGCAGACCAGGGAAAGCAGATTCAGGATGAGATGCCCAGACCTATCCGCCTGGTACTTCCGTCTGTGACTTCTGTCCCCTGAAGAATGACAGGACAAGGATTGTTTTGTGACCTTTTGGCTCACAGGACCCCACCAGAAGTCTTCATTCCCTCTGACCAGCAGCCAGTGGAAGCATGGGTGTTTCAGGATAGATTGGCATGTTGAAGTCCCAAGCTTCAATGTGTCTTTGGAGATAGCTTCTTTATTGGGCATGGTTAAGGTTATTGAGGTTGTGAGAAAGGCCCTCATCTACTGGGATCCCAGAAAAGGATGAAGGGGGGAGTTGGGTAGGGAGACTGAGGGAGAGTGTAAGGACATGGTGGGAAGATGGCCGTCCGTCATTCTAGAAAGAGTCTATACCTAGTGCCGACCCTTGATCATTGGAAGGTCCATGTGAGGTAAACAAACGCAGACAGAGAAGGCCACCTCCATGGGCAGCCATGGGCAGAGGTGGCCCAGCAGGTCCTGAATGACTTAGAGATCATGGTGTCTGTGGGTCCGTGAGCCTTCCTGACTTCTGTCAGCAATGGGATGTGAGCCAGGCTCTTAGCTTGTGAGGCCATTTAGAAGTACTTCTGTGTGGACAGTACACAGCTTCCAAAATAGAACTGGAGGATTGGGATGTCTCCTCTCTGCCAGGAGCTCAAGGTAATTTAAGATTTTTTTTTCTGTTGGGAAACCAGTCCGCATGGAAACACACTGTCGGGTTCCTTCCCACTGGCCAAGCATCACCTTTGTTACACTAAATCCCACTAGACTGAGATGAGTTAGGTGAGGGCACTGACCCCTCAGCCTTCCAGACTGAGTCGGGCTCAGGGTTTCTGTTGCTCTTTATCTTGGATTTCAAATGTTGGGACTTTGAAATGTGCTTGAATCTCAAACTAAAAGATGGTCCTGAGACTATGGTGTCCTGCTGAGTCCCCCAGAGGAACATCCGAGGAGGGTCTACCCTCGCTACAAACCTGTCTGTCCATCAGCCTTCCAGTCTAGAATGCCTCATCTTCTCTGTTTGTTTGCACAGAGTGGTTGCTCAGCCCTGGTGCTCTGAGAGACCTGACATAAGCCCTTTAGAAGATCTGACTCTAAACAGAGCCCACACTAGGGACAGTACACTCCTGAGGGTGTCACTAGCTTCTAGCAACATGTGGTAGGTTGGTTGGGTGTTGTCATACTATGTGTGCTTGCTGTCACTGGGTCATGAGTGCTGGCATGGTCTGAGAGGGCCTGACGGGAATTGGATCTGTGGGCTGGTCATAGCCCAGACTCTACTGTTGTTACTCTGGTGAGTAAACACTGCTAATGCCAAGAGGGGGCTGTCATGGGAGCCTGCCACCTAGGATTCCCCACTGTGAGGCTGAAGACCTGGGCAAGGGCAGTGCAGTCCTAGAGTGGCTGAGGAACTAGAGGACCCTTGGTCTTCAACGTCTTGTAAGTGTAACTGCTGGCCTAACATACTTTAGTTGGAGGGTGCCATCTCTCTGGCGGGGATGTCACATGAAGTCTCTCCGTCATTGGTTTTGCTTCCTGTACACATTCTCGAACCTTCTACGTGACATGTACAAAGGAGCCTCTAGTTCACTTCTGAACCTCCGTCTGTTCTGACAGGCTTTGTGTGTTTGATGTGTGCTGTGGAGAACTGAGTTTAAGGCTCAAGGCGTGCCGAGCCCTGCCTGCTGTACCCGCTTCTCCTGTTCTCCCTCAGGGTGTTTCTCTTCCCGGCTAAATTTTCAGCTATGATAAACTAGCAGAGTTCAAGCTGAGCAAATGCTTGTTACATCTTGAATAGCACAACTCACTGCTCCATTGCTCTTTATATGTACACACGCGCGCGCGTGCGCACACACACACACACACACACACACGGGAGTAATTTCAGCAAATGCCCTTCATATCCAAGCCTTTCTTCCCATCCTCATTCCTTGCACTTCCCCGTCCAGCCTGGGACCCTCTGTGTCCCATAAGCACTCACAGCGGCTCCTCTTGGCACCAGCTCAGGGCAGTAGATCTCATTGGTGTGTTAGGGTTTCTGAGGCATTCCCCCAACCCAGCTGAGAGTGCAGACCTCACAGATGGCTGTTGCTTCTGCATCTTTCTTTGTTCTCAGTCACTGTGTCTCCCACTGTTCCCAGTGAAAATTAACTGTGACTTGTTCTTTATGGGGCAGTTTGTCTTTGCCCACAGTGGCACTTTAAGATATGTCTGTTTGCTTTTTAGTATTTGGTAAGAACATGTGGACATTGCCTTCTGTGACTTGAGCCTGTTTGGGGTTTTAAGGGTCTGAGTGCCTGTAACTCGTGCCACCCTTATGAACCCCTCCTCTCCCCCCAAGGCCCTTGTCGCATTCTTGTTGGGTATTTCCACTGGCCGTCTGCCCTCCGACATTCTTACTTTTTATTCCTCTGTCTCCATGTAGTCTGCTTCCTGCTCCGTGGCTCCTGCATGCATCATGTCTGCCTGAAGCCATCCTGCAGACAGACTTAGAACTGCCTTATTCTGGTAGTGAATAGGTGCAGAGAGATTTGAAGGCTACCCCTGGTGTTTCCAACTCCCAAGGAAGATCCACTTTGCAGAAAGCATAGGCAGATCACTTTTGTGCCGTGCAGAACTGAACCACGGGCTGGGTTTCCCTTGGGTGGGAGCAGTCTGGAAGTTTCCAAGTCTTTCTTCTAGAAAGTAGCTTTTTTTTGCCTCCTTAATCTCTGTCCCATTGTCATCAGCAAGTCCTGACTCAGGTCCTGGCCTCCTGTTCACAAGGCCATTGCTCTGTTGGATATAGTCTGCCCTGGCGGGGGAGGGGAAGGCAGCGGGAGTGGCTGCCTGTGGTCTCTCGAGCACTTTCAAGGCAGTTCGTGCGTCTCATCCCTGCCTCTCTGCTTTCTGTGACCAGTTTTGTCCAGAGCAGAGAACTTTATTTTCTCTAAATGCAGAGGAATACCAGAGTGTTTCATTCAGCATTCTAATTTAGCTTGAAATTTTGGGTCCTGCATTTCACCCTGAGCAGAAGTGTCATGGACATGGGGACAGACAGTATGACTTTGTCACTTGTTACTCTCAGACCATGGTGGAGATGACCTCTGACCTGGGGCTTTTATCTGCAGAGCAGTCGCGGTATAACCGTGGGTGTCTCTCTGCTGTCAGTAAGCTCAGACATCTGTGGACATATGAAAAGGCTTGTAAGCTCCTGGCTTCTGTGCTGGTGTTGGTCGTTGCTGTCCTGTGACCAGCGGCTTGTTTGAATCAGCTTGAGTAGACCAGGCTGTGCTCTGGGGAGCTTTGTTCTTGACTCATGTGGCACGCCAGGCTGCCCTCGAGGACCGACCCTGGGCATGCTGCGGCTTCATTGCTGTGTGGCTTGTTCTGCAGCACATCAGCAGAAACAGTTTAGGAAATACCTTTGAAGCCATGACCTGTCTCCTACTGAGGGGATCAGAGCAGGGAAAACAGACTCGGCAGGTCGGCCGGAGAAGTCAGCTCAATCCAGGCTGTCCTCCGTCAGCTGCCCGCTGAAAACCTTCACTTCACCATCGCCGAGGAGCACATGGGTGTGTATGTGTGTTTGTTTGTTATGCTGACATTGAACCCAGGGGCTCACGTGCTAGGCAGGTGCCTCTCCCTAGGGTACATCTCCAGCCCTCTCTTTACTTTTTATTTTGAGACAGGGCCTCCCCAACTTATCTTTGATTCTTGAATTTACCGTATAGCCAAGGTGAGTCTTAAACTTGGGGTCCTTGTGCCTCTGCCTCCTGAGTATCTGGGCTTTACAGATACACAGAGCCGGGCCCAGCTCAGCTGTCTTTGAAATGAAAAAGCTTTGTGTAGTCTAGGAACGAGGCAGAATGGTGCGAGGGTACTGCCTTTCTGGGTCAGTTGGCCTATGCTCCGTGCCTGGGTCACTCGTTATGGTGTCACTTGCTGGTTCACACTCAAGGACATTGTTAATGAGTGATCCTGTCCTCTGTTACAAACCACGTGCTCTTGAGTTACTGACTGGATCTTGGAGATGAACCCCCATGGTTGCCCAGAACCCCCACTTCAGTCTAAAAAATTAAAAGTTCAGACACCTACAATAGCCATTTACCTCCATGATATCCAACCAATCAACCACAGGAAGCTGTGGCCAGAATGTATGTGCACACACATGTATAGTGTGTGCACGAATGCCTGTGTGCCTTGTATAGGGAAGGGAGTTAGTTCCAGAGGCATGTTGTCAGGATATTGGCTTGCCCTCTCTTTTTAGGCCCATTTGTGCCACAGTCAGAGAATGCCAGTGCTTGCCAGGCGCAGAAATCTGTCTTTCTGTTCCAGAGAATCACAGATCGGGGTTTGTGGGTTGGCTGGAGAGGAGCTGGTTTCTGCTTCCAGGATGGCACCTTGGGTGCCATGGGAAGCAGAAGGTGGAGGGGGTCAAATGACTTCCTGTGGAAGAATGTATGCCAAGAGCTGTGGTGCCTGGGCTTGCCCGTTTGCCTGCTTCTTCCTCCCAGGGCTGCTGTGTCTGTGTCTGGCAGCTGTGGCAGATAGAACATGGTATGTGTCTGATGGTACATTGTAGACACACTGCCTCCCACTGCTGCTGCATGTAGGGTTTCTTCCAGCACTGCAGACCCTTCTGCATTAAGATTGGGTCAAAATTTGCCACCAAACAGGAAAAGAGTTGTCTACCCATGGCATTTTCCCTTATGATGAAGCAGCTGTAGGAGGGAACTGGGTCCTTACTAGGTGCTGAGAAGAGGAGGGAGTGTGAGTCTTTACTGGTCAGTGACAAAGGATCTCCCTGATCTATGCAGAGCAGTCAGCATCATCTCTGAGGGGGCTGCGGCTACAAGGGAAGCTGTGGTTTGGAGGTTACCGTGAGGTCTACCTTCCCAGCTCTCCACTAATGGCTGTTTCTGTGACTGGGGTGCTGGCTCTCTGGCCACTAGCAAAGTGCCTCGGCTACCCAGGACTCCAGTTTTCTCTGTCATAGATAGTCCCTGGAGGCTGGCACACAGTGGTGTCCTCAGACAGAAGCTCTGTGTCCTCACCTAAAGGTTTACTTCCTGCCTCGTGCTTGCCAATCTATGGAAATCAGGGTAAGATGACAGCAAGGACAATATTGGGGACAGGCATGCTGGCAACCTCCACTGCTGTACCATCTCTCAGGCAGATAGGAGCTGGATCTGTCATACCTTGTGTGGAACAGCCTTGCACTGCAAATTCCCTTTGTCCTTTCTTTAAACATTCCTGGTTTCTTAGACTGCCTTTTAAATTATTATTTTTAGAGTGTATTTTTTTAAGTAGGCACATCTGTTGTATTTTTTAAAAGGCAAAAAAGAAAGGACATCCGAAAGCTCAGGAGCACTCACAGTCTCCAAAGGCTGTCGTCCCTCCTGACTTGTCCCCTGTCCTGCTGTTGCTCACAGCCAGGGAAACTCAGCTCCCTTGTGCCTCTGGGCCTCACATGGGAGCAGTGTCTGGTGTCTTTGGGGGCTGTAGCTTCCATTCTGTGTGGTTTGTGCCTCCCAGCTTATGCTCACTCACGCAGCTTCTGACACGTTCCCAACATTGATTCTGCAAAGGCCTACCCTCTGGGCTGATGGAGGCTGCTGCTCAGTTTGGAGTTAGGTTTCTAAGTCAGACGTTGTGGGACCAGAACCCTGGCCTCCTCCTCCTCCAGTTTCATGGCTGCAGTGAATAACTAAATGACCAGAGGGAGAAGGCATGCATCTCTTCTGCACCTACGACTCTGCAGAGGACTTGTGTCTTACACATCATCCGTGAATACCAGCCACACGTGTGGCCACTTTAATCATGCTAATCCTTTAATGACCTCTGAGAGATCGTCCATGATGTTGGTATGTAGCGACCTTTTGCATGACCTGAAGATGTCTGGAGAGTCTGTCTTCCCAGAAGACAGTGCCGTGCATGTCTGCGCTGAGGTCTCCAGCAGCCGTGAAATCTCTGTCTCTCACCGTGTAGAGAAGAGGATCTTCTTTCCTCTCTCCCGCCTCTCATCCTTCTGAACAGAGCTCCTATTGGTCTCAGATTTACCCACCATGGAGGGGGAGCCCTGCTCACCCACTGGGTTCTGTACAGACTGCTTTGTGTGTGTCCCTCTGCAGAGCTGCCCTCGGGTCCTCACACGGCCGCTGTGCTAACCCTCACGAGAGCAGGCTTTAATATTCTCAGGAGAGCTTGCTAAGACACAGGCGGCTGGCAGTTGAAGAGGGTAAAGACCTCATCAGTAGCTTCCGGCCGGCTACCCCCAAACCCGCTGACTCTCCACTGCTCTTCCATCGATGCCACACTTGGTGAATGCATGTTTGTGCACTTCTTTCTGGAAAGTTCCATAACTCCGGTGCACTGAGGTCCGCCAGCCCCCGGGCTCCTCACATACCCACCCCATGAGTACTGAGAGCTTGGGCTGCAGCATGCCTGAGTCTCTTGTGCTCCTGTATCATTGCAGTTATTTTAAGCCTACTTTAAAATAACCAAAATACTGCTATTCCCCACTTGTCTGGACTTCTGCTCCGACTTTCCTTTTTTAACCCAGTTCGTGTTTAGGCAACAGTTTTACAATTGCATGAATTTTTTTTTCCTGTCAGTTTAAACTTAAGTCATTGGTTCCCCCCCCCCCCCCCACCCTATCACTCAGAAGCCAGATGTTACCACGGCATGATGTTATTCTCTTGCCTGGTACCTGTGGCCTTAGCGTCACTGCTCTGTACCTGGGGATTTTGCTGCAGATGTTTCTAAGAACATCACACACATTTCTTCCTACTTGGCTCCCTTAGCAGCCTTAGAAAGTAGTTTCCTCATTGTTCCTGCATTGTATCAGTGAGGGAACTCAGGGTCAGATCTGTTTAAGCTAAGTAAGTAAGGGCAGTGTGGACATGCCTGTCTGCAAGGCCATGTCTTCCTGTCCTCACTTCCTCTGTGTGTGTATGTGTGTGCACATGTATGTGCCTGTGTTCAACGTAGACAAGGCCAGATACAGTGTCTCTTCCTTTATTATTCTCCACTTTGTTTTTGAGATAGGGTCTCTCAGTCCACCTGCAGCCTGCTAGTGAGCTCCATGGACCTGCCTGTCTACCCTCTGTCCTCCAGCGCTGGGCCACCTGCGCTCCGCCTTTTCCATATGTTCTGGGAAGTGAACTCAGGTCCTCATGCTCTTGTGGAAGTGCTTTACTGACAGAACCACACTCCCAGCCCTCGTCTTCTTACACACATGTTCTCTAGGTGTGTTCACATGTTTTTAAAGTACCTAGAGCTGTCTCAGAGCAGAACAGGCCTGTGCAGCAGCCTGGCTGGTTGTTCTGGAAACTTTGATTCCCCCTGACGTTGGGACACCTGCGTCTACGTCATCACAGGCTTCTGCTTATTGCTAAGAACGTGTGTGTAACCCACAGCACTGCTGTCGACTGGCATAGGGGAAGGAATGTAAACTTACCGGTTGTGTAACATTTTCACTTTGCCACACCATTTGGCCTGTGTGGCACAGACAGGCTGTTTTATCTTCCTTCCTTTTGTTTTTCACACTGTATTGGGGGTTGGGCCAGGGTTGGCTTATGGTAGGCCAGAGCTCTACCACTGAGCCACATTCCCAGCCCCTATTTTCACTTTTAATGTTGAAGCAGAGCCCACTAGATTTCCCATTCTGTAGCCAACCTGATCTTAAGCTCACCATTCTCCTGCCCGAGGCTTGTCAGTAATAGAGACAGCAGCATGCCCCTCTGACCCTGCCGTGTGATCTCCTCTTGTTTAGGTCTTCTGTTTTACCCTGAGTCTGCATCTCCGTTCTTTTCCTGTTCCTGTAACAGAATACCCGAGACTGAATCAGTTCCAAGGTGAAAGTTCACTTGGCTCATGGTTCAAGAGGCTGCCAGTCTAAGAGCGTGTGGAGGGGCTGCTGCTTGGCCCGTGGTGAGAGCCCGTACTAGCTTAGAAGGCAGCTGTGGGGAAGAATTGGCAGGATGCCATGCTCCTGGCCTCCCCCTCCTTCCTGTAGACACGTGGATCTTGGAACTTGTGGGTCAGCTGCCGCCTTTGACAGGCACAGTTTTGTTTACTAGCTGCTTCTTGCTTTATTTCATTCCTCCAGTTGGTTAACAGTTTGTTTTCTACTTATAACCTAATTAGTTGCCATTTTTAGCAAGAGTAGAAATTAGATAAGTATTGGTTTAATACTAAGAATAAAACTGTGCCTGTTTTTAATGAAGCGCACATACGCTTGTCTCTGTCCCACCCCCTTTTTGTTTTGTTTGTGAGTTGGGGTTAGATTATTATAATTATCTTAATTCTTTTGGTTTTTAAAATTTTTATGTGTGTGAGTGTTATGCCTGCTTGTGTGCCATGCACCACTGTGAAGGCAATGCCCCTGGGCTGTGAGCCATGACGTGAATGCCGGGAATCTCTCCCCAGTCACATGGGAGAGCAGCCTGCCCTTGGTCACTATGCCATCTCTGCAGCACCCTATAATCATCTTTCCAAAGATCTTTGTCTGGGAAATTGAGAGATCTCACATATGTCTCTTGAAAAGACCCAGGTTTCATTCCCAGCACCCACATCCGGCGGCTCACAAAGCTCCAGGGGTCCAGTGCCCTCCCCGAGCCCCTGAAGGCACTGCATACACACATATGCTGAGGGCACTGCACACACAGTCACACACACATAGTTAGGGTTCTCATTTGCACAGTGTGTACACACAGGTTCAAAGCTGCACTGGTGTGAAGTAGTTTTGTGTTTCCTCCTGTTTGGTCCCCTAACTTGTTACACCTTTAAATGTTTTAAATTTTATCACATCTGTCTGATTTTATTTGTGCGTGGGTGCATACATGCCTGCACACATGCAGAACTTGGAGGACAGCTTGCAGGTGATGGTTCTCCCACTGTCTGCGCCCCAGGAACTGAACTCCGGTTGCCAGGCTTGCTGTAAGCACCAGGAGCCGAGCAGCTCATGGGTGTGCTTGAAGAGATACGGTAGTGATGGCGTCCTGTCCACAGCATGGATGGTGATCACCCTCTGCTTCACGGCCACCTCCACACACCTAGGGATTAAATACCTGTCTGTCCTTTGTCTCTGAAGACAGGGGATCCAGCACCGCCTGCAGTTGCCAGCTGAGCATCTGTGGTCAGGCAGTTCCCACACCAACTGCTGGGCAGAACTCAGGATCTTGCCCAGCATCTCCATGTAGGGAAAATAGCCACCCGAGCTATGAGGCTCTGGCTTCTGGCCTGGAAGAGATAAGCACAGGAGAAAAGTAAGCCTCTCGCCCAGACAATCTCTGGGAAGGTTGCCCTGGAGCTTAGCCATCAGGATGCCAGAGGAGTGGAGTAAATGGAGGTGTGGATGGCTCTGTGTGAGGCAGAACTGGGCCATCCCATGCTGTGAAACCTGGAGTCAGAGGGCATCTGCAACTGAGGACCAGGGCAGGCATCTGGTCAGTCGAGGGAGAGTGTGTATTGTGGTTCCTGTTGGCTATCCTGCAGTTGGACTGCTGGGAGGGCCTGTCATCAGGAGGAATGAGTTTAAAGGACAGTTCTTGCTTTGACTCTCGGAAATGGCTCCAGCTCAGAGGGCAAGTGCGCACTGCAGGTGAGGCATTCTTAGTGAGGTTAAGGAAGCGTCCACGGCGCTGTCTTAGGCTGTTACTTTTCTCAAAGCTTTCCATTAAAATCTAATGTCTGGGAAATGGAAGGCCGTGGACAGCAGACAATGGTCTTCCCGCCTCATGTGATGGTTCAGTTTGCAGAATGCACCTGATGAGGCTCTGAGGTGACCTGGGCACCCCTCCCCGGCTGTCCAGTCTGAAGTGTACTGGGCCCGGCTACTAGCCCTTGTGTGCTTTTGTCCTGAACCCTCGGCCTCCCAAAGGGCACCGAGATTTCTGAGGCAGGGCAGCCGGTACAGCAGGGCAGCCGGTAAGGCAGGGCAGCTGGTACGGCAGGCTGCGTCTTGGGTCGTGGGTGATGAGTGCTGTAGGTTTGAACTTGGCTCCTCTTATGTTTGCGGTCTGTGGTGCCAGGACCGTAGGACGTGAGAAAGCTGTTTTAGGTTAATAATGGGGACACAAGACAAACAAACCCAAGGTGAGTAGGGCTTGTCCGACCTTGGCAGCCAGACCTTAGACAGCTTAATTTCAGAGCAGCCTGCAAAGGTCATTAAATATTTTAGGGTTTGGCGCTCTGGTGTTAGAAGACCCAGAACAGCCTGGGTAGATATCAGGGCTGGCTGGGAGCCAGCTGGGGCCTGATGTCCTGCCCCTACTGTTGGGAGGGCCGCTAAGAGCATTTTGGTTAAGCAAGCATTATATAACAGCTAGTTTGATCCTTTTAACTGTTTTTTCAACGTCTGCCTCCATTACTAATTCAGAAGTTATTCGTTTGCTCACCCAGACTTGTAAAGATTTGATAGAACCACTTTGATGTGGAGCTGCCTGGGCTGTTTGGCTGGGCAGAGCTTGAGCATCTGGCCCAGGTAGGGATGGGGTGGGGCTGAAATCCTGCAAGCCCACTCTCCATGTATCACTGCTGCTGTGTCTGCCGTGTGTGCTGTGGGCTGTGGTCAGAGTCAGGGACTCTGCTTCTGCAGAACGCCGCTGCTGTGAGCAGCATCTTTCCACACAGTGTGGAGGTCACTCAAACCACAAAAGCAGATCTTCCGACAATGGAGCTGCACCACTCCTGGGGATTTAGGACATTCATGTTGAGATCACACACATTGATGTTTACTGTAGCACTAGTGACAGCAGCCACGTTACAGAGGCCGGCCATGTGCCACCAGAGTGGGGAGAGGCAAGGAAACAAGTTGTTTTTAGCCATAAAGAAGGAGCCATCATGCCATTTGTAGGAAAATTGATGCAATCACATTAGGTGAATGACCCAATCTCAAAATGGCAGACATCACACGCATTCTCTCATTTTTGGATCCTAGACTTTATATAGAGACATAAAACCATGTATGTATTTATGATGGGAAGGTAGAAATGAAACTGTCTAGGTTGGAACAGAGGAGACTCTTGGGAAGAGGAGGAGGTATGTGGGAAATAGGCTTATTACAAATACATGTGTATATGAAAACTTAAAAGAGATTTTTTTTAAATGGATCTACAGGTAGCTGTTTCAGCACAGCCTGGACTTTTTGCCTAGCCTGCTTGTTCTGGTTACAGGTTACAATCAGTGTTCAGCAGAGTCATGCACCTGGAGGTGACTCAGCTCCCTGTGAGTCTGGCACTCCCTGGTGGGACCAGGAGCTGTGGTGCTCAGCTGTCTGTAATCTAGCAGCTGCCCACCCTGGATGCCAGCTCCGCAGTGGGGAACATGTTTCCAGCTCCAAACTATTGGTCAGCTCTGACTTGGCAAGTACTCGGGCCACAGTACAGGTTAGATAGCTGTTCCAGGCGCTTTGGGAACATTGTATCAAAGGGCCACACAACAGGTTAGATAGTTGTTCCAGACACTTTGGGAACATTGTATCAAAGGGCCACACAACAGGTTAGATAGCTGTTCCAGGCTTTGGGAACATTGTATCAAATGCCAGGGCAGCCACTGAGATGACAAATCTGTCCTCCCCCAGCTGAGAGGAACCGCGGGTCAGCACAGCAGAAGAGATGGGGGAGGGAGGGGTTCGGGCTTCCAGTGAGCCACTGTCTCTGCCCATGGCCTGCATCCTGGTGTCCCCAGGTAGTAGTCTTCCCTGCATTTCCATGCACCAGCTGGGAGGCAGAAGGATCTAGCTTAAGGTCTTTAGATTTTCAAGACTTCTGACTGTTAGCACACTGTGGAGACTCACATGTCCATTGAGTGGCCAAGGCAGAAGACAGAGCAGCCACAGGGCTCCTGACCGCTTTATCTTACTACCTCAGCAGCAGGAACAGACCTCAGCTCAGGACAGAGTGGGGCACATCCCACTGTCTTCACAGAGCCAGAGGGCTGCTCCCTGTTCCCAATTCTTCTTGGCGGAATAGAAGTCTTCACATCTCCAGGAGGACTAAATTCACTCAAGTCACTTTTGTTCCATATATGGGGTGGCCTGGTCTATTCCGACTCAAGGTGGCAGAACAGCAGGATAACCGTGAAGCAGAAGGAAGTGCGGGAGGGAGGCAAAGTGAGCAAACCAGAGAAAACACAGCTTCTTTCAGAGATATGCCCCCAACAATCTTTAACAAAACCAGAAAACTCAGATAGGGTGTGTATATGTGTGTGTGTGTGTGTGTGTGTGTGTGTGTGTCACCCAGAACAGCTAAGATGATAAGATAATTGCAGGTACATGTCTACAAAAATAAACCTAAGCGGAATGGAGATTTGCTAGGGAAATACTACCAAAATCACCCAAGAAATAGAAGACAGGAGCTGGGCATGGCGGTGCACACCTGTCGTCTCGGGTCTTGGAAGTCGAGAATTAAGAGGTCACATGACCTTAGGTTTGCAGGGGGTGAGGTGAGAGCTGGGAGCGAATCAGCCATCCAACGGAGACTGCAGTGTGTGAAGAGCTCGGAGTGACTCAGTACATGGTCACTGGTGTTCCTCATCTCTTGACAGAGTAGGCAGGGACAGTGTGTCTGCTCCCAGGTAGGAACTTCCACAGTGTGACCTGAACACAGCAGTTGTGTGTCAAAGCCATGTGCTCAGACGAGCAGTGGCTGTGTCCTCCGTCACCTGAGTCCGTGAGAGCTGGTGTTGTGTTCAGGAGTATGTATGTATGTATGTGATGAGTAAACGCATTCCTACAAGTGACGGGACACCAAATCTGGGTGGCAGTTTCCTTCCCCAACAACGGGGTTGGGAAGGGGCCTAAAGGGTGGTGACTGTTACCTGTGAGCTGTCGTTGGGCAGCATTGCAGACTGTAAAGACATTACCACAGAGTGAAAGCCCTCCTGCTTGTCACTGTCCTACATTAACCACTGAGCCACACTACTAATGTCCTGACATCTGTCCTAATAAGGTTTCTGCTGTTGAGGAGAGACACCATGACCAAGCCAACTCTCATAAAGGACAAACATTTTAACTGGGGCTGGCTTACAGGTTCAGGTGTTCGGGTTATCATCAAGGCAGGAGCATGGCAGCGTTCAGGCAGGCCTGGTGCTGGAGAAGAAACCAAGAGTTCTACATCCGGTTCTGAAGGCAAACAGGAGACTATTGTCTTTCAGGCAACTAGGAGGAGAGCCTCAAACCCCACCCCCTCGGTGACACACTTCCTCCAACAAGGCCACATCCTTTAATAGTGCCACTCCCTCAGCCAAGCATTTAAACACGAGTCTATGGGGGACATTCCTATTCAAACCACTACATTGTCACATGAGGTGAGGTTGTCTACCAAGAAACCGAAGGACCTTCATTACACTTCTGACCTTATTGTTGCCAGGACTTGACCCTCCCCTTGGCATGTGACATGTTCTGGCCAATTTCTTCCTGTGTATCCTCAGCTTCACCCTTGTGATGCCCATGGATAATGCCAGGACCAGTAAGGCCATACCATGTAAAAAACTGGTCACAGGGACATACATACATTAATTTCTACAAACGACCCAACAGCATTTAGGATCATTCAGCGTATGTCTGCAGTACCCACTGTCCCTGGGAGTCAGCTGGAGCCTTGATTTGCTGCCGGAAAAAGTAAAGCTGAGAGAGAAAAACCTTAGTGTTTGCAAAGTGCAAGGCACATCCTGAAGAGGCAGGATCCTTCTGGAACTCTTGAGCTAAACTAAGGGTCTTCAAAATCTTTTAATTTGGCTTTTTAAAGTTTCATAGATGTACATTGTATTGATGTAGTTTTCCCTAGCCCTCCCCCTGTCCTCTCTCAAATCCATGGCTTCTTTCTTCTTATTATTACATGTGCACATGTGCAAACATACAAACACATAAATGTATATAAATACAGCCTGCTGAATCTATTTGGTGTTGCTCGTGTGTGTGTGTGTGTGTGTGTGTGTGTGTGTGTGTGTTATGTGTCTGGCTTGTCAAGTTGCCATTTTAATGCACAGGAAGCTTCCAGAATGACAATGTCAGTACCAGGTCTTTGGAGTCTCAAGTGAACCAGGGCCCAGAATAGGCTTCTTCCCGTGTGTCTGGGCGAAGAGAATCCAGCTGGCAGCCCTCTTGCTGTCAGCTCTCGGTCCTGCGCCGCTGGGAGGAAGCCCTACAGCTGACTGACTTGTAGCAGCTGCCACCCTGGTTCCCGCTGCCTGTAAAGCAGCAAAGACTGGCTGACGGGGCCGAGCATGACTCTTTAAATGCAAAATTAATAGCTTTTCTTTTTAAAGCGATTCCCTGGAGGCCCCATCTGGGTTGAATGTGAGGCTTATCTGGATTTGTGCACACACTCCACCCATGGGGTGTGAGATCCTTCAGTTTGTACTCCTTACTCCTCTTCCTTAAGAATGGGATCCTGCTGAAGCTAGTGATTGCCCAGACTGGAGTGGAGCCTTGTGAATATGCAGAGGAGTTTTAATAAAATGGTGTGAAGCAGCCGCCTGCTTGTTTCAGCAAATGCTTCCAGAGCCCCAGGAGACTTCCAAAAGCTCCTGGAAGATGAGCTTCCCTGCAGAGACAGGAGAGAGAGAGAGACTAGGGCATGATTGGATGGGCCCAAAATCCAGCCATCTGAGAGTGAAAAATGCTACCCCATGGTTCTCACATTCCCACTCAGCCCTGTGAGACCTGGGAGTCTCCCAACCCAGGTCTGCTGGCTCAGTCACTCCTGGGCTAAGTGGGGACCTGGCTGTGGAGGATGGTGAGCCTCAGAGCACGAAGCCCTCTCTCTTAAAGCATTACAGATTCGCCTCTTGACAGTGACATTATTTGGTAATTTGTTTATAGTTGAAGCATTAATAAATTCCTCTTTAAGCTACCTTCCTGCTAGTTTTTATCAGTTGCCTTGTCCATGAAGGCTCATCTGCAGTGAGATCAGATGCTAACTTCAGAATTCGTTCCCCGACTCCCCACAAACAACTGCTATACAATTTTTTTGTGTGATTAATTAAAAAGAACGTACTATAATTACTAAAATTAACCAAGGACGCCCCTTCTGCAATTGCAGCCTAATTGCTTTATAATTGCGCCCTTGCTCATGCTCAGTCTGCAGGCCAGGGCAAGCACACACCTCTCTGCTGGTGTTCAGCGGCCAGACTCCAGCATCCAGCTCTCTGCTCAGCAGTTGTGTCGAGCCGTGACTGAGCTCCAGGCTTCTTCCAAAATCCACCTCCTTTCCCACTCATTTCCACTCAAGATAAATACTTTGTCGGGATCTGATGAGCGGCAGGGTAAACTGCATCCTCAGTGTGTGAGACCATGGAAGGCTCTGCCACCCAAAGAGATGACAAGGGCAAGGAGGGCCCCAGAGGCAGGGACGGGACCCCCTTGGGGTTTGTGGGTTCTTTCCTTGGTTCAGTACACCCTATCAACCTGGCTGCTCTGCTGGGCGCAGTCTGGTGCCACTGGTATCAGCACCGGCTACTCGGGACTCTGGCTACACTCAGACACAGCTGACAGTTTCCCAAGGCTCTGAGGAGTCCTTCGCCCACCGAGGGGGGTTGTGTAGAAATTCTGGGACATTGCTCCTTGCCAGTGTTCCGAGAGTGGCCTGGAGGAGTTCAACCATGAGTTTGGCTGAGCTGGGTCCTGCTTTACTGGCTATTTTGATCATGTTATACTTGAGGGTCTTCATCAGAAGAGGCATGGCTTTAAAACTGGCCTCCATTGGCTCAGGTGTAAGGCGTCCACAGTCCTGCCGTCTTTGCAGGTTTAGGTCATGACAACCCTGTACTTGAGGTAGTCCTAATGTGCCTGCCCACCTGCCAGTCCAGTTTCCATGAACTCAGCTGCTCCTGTCACCAGGTTACTGGGAGGAGGCCTGGCAGGCAGTGGGTACTGTGATACCATGAAAGCCAAAGCACAAGGTGACAGAAAAGCAATGGCTGGCATCAGTCTCCCAGAAAAAAAAAAAAACCACCAAGAACCGAGGCAGGCGTGCAGCTGAGGACTGTCTGTCTGGAAGTGGGAGGATTTCGCTGCTTTAGAACACGTGTCTTACATGTTGGAAATCTGTTCTCAGTTCATACAGCTTGCAGAACTCCCTTGTCTGTAAGCAGAACCTGGTGGTATCTCTGCTTCCACATGCCCATCCATGCCAGCGCCTCCCACAGCTGGCAGGCTAACTCTTGGCAGCCTCCCTGCCGTCATCGCTGAGTATGTCCATTGTTCACAGGGCGCTCTTTCTTTTTCCTCAGGTGCCAGCGCAAGCAGTGGCGAGTGGACCTGCCAGCCACCAGCGTGGTGATCACATTCCACAATGAAGCCAGGTCGGCCCTGCTGCGGACGGTGGTCAGGTGAGGCCAACAGATATTTCCCAGGGTCTCATGGGGAGTGTCTGGGGGAACCTGACGACAGCTGCATCTCAGGGCCATAAGCGGGGGCTACAGACAAGACATCAGCTGCCAAGCACAGGGCAGCTGTTGGCTCTTCTAGCCAAGACTGGGGACTAAAAGAGAGAGGAGACTCCAATCAGAGCTCTGTCCTCACAAGGCTCCACCCCTGTCTTTCCTCAGTGTCCTTAAGAGGAGTCCACCTCATCTCATCAAGGAGATAATCCTGGTCGATGACTACAGCAACGACCGTGAGTTTTATCAGCCTTCCTGGTTTGGGGTGTCTGGGAGGGGTGACTTAGAGCAGTCTGGGGTGGAACAGGCACTGAGAGCAGAAAGGTATGTCCTCCAGAGACCCCAGGGGAAGGACTTTCCATAGGTGACCAAGTATGTGGCCTTCCAGCCTAGAGCCCTTTGTAGATTCAGAGGTCACTATTTTCTGCTCTTTTCTCTCCTTAGCTGAGGATGGGGCGCTCTTGGGGAAAATCGAGAAGGTGCGGGTCCTCAGAAACGACCGGAGAGAAGGTAAGAAAGTACCTCTCACTCAGCACTTGTGAGGCAGTGTGTCTCTCAGTGCTTGTGAGGTGGTTTCTCCTTTGTGTAACAGATGCAATTTAAAGAAAGATGTGTTTATTTTGGTTCACAGTTTCAGGGATGCAGTCCACCACGGTGGCGGGAGGGAATGTGATGCAGCTGGTTACAGTGGGCTCACAGCAAGCAGACAGAGATCAGCTCACAGCTGCTTCTCACACATTCCAGGACCCCAGCCCGTGAGATGCTGCCACCCACTTTTGACCTAACCTTAGAAGATTCCTCTCAGACATACCCAGATGTCTGTTTCCATGGTGATTCTAAGTCCTGTCAGGTTGACAGTCAAGACCAACCATTACTTGCCAACTTCTTTGTTAGTGCAATACATACTCTTGCTCCAGAGGGAAGGGGAAAAAAAGCTTTATTCTGAATCAAACCCACATGTTGTGGCCTAGAAACACAGAATCAGATTGTTCTGAATGGCCTCTACAGTGGAAGAGAGACCATGAACTAAGCCACAGAATACAAAGTCATAAGTCAGTGCGTAGACAAATATTTTGGTGGGGACATTAATTAGACAAGTCACAGTGGAGAGGAGCCTTTGCTGTGGTATCAGATGCTGTGTATGGCACACTTGGCATTGTGGTTGGTGGACAGCAGTGATCTGCTGAGGATCCGGTGGTCATAGGACGCTTGGTGAGTGGACAGGTCAGTGGGGCCGAGAGCTGGCTCAACAGTTAAAAGAGCACTGGCTGCTCTTCAAGAAGACCCAGGTTCGAGTCCTGTACCCACATGGCAGCTCACAGCTGTCTGTAGCTCCCAGTCTCAGGGGATCCAGCATCTTTTCCTTACCTACTCAGGTAGTAGTCACATGGGGCACAGATATACATGTAGACAAATATGCAGTACACATACAATTAAAATTTAATAAAAACAAGAGAAGGCCAATGGCTTGTGATCTGCAACATTCAAACTTCCCATGAAGTTCTAATCAGTGGGCCAGTCTGCGTGGCTTTCTAAACATGGCTTCTTCAGAGATTCCAGTTTGCATCCACCTTTCCTGGCCCACAGAAACAACTTCAGGGGAATGGCAGGTGTGTGTCTCTGCCTCTACCAGAGCCGCCGGTAGATGCAGGAAGGATAGTGTGTACGTGAGGCCACATTTTCAAAGCACATTTGTATTTACACATTTGGAAAGTTGACTTCTGTCTTCCACTCACGGGCCTGGGAAGGCCCATCATTGTCTTGGCTGCAAAGGTTGAGAGAAAGATTAAAGTCTGGCTGTGTCCATCTTCCGGGCACGCCATAGAACCACAGGTTCAAATTTGGTTGCTCGCTGAAGGAGAGCTGTCCTCTCATGTTGATGGTCTCATCTGTGAGGGAGGCCATGGGGAAAACTGCCTTCCCACCGCAGGTTCTGGAAGCCTCTTGGGTGTGCTGATGTTTCCAGCAGTCACAGAGATGACACTCTTGACCCCTCCCTGTGTGAGGATGACATGGGCCCAGGAGTGGCGTCCATGTCCCTGGTTGGTGCAGACTTTCCTCCGGGTCTCCACATGCAGCTCGTCACAGCAGGAAGGTGCTCTTGCAAGGATCTTTTGTTTTTTTTTTCCCCTCATCTTCCTTTTTTTCCCACTTTATGTGTATGGGTGTGTCTTCCTGAGTTCATATCTGTGTACCGTGTTCAAGCTTGGTGCCTGCAGAGATGTTGTGAACCACCGTGTGGGTGCTGCAAATCAAACCAGGTTCTTTGGGAAAACAGCAGGTGCTCTTAACTGCTGGGCCAATTCTCCAGCCCAGCAAGAGTCTTTTTTTTAATATTTGAGTATTACATGTGTGTATGCATCTGTGGGTAGGCCACATGTGTGCAGGTACCCTTGGAAACCAGAATTGGGCATCAGATCCCTAGGAACTGGAGTTACAGAGGTTGGGTTCTGGGAACCAAACACGGAACCCCTGGAAGAGCAGTGAGTGCTCTTAACCACTGAGCCATCTCTCCAGCCCCCAGGATCTTAAAGAATAAAAATAACAAATAAAAAAATCATTTATTTAACAGTGTGTGCTTTGCACTGTGCTAGACACTAGAAAACTCAAGGAGAAATGTGAGTTGTTATTCCTGCCCCTTGGGTGCTTGCATTTTAATTTTGGAAATAAATACAAACGTGGATCTATCATGCAGACTGCTAGAGGTTGCAGGGCAGCACTTCAGTCATGGAGGGCTCAGAGCACTTTAGTGTCACTCAGGAGGCCCATTGAGTGGCAAAAGGAAAGTGAGACCCCATAGAGAAAGACAGTCCTCAGTTGGGGTTGAAGAATGATCTAAGCAAAAAAGAATCTTAAGAAAGGCAGGGCCAAGGGGTTGTAAGCAACAGAAAGTTCTCTGGGTTCTACCCCGTGCAGTGGCTAAGCCCACTGCTACCCACGCCCAGCCAGCAGCTCAGCACACACAGACCGTGAAGCCTTCCTCACTCTGAACAGGTCTACCGAGGGCTTGTCAGTCCCTCTAGCCGGTAGTGAACCCAAGAGCTTGTGATCCCCAAACAGTTTACCAAATAACTGGTTTCAACTCAGTTTTTACCCCACTCTCCTGTCCGAAAAAGGGAAAAGGCCAACAGGGACTAAGACAAGAGAGCAAAAGTCGGAGGGGGGATTGAGGGAGGAGGGACTGGAGATGCATCTGGTGCTGGTGGACGATAACTGGTGGTTCAGTTGAGCTGGCCAGAACTCAGGACAGCCCGTCCCAGGTTAGCCCCTGTGGTACTCTGACTACGTTGTTCTCTCTTGGGACAAGCCCACACCTCTGCCGTGTAAGGTGTGGTGACTGCAGTAGCCAGATCATGGCCTGTGTGGCCCAGACGTGTGTGACCACCGAGCAGAGTACACAAGGCTCAGATGCATGACCCAGCTGCACATCAGTCTCAAGCGCCACAAGTGAACCGTGGCACAGATGACGGAGAACTAGCGGAGAATATGGTCCCGAGGGGCCGGGTCTGTAGCCAGTCTAAGGAAACGCAGACTCGGCTGTAAGCTTGCTGTTGGTACCATTGTCAGTAAGTCCTGAGAGCCTCCAGTCTCTCCTCCCCTCCCCCTCCCCTGCACTGTTCCCTGCACCGTGGCTGCCACCTTTCATCTATTAAGTTGAAACTCTAATGCACATAATACGAGGTTAGACACCTCTCCTCAGACCCTCAGTTATTTCTTTGGAGAAATTGAGAGTAGAGAGGTGGGCTACGAGACTCTGCCCCCAATCTGCTGCTCCCTTCCACACATTCCCATCTCTGTGGGTGGTGTGTGCTCCCCAGACCAGACACTTCTTTCAGGACTCTGCCTTCAGCTTCTTTATCAGAGTCTTCCTCCCTTGTTATTGAAGGGTGTTTTCTCGGCCTAGGGACTGGACCGAGAGTTTGTCTTTCAGCTCTTTAAAACACTGTTGCAAGGTCTACCTCTGTCTTCCAGTTTTTCCCTTCTCTTTCCGTGTGTGTGTGTGTGTGTGTGTGTGTGTGTGTGTGTGTATGTGTGTGTGTGTGTCCCCATCCGTCTATACACCCATCCATCCATGTCCTCAGAGACTAGATCACCTGATTCCCTAGAGCTAAAGTCACACATGGTTGAAAGCTACCTGGCATGGAGCTAAACCCGTCTTCTGAACAGAGAGTGCTTTAAACCACTGAGCCATTTTTCCAGCTGTTCTTTCGGAACGCAGTCAAAATATGTATTGTTGTCCCTTGCACGTGACAGGTTGTTGGCACCAGCAGCCTTCCTGAGTCTTTATCGATGTCTCTGTAGCCGGATTTGATCCCCAGCCCCCCTTTCCCGTGTTTATTCTCTTCAGGCTTGCCAGAATCCTTTGATACACAAGCCGATGTGTCAGATTCAGGAAACAGTTGGGCACCGTGTCATCAGGGCTGCCCGGTGTCCGCTTCAGCTCTGGCTGCACACAGCCGCCCGTCATCTCAGACACTGGCCTTTTGCTCCTTATATTTTGTTTCTGTTTCTGTTGACCATCCGCAAGCTCCCCGGTCCTCCTTCCAGCTCCACCCTGCCTTGAAGATCACCCGGTAATTTTTCCGTGAGAGATAATTTCACCGTTCAGTTTTGGAATATCCGTTTGACGGTTCTCCACCTGCTCACTCATTAACACCATCATTTCCCATGAGTCCCTGAACATAGTCATGGCCATCTTCAAATCTTCGTCTCTGAGTCTGCTCAGGCTGACTTTCAGTTGGGGATCCCCCCTTGGGTGTGGTCCACATTCTCCTGCTCCTCCTGTCTTCTGTTTCGGTGTGTGACGGACGTTCCGAATGATGCATTGTAGATATTGAGTCATTTCATTTCTTCCCAACAAGTGTTAACCTTTGCTATTCAGGGAAGTGCCGTTACCAGCTGTGTTCTTCCCTCTGAGACGGGAAACCTAGAAGCGGGGAGGGAAGGGCTTGTTTGGCTCATAGCTTAGAGCTTTAGTCTTGGTCCTGTTGCTTGGGCCTGAGGTCAGGTTCAACACCACAGTGTAAGACTGTAATGGGCAGGACTGCTCACCTCATGGTGCTCAGGAAGCAGGGGAGAGACTGGGCTGGGCAGCTGTGACCTTCTACTGACCCCTGTCCTCCATCTGGGCTACCAGCTCTGTCCCCCACAGTGCCACCAAGTTTGAGAAGGGTAGGTTATTCACTGGTAAGACTGGCAGCCTTACTGTCCACTCACATGTCTACACCAACTACTAGGGACCAAGGCTTTAACGTGAGCCTTTGTGCAGGGAGTGTGGGCTTAATGTCTCAGACACTGAAGACTGGGACTTACACACCGTGAAGGCGTTTCTCTGTGCTTTGTCTGCGCAAGTGCGTTTTAGGCAGAACCTTTCTTACAAAACAGTGTCCTGTGATTTCTGTAGGAGGGCAGAGGTGTTTTCTAAACGTTGTTCACTTGGCAAGGCTCAAATCCATTGGAGTAGAGAGCAGCTCCTCTGCTGTGGCCGTCCTTGGGCTGCTCCGCTCCTGTGACCACCTGAGCCAGGGGTTGTTGGCCGCAGGCTTTCCAGACTTATCATCAGATTAGGGCTGCCTTCTTTCCCGTTCCAACCACAGTAGAAGTCCTGCCCTTGATCTGCCGACACCTCAAGCTGAAAGGGCTGCACATCAGAGGGAAGAGAGGGCGAGCCCATGGCCCGTGCGGACCTGGGTCTCACTCACCGTTCCCACTTTCAGGCACTGAATCCCCTCAAGTTTCTTCTTTGACTTCTCGGAAGCCCTTTCAGACAGTTCCTGCTTATGTTCAGCTCCGTAATTCTAGCACTTCCTGAACAAGGGTTCCTGTGGCTTGGAGTTGGAAACTGTTTTTTTGCCCTGATACAGCATACAGCTGATAAGAGTCATTGGAAATCCATTTTTCCTGTATCTAGAGGAACTTAACATCCTTGTCCTTGCTCACTGTAAGGAGCCGCATCCCGTCCAGGTGTAGAGTGCGTAGGCTCAGCACATGGATGATGACATGAAGTACCGTAATGATTGATCACAAGCCGTGAGTGTAGCATGGGACCAAAGATGACCCTGATGCTGCATTACAGCCACACGGGGTTCGACTTGATGCCCTGTTGTCTGAAGACAACGCTGTTGCCATGACAGCAGGCTTCTGAGTCAACATGTGGGCATTTGACAAAGGTGACTTCTAGTAGATGAAGGGAGACAGTAGCCTTAGGAAAGCTATTGAGCTGTTTGAGGTCCTGCTGGGAATCTGCCCAGGGCCTGCTGAGCCATTCACCCACAGCTGCCTTCCAGCTCCTCTGTGACGGGGCACAGGGGCTGCTGGCTGTGCCGGGTTTCTCTCAGGTGGAGCTCTGGCCCCTCATGCACTTTATCTCCACAGGTCTAATGCGCTCTCGGGTCCGGGGTGCCGACGCCGCCCAGGCCAAGGTCCTGACGTTCCTGGACAGTCACTGCGAGTGTAACGAGCGATGGCTAGAGCCGCTCTTGGAGCGGGTTGCTGAGGTGAGCCTGAGTCGTGGGTGTGTGTGTGTGTGTGTCTGTGTGTCTGTGTGTGTGTGTCTGTGTGTGTGTGTGTGTCTGTGTGTCTGTGTGTGTCTGTGTGTGTCTGTGTGTCTGTGTGTGTCTGTGTGTGTCTGTGTGTGCTGCGTACACTGGCTGTGGGTTTTCTGGTCACTAGGAAGGATGTGATGTCCCAGACTTGTTTCACAATGTCCCATGGGTGCAGAACCATCATTGCAACCAAAGAAGACAGGACAGCTTCAATGGAGCTGGCAGAAGCTTGGAGAGAAGAGGTGGCCAGTCATGGGAGACCTGTCACACACACATAAGAGCACGTGCATGTGCAAGTGAGGGAAGATAATGTGGCTAGCAGGATGGTGTGTTAGCAGGAGAGCCACGTCTGAGAGGAGGCCTGGTCAGCTGTGGAGATGCTCCTCTGCCCTGGTTAAGGACAGACTAACCAGCTGCTCTAGGCCTGCAGAGAGGAGCAAGCAAGCTAGCAGAGTGCTCTGGTGGGTCTGTCATGCGACCTTTGCCATGCTCGGGCACATTCTGCCCTCTGGAAGTGTCCTCTGGCACTGGTGTTTAGCCCAGTGGTTTTCGTGCCTTCTGCTTGTCTTCTTGACTTTCTTTCCTTGCTGCTGTGAAAGTGCCTCCTTGGGGACAATGAAGTAAAGGAAAGGAAACTGGACGGGATACTCTGCCTGCCACTGTGGCACATGTAGCAACAGCAAGTCACAAAATACTGAGCGACCAGAAGCTGCTGGAAGTCCACCTCTGCCCTTCACTGGGCTCAGATGGTGCACTAGGTGCTCTCCCTCACCTCGTAAGTGAGGAGACTGGGCTTGAGTGATATCCAGAACCACACAGGAGGCAGTGTTGCCACTGAGCCCTCAGCCGGGCCCCTCTTCCCACACACTTGCCTGTGTACCCGTCTCTGCCACGTGCCCCCATGGCCAGCTGAGGACGGAGGAACCACCGTGGCGGTTCCTAGGATTTCCTTCTCATCATTAGGAAGGTGAAGCAGATTAATCTGGCCTATCCAAGGCCAGCCTGACAGGGACCTTGGGGTGGGCTACGGAGTGATGCTGTTCTCCATGGTCCAAACCTGTTTCCCCGTCAACCTGCAGGCAGGCAGGGTGGGGCTCTGTACTGTCCTTGAAGAGCACGCCCACAAGCCTCTCACGAACAGTCAGCATGAGGCAGAGCTGAGTAGGAAGGTCAGAGAGGTGGAAGGCCTCGTGTTTGCTCTCGCACAGTGGCACTGTGGAAGGTAGCCATGGTTGGTGCAATCAGAGGAGTTGAGTTCGGAAATGAAAACTCCAGTCAGCTGCTGTGGAGGTGATGACAACCCCCTTCCTCTCACGATACCTGTACCCAGAAATCGGTCCTGACTTCATAGTATAGGCATGAGTTCCTTCCCGAGCTTCGCTGGTGACAGACATAAAGTGGCTGAATTTAGTCCTGTGGCACTGAGATCTACAGGGTTGAAATTCAGGACTTGGGGCTACTGCATAACCCAGGTCTGTGGTTGGGAGAAGAGGCAGCAGAAGCGTCCAATCAGCCGTCCCCTCCCATGCCACCATCCTGCATACCTTGGGACAGTGGTGTCTCCCGGAAAGGCCTTTGGGGATGGCAGCTCTTGCTTTGTTTGTCGTAACAAGTATCTTTCCTTCCTTTGTCCCTCTCAGGACAGGACCCGGGTTGTATCCCCCATTATCGATGTCATTAACATGGACAACTTCCAGTACGTGGGCGCCTCTGCTGACCTCAAGGGCGGTAGGTATCAGCCTTGATTGGTCCCCATGCTGGCTTGTTTTGTCTGGCTGGTCCTCTGACCATCGCTGTCCCATGGTCAGCAGTGACAACGCTAGTGGAGCTCACATTGTGGTGCAGGCTCTGGCTGGTACCTCAAAGAAAAGACTGGCCCTGCTTCCTCAGCACCACCACCCCCACTCTCCACCCTACTCTCCTGGAGCTGCTGCTACCAAAGCTAGGGGGATCTGTGATGTTCCTGAGACATCCCATAGAGCCAAGGAATGGCTGCTGGGCCTAGAACCTGCCTCTGTGTCCTCTGCTGGGGCCAGGCTTCCTTTTGTAGCCTTCATGCCCAGCCAGCCTACCAGTTTGCCACCCTGGAGTCCTGCCATCTTTCTGCTGGCCCCTCACCCACCAGGCACCAGTCCCACCTTTGTGCTCAAGCTTGGATGCCGGTCCTCCCTTCCCAGCCACCCAACCACAGCCTGATTCACCACTGGGTGGCCTTCGTGTGGATGGACAGTGTCTTGTAGGGCCACACAACCTCCAGATGTTACCCTCTGGTCCCCCTCCAGGGACCCAAGGGAAATTTGTTCAAGCTTCGCCTTTGCTTCTTAAGAATTGCCGAGGCGCCATTGCTTGCCTGGTGGGAAGGAAACTGAACTATACATAGCTGCAGAGTCCCTTCTACACACAAGACGAAGCAGGTTATACAGCTCCTTAGTCTAGCCCCTAACTCACAAATAGCAAACAGGGTGGCCTGAGGAGCTAAGCAGGCCTAGAACCCCAGACCCTCCTGCCTTAGCAGCTCTCATAAGCACCGCCAGGATTACAGGCCTGTGCCCTGAGACTCAGCGTGTTAGATCTTAGGTCACTGTGGAAGGAGTTTTAAAGTTGGGCCCTGAAAGGTCCTGGTCCAGGCCTGAAGAACCATGGGTCCCACAGAGGCACTAAGTGCTACACTGTGGACCTAGGAGCTACTTGTGATTTCTCTAACTCTGATTCACCCCCAGAATTCCAGAATTGTGTGCACAGCCCTTGTAGGTGCAGTGGCATCACACAGACACCAGTCCTCCTGTTTCACATTTGTTCTTACATTTCAATATTAGAAAGTTCCAGCCCAGCATAGTGGCACATGTGTATAATCCCAGAACTCAGGGGGCTGAGGCAGGAGGACTGCTGCAAGTTCAAGATCAACCTGGGCTATATACCTATCTATACCTTGCGTCAAAATAAAATAGGTTAGAGGGGCAGGAAATCTGGTTCAGAGATTAGGAACATGCACTGTACTTCAGAGAGAGGGGGCCAGAGTGCAGTTCCTAACACTCAAACCAGGCAGCCTGTAGCCCCAGCTCCCAGGGCTCCAGCCCTCTCTTCCGACCCCATAAACACCAGCACTCGTGTGCACATAACCACACCTAGACACCTGTAGTTCAGGGTTTGTAGAGGAAAGCTCGGAGTTCTGTTCACTCTGGAGGGCTGGGAAGATGTGCTCCGTACCCACTGAGCCACCCGCTTCCCCTCCCCCTCCCCATTTCGGTTGGTTGGTTGGTTGGTTGGCAGTGAGTTCTATCCACATGTGGTCATTGTCAAGCCTACTAGGGTGGGACAGCCAGGCAGGCGTGAGCGGCTGTGTCTTCTCATTGCTGTTGTTTTCTGGGCTGCAGGTTTTGACTGGAACTTGGTTTTCAAGTGGGATTACATGACACCAGAGCAGAGGAGGTCCCGGCAGGGGAACCCAGTTGCCCCTATAAAGTAAGTGCAGCATATACAGGAAGTCCTTTTGGGAAAGCCCAGACTCCAGCCTCTGCAGTGTGCCTCCCACCCTCTGGGTTCCCAGCCTTCCCTCCAGGCCAGCATCTGCTGGTCACACTGTGGTGGAATTTAGTCCTTTTCCTCAGTCACTTGCTTACAAGGCATCTCTGCTGGTTCTGTGTCGGCTCCTGTTTATGGTGTAATGTGTGCTGCGGCCTTGAGTGTCACTTCTGCGTTTCTTACATACTTTGTAAGTTGAGGCATGTAAAAGCCAAGGGTCCCACGCAGTGACCAGAGGCCACTGGGGGAATGAAAGACCCCTTAGAGTACAGCAGAGGACAGAGGTCCAGCCTGCGATGTGGTCTGACCTTGCCCTTGCTCCCTTTTCAGGACCCCGATGATCGCTGGCGGCCTCTTTGTGATGGACAAACTGTATTTTGAAGAGCTGGGGAAGTATGACATGATGATGGACGTGTGGGGAGGAGAGAACTTGGGTATGTGCGCCCCGCCCTCGCCCCGCCTTTGCCCCGCCTCCACCATGGTAAAGTGTGAGTGGCAGGGTGTCAGGTCAACATTTAGGGCAACAAACCAGCTCCTGCACACACACACATGCGTGTGCACACACCCGACCACAGGGATGACAGTAAAACCTGTGCCTCCCGTCAGGTCACCTCCTTTGGTCTGGGGGTTCTGAATACATGCCTCCAAAACTGAGAAATTAGCCATTGCCAGGGCGCTGGCTAACTGTGGATTGTGACGAGGTCTGGCAGCTCCCACTTTGACTGACTGTCATACTGAGCGTCGCATGGCTGGGCCCCGATACTTAGACCCTTCACTACTTTTAGGAATAATTCTTTTTTGTTTTTTTAATGACCCATGGAGATCATGTTTGCCCAGGAATGAGACATGGACACTTTACAGATGGCGGTCTGCGTAGGCAGGTGCCCCGAGTGTCTTGCGTGACGGATGAAAAGACTCTGCTTAGCTTGTTCAGTCTTTGTCTCTCGTTTTACTTGCCGCCTTTGATTTCAAGTGCTTGTCATTCAGAGCTGACTCCCCTCACTTGCAAGAGTTTAGTTTCCTTCGTCCTTACGCAGGTGTGCGCTGGGAGGAGAGGGGGGCCAGGACAAGGAGGGAGAGCCACAGCACTGTCACTTTGAGTGGGTCTCCTTGTGACAGAGACTTTGATAGCTTCTATTGACTTAAAAGAGCAGCTTCAGCTAGCCTGCCGTTCGAATGTGTCCTTTGAAGTTGAAGTTGGCGGAGATGTTTCATCTGGTAGGACATCTCTGCCCAGCATGATGAAAGCCGCTTCCAGCTCTGGCTCCACGGGGACAAGGGAGGGGCGGAGAGGCCGTCTCCTTTCCATGCTCAGTGCGGTGGTGGGCTTGGGTGAACTTTTGTGAGCAAGAAAGGACCCTGAGCCTCGTGCACTCTTGAGTTCCAGCAGCTGGAACCACCCCATGGGCTCAGGAGGCCACATCTCAGGGACCCGAGAGCACAGAGTGACAGACATAGCCGGCCTCACGTGTCTTGCTAAGTTTAGGGCAGGTGACTGTCCCTGGTCACTACCTGGGAACTTGGTTGACATTATGATCCATAAGAGAAATAGGCAGGGACTCTTTTTTTTCCTGGGAAGGAAAGCCCAGTGCATCCTGGTACCTGGTCCGTTTACAGTGAGTGTGGAGGGACGCGGTCTGCAAGCATCCCCAGCTGACAGCTGTGGTGCTGCTGGGTGTGTGCAGTCCTAGTCTGCTTCCAGGCCAAGAGCCATCATTGGGAGACCTCTTGTCCACAGTGCTTTCCATGCGTTTAGTCTTGGGTGTGCCACAGAAGTGGCCTGTCCAGGACACCTCCAGTGTCTCCTCTATAAAAGCTCCAGATCCTGCTCTGGAGAAGCGGCCCCTCGTGGGTTTCCCTTGGCGGTTGAAAGTAAGGCTTGGTAGGTGGCTGACCATGGGGACAGCAGCCATGAATCTGATGGTTGCCCTTCCCTTCCTATCAGAGATCTCATTCCGAGTGTGGCAGTGCGGCGGCAGCCTGGAGATCATCCCATGCAGCCGTGTGGGACACGTGTTCCGGAAGCAGCACCCCTACACATTCCCCGGTGGCAGTGGCACCGTCTTTGCCCGGTAAGACCAGCAAACATGATAGGCATGAGCCCTGAGCCGAGGAGAGGGGCAGTGTCCAGCGTGCAAGATGGGATTCCAATGGGAGAAGCTGACTAGTGTGCATGGAGGTCTCAGAAGACATCGTGGAGGAGACGTGACGCCAGGGGAGGGTGATAGCTGGAGTTATCCTAACTGGGACGTCAGGGAGACTACCAAACACCTCAAAGAGAGAGCCTGGTTTTGTGCTCTGTCACACTCACGGTGCTAAGACGAACAGGTTGGGTTCGCCCGTCACATAAGGCAGTGAACAGTGTCACTGCTGAGTCACTGTAAAGAACGGCAGTGTTGGCTAACTGTCCGGGTGCTGACACATCTGGGACCAAGGTGTCAGCCCCTGCCAGGGGCAGTCCTGATGCCCCACACAGTGAAAGGTAAGAAGTGAGGAAGAGACACAGAGGAACAGTTCCAGTGTAGTGACAAAAAGCCCCATGGCCCAGCCATTGCCACTCCTTGTCCTTTGATGCAACTCAATTTGAGCCTGAGTTCTGGAGGAGCAGCCATTGAAACCACATCGGAAGGCAGGTCACACTGCACGCCAGCCAGAAGACATCGAGGCTCATAACTGATCACCAGTCGGCAGTAGATGTTAGGAAACAAAGGAAAACTGAAAAGCTGCTTGGTCCAACCAGGTTTTTCCTGGGAATTTCTTCCAGTCCTGACTCTGGCACACACCTTTACTCCCTGTGCTCGGGAGGCAGAAGCAGGTGGCTGTCAGTGAGGCCCTGTGAACGAGACCTCACGGGCCAGACAGCAAAACCTATAAGCTGGACAAAATGCTTCCAGTGCTCGCCTCCGCACCATGGGGATGAGAACTTGGGCTAACTGGTTGGGGGAGATGGGGAGACAAGTTTGGCAGGCTCTGGGGTGAGCTCAGCCTGTCTGGGAGGCTACATCTGTGGTCACTTGACTGTTTCTGGACCTGTTTGGACAGAAGCAGATGGTAGTGTCACATTAAAAGGCTGTTTACTACACGGCTGGGACGGCCTCGGGGGTACCGCTCCAGCCCCCACGCCCCAGTAATGTGGCCATATTTCAGCTCTGCCTAGGGAGGTGTGCAGTGGTCAGGCCAGAGCTTTCTGGACTTCATCAGTATGTTCCTCACAGACGCACTTGAACCTAGAGGTCTGTGTCAGTTGTGGGAGCTTCTCAGTGCACGTGTGCGTGTGCACCACAGCCACCCCTCAGGGCACTAGTCTTTCCTTTATAAAAACTGAAATAAGGACATTTTCACACATATGTCATTCCTGGTTATCAACCCTGAGGTAAATTCTGGGGTTGGCACCAGGAGTCCAAGGATGAGCACATTTACAATATCTTGTCTCGGTGGCAACAGGCTGCCCTTCCCCCATTCAGGGACAACAGGAATATTTGTCACTTTATGGGAAAGATGGAGGCCCCAGGTGGAAATGGATTTAGTAATTACAGCTCAGACAGTGTGACAGGTTCAGCATTTAAAAGTCCTTACTGCAGAGAAAATGACTCGCCCACAGGTGACCACTCCTGCAGTGTTCATCTTGGAAGAGCACAGTAGGCCATGTCTCCCCTCACCCGAGCAGAGGGTCTACGGCTATCTGTGCTTGCTGTGGCCCTTCCTGTCATGGAACAAGGACAGCAGGTGTCCCCAGCCCTGGGAAGATGCTCCTACTTCTTTATGCTGTCACCTCAGAGAAGGCGCAGAATGAGTTAGGGGAACCTACTTCACGGTCCAAGCCTGCCACACCCACTCTTGCTGTGGAGGGCCGGGGTAGCCAGAGTTTCATTCGAGGTCTCCACTAGAGGCTCCTTCTCTGAGGCGCAGCAGGGACGTCTCGTCAGTGTGCCTGTGCCATCCTGCTCTGACCCTGAGGTAGCTGCAGCTGCACCGTGCCGCTCTGGGGCACCGTCCTTACTCACGCTCCGGCAGACCTACAGGGACAGGCGGCCCTGGGGAAAGGATAGTAGTCACAGCTTGAGATGGTTTCCTTTGTTTTCAGGAACACACGCCGGGCAGCTGAGGTCTGGATGGATGAATACAAACATTTCTACTATGCAGCGGTGCCTTCTGCACGCAACGTGCCCTATGGGAAGTGAGTGCAGCTGCCCACCCTTCTCCTGGGGACCCTGGGAGAGGTGGGGACCCTGGCAGTGTTAACAGGGGCCTTCACTCTGTGCCAGCATGTCCCAGGCACCTGAGGCTGGCCAGTACATGCCTTACCATCTAGGCCACCTTATTCTCCCAGCATTCAGAAATGAATGTTTCTTACTTTCTTCCAGTATCCAGAGCAGGCTGGAGCTCAGGAAAAAGCTGGGCTGCAAGCCCTTTAAGTGGTACCTGGACAACGTCTACCCCGAGCTGAGGTGAGTCCTGGGGCTTCAGTGCACTTTGTGATCTCTGCAGCTGCAGAGGCTTCATGCTTGCTGGGAGCTGGCTGCCAGGTAGAGCACATGGCCCCGCCCCACTGGTTACCCTTGCTCTGTGTGAGCATGGGAGAATCCCGAAGCACCCCTGATTTGATTTGTCCCTTATTAAGGAGTGGACTAGTGAGGCAGTGGCTGTCTCCCCATGAGCACACTCCTCTTCCACAGTTCCTTTCAGGTGTTCCTGCCTTCTTAGTGTGGAGTAGCATTTAATAGTGATGGGTGTCCCAGCTCCTACTGCAGGGTGAGTGACAGCCTCTGCTGCCACAACACCGCTCTCCCTGTAAGCTGGCAGGAGCTCTGGATCCTCAGGGCACCAATGGCTCCAGTAGAGGACCAGTGGGCCTCTGGCCACAGGTGCTGCCAGATCCTTCTCTTCCTGAAGGACCTGCCCACTTCATTTTCACACAGAACCCATTGAGGGTTAGAGCATGGCCTTTAATCAGGAGACCACAGCGAGTGCCTCTCAAAGGTGAGGCCAAGCTCCCGTCTCCTTCCTAAACACACAGCGCCCCATTCACTCCCTCCATGTACCTTGGACCATGTAACAGATACCACAGGCTGTGCCCTAACGAGCAAGGCCTCGTCACATAATGTGAAGAGCCGGATGTGACCGCGGTGAGTGGTCTAAGGGACAGCCAACAAGCCAACTTGTTAGTAACTCCCTTACCAGAACATGAGGAAACATCTTCCATCTACCATTGTGGTTTTGAGATGGAGAAGCAGGTTCACTCTGTAGCCCAAGCTGGCCTCCAACTCTCACAGAAATCCTCTCTCAGCCTTCTGTATGCTGGGATTACAGGCATGCGCCTTCATGCCTGGCCCACCAGAGGCTGGGGCCGCATCATGTCAGGGTGACGTGAAGCTGTCCTCTTGTTTCTGCTAAGTTGAGGCCATGTGCAGAGGCCATTTGAACAGGAAGCACAGGGCTGTGGAGGTGGCTCTTACAGTGAATGCCTTTCAGGGTTCCAGACCACCAGGACATAGCTTTTGGGGCCTTACAGCAGGGAACCAACTGCCTGGACACCTTGGGACACTTTGCAGATGGAGTCGTTGGAATTTATGAGTGTCACAACGCTGGGGGAAACCAGGTAGGTGGAGATCATACCTGCCTGCAGCCCCGCCAGCAGCCTCAGAACCAGCTGGGAGGTTGCAGGTATTGAATGGTGCTTTGCTGAGGCAGCTCCGCATCCCTGCTGAATTCACTACTGTGTACTGGACCTGCATCTGCACCCGTGTTTGTCCCTAGTGGGTCCCTGCTTAGCATGTGCTCAGCTTCAGATTTCTCAGGTCAAGGGTCAGTGCCAGATGGTGAAGACCAGCAGGTGTTGGGTTCTGGTCCTTGGCAGGCTTGGTGATTGTCAGCTTACCAGTCAACCTGGGGTGCTTTACCTCACAGGCCAGCTGGGGCCCCTGAGCCCCTCCTCAGTGCTAGAAAGTTGTAGAACTACAGCGAGCCGGCGCCTGTGCACCCTTCCTGATTTAAGGGGCACAGTGCAGGCAGCACGGATGAGCGCCGGTACCTGGCTTCCAGCGGAGCCTCAGCAGCACCCGGGAAATGAAGGAAGGGTGGCTGCTCATAAAAGCATGTCTTAGCTATTTCACAGACTCAGGTTGCTGAAGGACCAGCACAAGGTGGCCAGCTCTGCTGTGTGCATAGCCAAATCAGATTTTTTGGAGTTTGGTGTCTTACTCATCTTAAAATGATGATGTTTATAATATCCACATGTGACCTTCCTGGCCAGCCATGGCCCTCCAGAGTTCTGGACTTCACATCCCAGAGCTGCCAGGGATGCTCAGGTGCATCTCCACCTGGAAGGAAGCACGGGACAGAGCAGACAGACAGTATATAAGCTGCCCAGCCGTCACTGTGCTGACAGACCAGCTTCAGAGAGAAGGATCATCACAGCATGGGAGTATGAGGAAGCCAGCCACCTTGTGTCCACAATCTGGAAGCAGACAGTGGACAGAAAGTGAGGCTGTCTTCAGAAGGGCCTACCCCAGTGACTCAGAGTGCAGGGATCTTCTGTGAGTAATTTCCTGTTATGTGCAGCGACACAGGAAACATCCCATTCCAAGGCAGGGATAGAGACAGCAAAGAAAGATGGATGGGACAATCCTACCTACAGGCTCACTGGATCCTCTTTCTCCAACCTCTCTGCCCCCCTCGTTTGCCCCCCTCTCAGTACTTCTACCCTCCCAGCCCCCCCCCCCCACACACACACAGAGACCTCACGTCCCAGTGGCAGCCCTGAAAAGTGAGTTCTGTCTCTTGGGTCAGTGTCTTGCTGTCAGCAGACTACCTGCTCATAGATAGCAAAGCTTCCCTGGCTCATCACCTCTGGCCCTGTGGTGATCTTTGTAGCCCTCACAGATACCTTCATGCATCTTCGGTTTTCCCTTCTGAAGGACACAGATGTCAGTGGAACCAGAGACGAGACAAGCAGCCCCAGGTCCTGGGCAGCTCAGTATCCCAGTGGGATGCTGGGCTTCACTGGGTCCTCCATTTCTGGATCCTAGAGGTCCTGTGCGAGTGGCTGTATCCTTAAGGATCAGGTTCTTAAGTGACTTTAGGAAGTCCTGCCGTCAGTCCATACATGGGACCTTCTACCCAGCCACTGCAGCTCATAACGATGTCACTCCCTCTCTGTCCCCAGTCTTCCAAATGATCTAGTGTGGTATTTAGAGAGACAGTTGACAGCCCTGTCCTCTGTGTCCACATACATGCATGTACATGTGTTTGGATTGCTAAAAGCACAAGCTAGAATATTTAAATGCATATTCTGACCCAATTTTCTTGACTGCAAAGCGCGCACACACACACAGCTCTTGTGCAAAGGCTTGAGATAGTTGAGCACATGGCCAGCATCCTGTTACGAGGAGCCGTGCTGTGCGCTGATGTGTAGACTGTTCCTGCAGAGTTAGTTGTAAGTACCAGCAGCAGGCTCCCAACTTCAGCCATGTAGATATTTGCTGAAAGCTACAATGTGTCACTTAAGGAGTTTTCACAGATTCAACCTACATTCACGAATCTGTTTCCAAAGCAGAATCATTCCAAAATGATGTGGGAGGACTTGTGGGTTAGATCCAGAGGACGATGAGATCTCCACTTTGCACTTTGAGCTAAAATGCTTAACACACTCAGCTGTCACTGTGCTAGTCATGATGCAGCTCATTTCGGTCACTGTATTAACTTTTCTTGCTGCTCTGACCAAATTCTTGTCAGAAATAACTTGAGGGCGCATTTATCTTGGCTCCTGGATTCAGAGTGCGGACAGTCCATCGTAACTAGACTTTCTAGCCAGAGCGGCCTGCGGCTGAGGCAGCAGGAGTGCACACTTCCCCGGCCTCCCAGGACAGACTGCCCACCCAACAACGGCCACCAAGGCCAGCCCTGCAGCCAGGTGTAGCTTTGTCCCTTAGCTGAGAGTGTGCAGCTGGCTCTGAGTTACCTACCCCTGGGGTCCCGAGTCAAGTTTCCCACATTTCTGCAGCTTGCCTTGAGATGTACCTCTGACTTGTCTCTCCCAGGAATGGGCCTTGACAAAGGAGAAATCGGTGAAGCACATGGACCTGTGCCTTACTGTGGTGGACCGTTCGCCTGGGTCACTCATCAGGTTGCAGGGCTGCCGGGAGAACGACAGCAGACAGGTGCGTCCCAGGCTTTCGTGTGTTCCTCTCACAGTCCGGTTGCTGCCGTTTGTTCTCTGGAGGTCTCATTCCACATCATCCCAGTGTCCTCTCCTTCCCGATGCCACAGGATGTTCTATTTGAAATTACGTAATTGCTTGTTTCTCCTGCATTAACTTTACAAAAACTTACCACGGTTTAGGAGACAAGCCTGCGTGAGTACATAGACTCAGCTGCAGCGTAACCACATTCTACTGAGAGTGAACTCCGAGCTTTGACTGATCTCCCATGGCTAGCAGTTGTGTCGTGTGATGTTTTCCTGAGCTGCAGGGCCTCCCCCAGCTCCCTGTCAGTCCTCCATCATAAAGGGAGAAGGCTGCAGTGGCTGAGTGTGGCTGAGTGTGGCTGCAGTGGCTGAGTGTGGCTGAGCACTAGGGGGTTGCAGGCGGGGCACTTGCCTTACTCTGAGCTTAGGGTGAGATCAGAATCTTCGCCCTGGTGACAGTTGAGGAGCCTCTCTGTATATTGCTTCTTCCATGGACCAGAGCCTATTACAAGCCTCGGAAGCTGGTTCTGGCTGGCTTCTGGGGACTTTGGACAAACCACCTTTCTGAGCCCCGTGGTGGCAACTGCAGTGCAGACATTAACAGTGCCTTCTAATCTTCCCACAGTCCCTCCCCAAAAGACAAATGTAGAGGGTAACTGAGGCACAAGGGTCACCAGAGCCACAGCTCAGAAGCCCAGGTTCTCTGCCCGCCCCCATCCAGCAGTTGGTGGTGTGCAGCCGCAGTCAGCAACCAGTTCCTGTTTAGATCCCACATATCAGAGAAATGCTTGCAAAAGGTCCTACCTCCCCAGTCCATCCCCAAATCCCTGCTCCCAGCCCACCCTGTGTTCACCCTCTAAGCAGTCATCTGTTATTAACGTGAGTCAGACGCTATAGAGAAAGATTGTAAATGTTGAACCAGGGAAGGCCACTGTCCCCTGGACCCGCCTAGAACACAGCCAGGCGTTTCGGCCATGACAGTGGTAAAGTGAGACTTTTATCTGGTCTGTTAACCTTTAGGAGGGAGGAGGCCATAGGAACACCTGCCCAGTGTTGTCTGTGGGACATAGCTGAGCTTCTAAGACAGGGGAGGCTGTACTTGGTCCTGTGCAATGAGAACAGCCTCCACCTGTGGGGATGTGGGAGCGCTGCTCCATTAAACACACCACCTTCCAAGGACAGCTGTGACTTCTGTTCTCTTAGCACCCTCTGTCTAATGGATGCTTCAACACATGACAGACAGCCCCTCCCCCTGGGGGCCAGAATCCCAGTATGTTCTCTCCACAACTTTGTCTTGCTCTAGGCATGCTTTCCATGACAATGAAGGGGACAGGAAGGGAGGGAGGTGGTGTAGGTGGTAGAGCCCTCTCAGGGTGACCACCCCTGACTTCCACATCTGGCATCTGATAAGCAGGTGGGAAACATCTCAACTGAAAGGGCCGCTCACACACCCCGCTGCGCTTTCAGTGGGTCAGCCTCACACTTCGGGTCCCGCATTGCTGCCCTATGGCCTGCCATTGAGAGGCAGCTCGTTGGCCTGTCTCTGTGGCACTGCACTGTCTGTCCAGTGAGAACACGGAGCTCCAGGCACGTGTGTGTGTGCATTTGCATGGTCAAAAGGGGAGAGGCGGCAAGAGTGAGGAAATCTAAATGCTCCATGTGAGAGGGGTTTTTAGAAATACTTAATCCAAGGAACATTACTGCTTATATAAAGCATTAATTAGAGCCACAGACCTTGGTAATGAAAGAGGAGCTGTGGGAGAAAAAGGAAGTTGCATATGATTTAAAAAACAAAAGCATAAATGTCTGGGATGTTTATATTACAACAGGGTCAGGGCGCCTCAACCTTCTTGAGTCTGTTAGGCCCTTGTGCATAGCAGAGTGGCTCGGTGCACTTGCTGGTTACAGTCGGTCAAGTGTGCTGGCATTACTAGGGGCACCATGGTGTAGCATGCGTGTGAGGCACAGGGGCAGTGGGGACTCAGGAGCGGAGAAAGAATGTGGGATTAGCGGGTGTGTGCTGCCTTTAAACTCCTCCCTCTGCTGTGTCCTCTCTGTTGTAGAAATGGGAGCAGATCGAAGGCAACTCCAAACTGCGACACGTGGGCAGCAACCTGTGCCTGGACAGCCGTACTGCCAAGAGCGGAGGCCTGAGCGTGGAGGTGTGTGGCCCGGCCCTGTCGCAACAGTGGAAATTCTCACTCAACCTGCAGCAATAAGAGGCCCCAAGGGCCCGCCGTCCACCCGCACACACTGGCCCAGTTTGGTGATCACATAATTATGTTTCTGAAACTTTCCGCAAAACTATATACCTCAGTGTTCCATCATGGTCTGAAAGTCTTAAGTCTCCAGCGAGGCACGAGCCGGGCTGACAGCTGCGCAGAAGAGATGAGCCCCTGGGGCTCAGGACGGAGGGTTCCTCCCAAGGCTGGCACCCTCCGCCTCCCACCCCAGCAGAGGAACAGCCCAGTGCTGGCCGGAACAGGTGGACAAGCAGCAATCATGTTTATAGTGAGGACAGAGGGAGCAGGGGCAAGCGCCCACACAGCGAGAACTCACCCATCTCCATTTTGATTTTCTGTTTTTTTTAACCTATTCAAAATCATGTGTGTGAATCAGGCATGGTGGCCAGTGCCTGTAATCCCATCGCTCAGGTGGCTGAGGCAGGCAAGACCCTGTCTAAGGAAAAACAAAATGATTTCCACAAAGCTGTCCTTTCCCTGCAGATTTCCTTGTCTTTCCCCTGCCCCTGGGCTCAACTGACCCCCAGCCATGTGGACACACTTGCTGTGTCTGAGCGTGAACTTTCCTATGGTGGGACACTAAATAGAGATACATACACAGAGAACCACGGTCCGTTCCCTACGCTTTCCCTACGTCACCCCGCGAACCCCACAGCGCAGAGGGGCCTGCACTTCCAGAGCAAAGAGGCATCTCTGCCCCTGGAGCCTCACCAGCTTCTTCCACTTGGGGGCGTCCCCAAACCACCGGCCCCGCCCACCAATGTTTCACTTCGGTGAGGGGATTGCAGCCAGGTTAGAAAGTCCGCTTTGTGCCCATTGTCATCCGTAAAACTAAATAGGTCACCTCTTTTGGCAAGTATTGCTTTGGGTTTTCTTTTTAAATTAGATTTTTCTTTAGGAAAACTCAACCCCACAGCTTCTGACTAATGTGAGCCAGCAGGACCCTACTGCCTTGTGACAGAACCAGGGACACTGGACAGCTGTCACATGCTATCCCTAGGCTCATAGTGGTTTGAGACCCTGTATGTTGGGTCTTTGGTACTAACCAAGCTACCGGCAGGGCACAGAAGAGCAGCCCTTCAGCCTGTGGGTGGACCCCAAGTGTTTGTAGCCCTGGTGTGGGCAACACCCCCGGGTATATCCACAGGCTACGGCAGGAATTATGGGTAGAATTTAGACCACAAAGACCTGTGCGCTCACATCAGGGGCCTAGGCATGTGTCAGCCACAGAGGTGACCTGGATGCAGGGAAAGTGACACCTGGTGGGGCTGCAAGCATCATACGTGCTTATCTCAGGTGTCCCAGAGATCTTGGGGACCAGAGTTTCAGGTGGTCAGAGGGCCTGCAGGTGAGTGCCCTGCATCCCACCTGCTCCAAACGGAGGGCATGGCTGGTTTCTTCTACTTGAGGAGCTCCATGTGTGTACATGACCACAGACCCTCTGCTAAGGCCTGGCCAGGTGCTGACCCTCTGTCTCTTTATCCCTGCCAAGCAACCAACAAAAGATACATTGTAACAGACAGGGTGCCCACGTGTCTAATTAAGTCCATACATGTCCACCTTCCAAGGCAGGCTCTGAGGACTGTCACTTACAGGTACAGGTGCAGAGCTGTCACGGGCGAGGCAGGGGTTTGCTGGAGCCCAGTCCAAGCATGACATCCCCTGCTAACCTGACACCTGCACTGCTATCGGTGACAGCACAGACGGGAGACAACATGGGCTGTCCCAACCACACGTGCACCCCACCCCACCCTGTGGCCTCATCACCTTTGTACCATCTGATTGTCTGGCCACCAGGGTGCCAACTCAACCCAGCTCCGAGAAGGAGGGGTCTGGGCAAGGCCCATGGGTGAGCCATGTTTACATGACAGTGTGCCAAAGTGACTCGCCAGCTTCTGTTTTGTAGTCATCTGGGCTACCCCACCCCCACTCCTGTTTTTAAAACTAAAACCTCCCAGGAGCCCTGGGCGCGCACAGGCAAAGGTGGCTGTCTTCTGTGGTGGTCCTTGAGTCTCCGTGAAGCTGAAAATGATGGTGTCTGTGAGTACGTTTTGCAAATTCAAAATATAGTTTGGTAATTTTTTTTCCAGTTGATTTTTAAAAAAAAAACTGCTGTACAGAGCTTGTACTTTGTCCATTTTATAGATGGAAACCATCCTTGAAATTGTTTAACTTAAATAAAGAGAAGATACTTTATAGATAATGCTCGGCTGCCTCTCGGGCTCTGCAAGGTGTGGGACCAGGCAGAGGGCTGGAATCGAGGTCTTGCTTCTGCCCGCACTGACATTTGTCATTGCTCCCTTAAAACACATCTCTAGGGCTGTGCCTCCTGGCTCTGATGTATTCATGACAGTAGTCTGCTGTGTGGATCACACCCGGCCCGCCCCTGAAATGTTCTCCAACTGTCTAAACTTGTGCAACCTGCTTCCTGTAGTCTGCCCTGAACACTTGGCCCAAACTCTCTAGGTACTGAATTTCTTATACGTAAGTATTTTAAACTCACGGTCCTGCTCAGCAGTCATCTGGGGCTCCCCTACTCCTCCTGGTCTTGTACATGTCTACCACACCTTCATGTGACTGGCAACGTATCCAGAGAAGTAAGACAGTGAAGGGACTGGCCAGGAAATGCCTGAGCCTTCTCAGACCACACTGCATTCACATGAAACACCAAAAGTTTGGCTCCGTGGCCGTCTGAGAGACAAAGGCAGTAACTTATAACTTGGCAATGCCCTGGGACCTTAGAGTATCCATTCCCCTGACTGTTAGAGCCAGCTGCTGTGTTGAGCTTTGTGTATGGCTACTCTTCGGGTATTTCAGTGAGGCCCAGAAAGGCATTGACCTCAGCGATCATGGGAGGAGTTATTGGCTTGCCAAAGGACGTCCCAGAAAGCCCCGTTACCCTTGAGCTGGATGGAGAGTTCTCTTGGGAGCAGACCACCTGCAAGTAAGTAGTTGAAATACACGTGCTTACTATCTCCTAACCAGAAACCCGAGGCAGGATGCTGAACAGCTCGGTGCTGAGCTAGCTGCCTGCTCCCAAGTCCCAACGCCTCCAGTCATAGGTCATGCTGCTCCTAGATGGCCCCCTGCCTAGAGGCTGGATGTGGGTCTCAGGAGTTTGGGGAGCAGATGGGCAACTACCCTGGAGTGTCCTTGTCAGGGGCTAGAAAAGAATACCCTGTTAGAAGGGTTCGGGCCATCCTAGGATGGATGGAACAGTGGTTATTGGTTTTGAGGGTTTGGCTCCTGCCTACTAGCCCCTTCTTCCCCTGCCCTTGGCGTCTCTGGTGCCTTCTCAGGAGGATCTCAAATAAAAATACATTGCAGCAGACCACAAAGAAGCCAGTCCTACCAAAGACACAGCGGCCCGCTTATTATCAGCACACTGGGTAACCCTGTTGTCTCATTGCCACTGTGACTCCAAAGCCACAGTGAACGCAGAGGGAATGGAAATCCGTAATAATGGGTGGAATGGAACTAGCCGATTTTTAAAAAGACAAAACTGTGCAAGCTTCAGTCATAAAACAAAATAGTTTCAGGACGAGGTCATGAGAAGGAAAGAAAAGCTTCAAGGTTGTCAGAAGCATGTCCCGTGTGGGTGGGTGAGTTCTCTGAGCCTCAGCACCCTCGTGAGCGCCCCCGTGTGGCTGACGGGACACTTGCATCTCAGCAATTCTGTTGGAGACTGAATTCCCATACCTTTCAGAGAAGGGCTTAATTTTAGATACTCTCTTGCCTGGGTACAAGATCGCTAAATGTGCCGAGCAGGAACTGGCCTGAGAGGGACAGATGAGGTGGGAATAACTGTCCTCCATATGATGGTACCATCTAGTCATCCAGTGGCTCTGACAACAGAGAGGTGACCTCAGGAGCTGGAACTCCCCATCGTGCTCTCTGGCCCCTGGTTTCCAGGCCTGTGGACATAGCTGAACCCTGTCCCAGGGCTCTGGCCTGCAAACAGCCCGGGTCTTCATCGCCACAGTCTGAGAAACCGCCTGTATATAAATAACTGTTGGTCTGTCTGTGGATCCCTGGCACCAGTGAGTGTCCAGCTAGTGGTTTTATCAGCGCCACCTGCAGGTGCTGCGGGCAGGCGGGCGGCTGAGCCGAGCCAGGAAGAGGTTTAAAGACTCCTCCGCCAGTCTCCTAACACAGATAACGCCTAGAGCACAGGGCCGAGGGCCTGGATTATAGCTAGTCGTCTTCTCCCCACCTTGGAACTGTATAAAAAGTGAGGTGGGTGAGAGAAAGACCAAGACCTCAGAATAAAGAAAAGAGAGGCCGTATAAGAGCGACCCTTGGCTATGTGGCAGGATGTATGGAGGGGTTTTCATATAGTGGGGTAGTCTACCCTGGGCCTAACTCCAGCCATGGATGCGGCAGGTACCTGCTGTCTCCCCGAGTTCCATCCACGTCCAGTAAGAGGACGTAGGAGAGAGGGGGTCACTATACTGTCGCGTGTCTCCAGGGTACCTACCACACAGGAACAAAGGGAAGCTTGAGAGGCAGGAGTGGGTGGAGGCTGCCGAGGACTGGCTCTCCCTGGGGTATAGTCTACCTCTTAAGTTTCACAGCCTATGGAGTTTTTCCCATTCTGGCACTGGGCAGGCTCGAGCAAGCCAGCCGGGAGCCTGGTTGATTCGCACAGGCGGAGTGAGGCACCAGCGCTGAGACTGAGCCTATCCCGGGTCAGGGAGGACTCAATGAAGTGACCTGTGTGACAAGAGGTGGTGGGAAGAGGGCAGTCCTCCAGGAGAGTCCGGGGCAAGCAGTCCCTTTGTAGCAGCTCTCAAGGCTGAAGAGAGTATTAGAGAAAGCTTGGGGATTCTGAGGAGAAAGTGGGGACCTGAAGATGCCTCAGTCAGTTTGGGCTTGCACACTAGACCTCTTTGCATACTAGACTTGCCCCTTGCACACGAGACCCACCCCTTGCACACTAAACTCACCCCTTAGGGCCAGTCTACAGTTGCAAGAGAAGCATCATGGGAGAGGTAACTGAGGAGGGCATTGTGACCCTGTGTTACACCTAATAGCTCTCCAGGGAGCCAAGACAGGACTGTGACCCCCATGAACTTCCCACCAGAGACATTGAATCGCTACTGAATATTCTCGTAAACAAATTGGACAACTTTGCAGCTTTTGACCAATGCACAGGCCACATACAGAGACAGAGGCTCCAGAGGTGTAAGGACAGGCAGAAACATTGCTAAATGCAAAATCAAGTTTGCTACACAATCAGAAGACCGAAAACTAGCAGTCAGCCCAGGAGGTAAAAACATGCCAGGCATCCTTGCAGCCCTAGGTGGCAGGGACCTCCAGAAGGCCAGCTCATAAGAACCAGGCCCATGGACGAGTCTGCCAAGATACCAGACCCCTGTAAGGTATAGGTAAAGACAGAGTTAGGGCTGTAGGGGGCAGGAAGGTGCCAGAGAACTTTCCAGAATCTGTGGTCCTGGGGTTCCCTGAGGCCATGAGGGCAGTACCTTGACTCCTACCCCCTCCCTGTGGATTTGGAACCTATCAGTATTTAGCATTGAGTAGGACCCAAGGTATTAGGGCTGGAAGAATGGATTTCAACTTGGGAGCCAGAGTCAAACGTGGACGCACCTGTTAGACACCATGCTTGTCACTGTGTCTCAACAGGTCACACCAGGGACCCAGAAGAGGCCATCACCCAGGAACCACATGCCCTGCAAATCCACATGTTTAGACCTAATCCCCAGGGCAATGACATTTAGAGTGGCTAGCTCTGCCACTCCTTATGATGGTGGCTTTGCAGATGGGTGCTTTCTGTCCCCTCACAAACCTCTGTCACACTGATTGGGGCATGGTCTTGTGCTCCTGGGCTGGGAAAAAACAGAGAGGGTGCCTGAGACTTGAGCCCTAATAGTGAGCCACCCTTCACCCAGAAAACATCTGCATAAACTCCTGCCAGGAACAGCAGGACTCCTACCCAGCATGCCAGAGAGACAGACATTTCTGTCAATGCCCAGGCCTGCAGGGTCGGCCGCACACACCAGACCTGAATACCACTGCTTCTCTCATTGTGAAGAATCAGGTTCAGCAGTGTGTGCTGGTAACTCCAGAACTCGGGGTGGAGGTAGGGGCATCAGGTATACCAAGGGCATCTCTGGTTACACCACAAGTTCAGGTCAGCCTGGGATCCCGCCTCAAAGGAAGGAAGGAAGCATAGAAGAGCCAGGGGTTCAGATTCACTCAGTGGATGTTTTCGTGCCAATGTATTAATAACAAACTTCACTCAAGAAGCAGAGAACGCCAAGCCTGGGAGTGGGGAAGCATGCTGAAGGTTTCTCTGATATGTCCTTGAGTCAAACGATTAACTCAAGACCCAGATGGAAAGACGGGCAGACAAGTGAAGGTGGGACCAAAGGCAGACTGTCTGGGAAGGTTGTCTGGCAGATGAAAGCTTCCTCCTGACATCTCAACTGTCACCCACATGCCCTAGGAAATGCTCACAGCTTGTGCTGTGTCGGGGTACCAAATAGTTTCCCTCATACAAGTTGCCTGATACCCAGATACCCAGATGGTAGCCTCACAGTGACCTCACCATGGCCAGAGGTCACAGACCAGATCTGAGTCATGACCATGCCTCTTCTGTTCACATGATACTTCTTTTTGGTTTGTGGCTACCACTAGAGTGACCACGTCCTGGAGGGCATATGCAAAGGCAGCTGAGGGAGAACACAGGACAAGAGGCTCAGGCAGCCCACATACGGAGCTATGTCCCTGTACTGTCCCCTCCCATGGCCTGCCTTCTGTAAACATCCACACCTAGACAACTGTGTGCCCTAAAAGCTGTAGTTTTGCTAAAGTCAGCTGTTCCAGAGGTGGTGTGAGCACACGCCCATTTAGACCGGTTGTGAGATTTCACCCCGGCTTCTCAGAGCTGGAAGCAGCCAAGATTCTCGGTCTGGGTGACCTTGTAAAGCAGAGTTTGCAGCTCTTCTCATCTGCCTCTCGGTGACCTTCAGTGCCCAGGCGGGAGACACGGCACCTCGCCTGCTTGGCTGATTTCTTATAAGTCAACCATGGAACAACTGTGGGACTAGATGGGTTTTTCCAAGAGAGCCAAACCGTCTGGCTTGGGATGTGATGGGTGCCGGGGAAATGGGCTCTGGGTGTGAGCAGTCCTGGACTCCAGCCCTGGTCTCCTTTCCCTCCTTGCTGAGCCACTAGCCTGTGTCATTGCCAATCTCGGCTGTAAACTGTGCACAACCCGGGTCCAGGTGAGGTCCTTGGCCTCACTCAGTGTCCCTGTGATCATGGCTCAGCTTGTTACCCTTGCTACTTTTCTCCACAGTGGGCTCCGATCAGATCTGGGGGGCAGGGCAACCTACCACCTCTCCCCCTCACCCGGTCCCGACAGTCCTTCATGCACACTGTGAGCTTACCCTCCACTGAAAAGTGTGGTGCAGCATCACGGACCCCTCGCCTGTCCCAGGGCCTCACAGGCCTAGACACGGTGGCCATGAAGGACTGTGGGACTCTCCAGCCCTTTCCCATCCCTGCCCGGTCAGTCTGTTCGTCCCAGTGACCGTGTTGTCGCTGGCCTCATGTAGGACTGTGACTTTCCTAATTCCAGCTGCCTGAACTTTCCAATCCACCACACTGTTTCGTATGTTTTGTGGTAATTTGAGGTTCTGCTTCCCTCTGCTGGGCAGACCGGGAACAGCCTCAACCAGAGGTGGGACATTTTCCAGAAAGCAAGGCAAAACAAAAAACAAAACAACAAAGAACCAACCTGGGGTTGGGAGATCACTGGGTCCAGATAAGCACAGGCTGTCAGAATTGCTGCTGTTGGGTTACTCTGACACTTTTGAAGTTTGACAGCAGCACCTAAACCCATCCCTCTCCCAGGCCCAGTTCAGTCCACCCAGCCTTAGAGTCTTAGATAGCCTATACTCTAATGTCCTTAGAGGCCACAGCCTTGATTTGGCCTCCGTGACTCCTTTTCATGATCTTCAGTATTCTGCTTGGCTGCATGGGATCATGAAGGAGCCCTCCCCCACCTCGTACTGGCTTCCCTGTGCCCGCTCAGAATCAGACCTGATTGCAGTGGCCACACCGTACTATTAGCATCTGGCACAGACACCAAGGTTACTGTGGGCTTCTTGGGTGGGGGTGGGGAAGTGTCTAACACCCATTCACCTTTCAGAGAGCGAACAGGCCCAGTTTCTGCACTCTCTTTTCCTGCACAACTGTCTCAAACACTTTGGGCTCAGGAGCATCCCAGTGGGGCAGCTCAGAGGCATTGGCTCCAAATTTGTCAGGGTCACGAAAGGTTTGCTCCAGGAACAAAGGCACTGAGCTTGTGAAGTAGCATCTCCCTGCTGACCTCACACATTACCTCAACCCAGTGACAAAGAGTGACAGTCCATGTGTCCCAAGCCTCTGTCCGAGAGAGATCTGGTTTTCTGCTCTCTGCTGATGAGTGAGTAGCTCTTAAACCTCAAGATCTGGGAATTGGTGGTGCTCAGTGGCTTTGTTCAGTGACGGGTTGTAGTCCACTTGCTGTGGCCGTCTTCGATCTCAAGTCAGCCACAGACAAGCGTCCCATGAGCTCCAGCTTTCCCTTGAACGTGGTTTGTACCCCCCACCCCCACCCCAGGTTCCACATGTTTGGCTTGTTTTGGAGAAAGGGTCTCACTTCTAACCTGGATGGTCCAGGATGTCCTCAGACTCACACACACACACACACACACACACACACACACACACACACACACACTGGGATTACAGGTATATTCTACCATGCCTAATTATGAGTTGAAATTCAGTACCCACTGGGAGGACAGGACTTTGTCTGTTATCCAGTCTGGGCTTTGGAAGGGAATTTAGATTAGGAAAAGTCAAGGGTGGTGCCCTTGACTGAATCCTGGTGGCTTTTATAAAAAGACCGGCTATGGGGCCATCGCTTGTCTCCATGAGATGGCTGGGTAGGGATGAAGTAAAGGATATCGTCTCCAAGGGTGTTGGTCCACGAAAGAGGAGAGTCTTATGAGACAGGCCCAGTCTGGGAAACAGGGATCCCACATCTTGAAAGTGGTTGAGTTTCTCTGTTGGATTTACCTAGAAGTCAGGTTGCACATTTTCTCTAAAGACCTTATATCCCTTTATAACTAGAAAGTTGATCAAGTCCTTGAGTCTCTCCCAAGATGCCCCACAGAGAAACAGGTCATTTCCATGTTGGAGCAAGGTTTTTATGGGGACTTGACCTGTCCGTGAGGTCCTGGGAGAAGGCTAGTCCAAATCAATCTTTGGAGTAGGGCCATCCAAGTGTCTTGTCTGGCCTTACCAGTTGGTCAGCTTCTTTTAAAACAATGGTGGACCTGTCTCTCTTGGCTGGAGGTTGGGGGTTGCAGTGTTGAACTGAGACAAAGTCACGGTGACCCCTATTTAGCTATTAAGAAGGAACTCATTAGTGAGACATAACTGTCTAAAACATCTCATATGCAATTAAACCTAATATTTGACCTTATGATTCCCCCTGGACCACTAAAGTAGCAAGCCAATCATTTTAGTCTTTGATTATACTTTCCTGCTGGGCATTTAAGACCATGTCAGTGGCCAAATCATCAAGGCCAGTTGAGAATCTATTTCCTCTCACTCCTGGCCTCTGGATCCTCTAACCCCACCCTTCCTATCACCACTACCCTTACCAGTTTTTCCATCTAGGTGAGGGTAAGTCGAAGGCCATGTTTGAACATGGTTCCACTTCAAAGCACCAGGGAAAGTTTCCCCATATTGATTGTCCTATTCAGACGGGACACTGCTTTGCACTAACTGGGTGGTTGCCTCATAGTTACAGAACATTTTGAGAGATGCTTGCACAGTCCCCTGGGACTTACTTGACCTTGGAGGGTAAGGTGAAAACAGCCTCCCTTTTAATCCTGTTCATATGCACTCCAAGTGTGATCCTAGGAAACCCAGAAGGCCAGTCACCCCAGTCTTATAGGTAACTGCTGTGGAATGTTTAGATAAAGCTTGACAACAAATAAACTGACATACCTTTTTCCTTTTAAGCCTGTCCTCCCGATTGTTACAGAGTCGCCCAACAACTCCATTGATCTAAGCTCAGATTTGATGTCAGTGTGTTACACTTTGACTTTTATACAGTTTGTGTAACTTGCTTAAGTTTTAGGAGGCCTTTTCCAATCTGGAAAAACATGAAACATAGTAACAACACTAAGTCAACTGCCAGCAAGCCTAGCTTTGAAGATCTTTTGGAAGCTGGCACATCTGACCTACAGAGCAACATCACCTTAGGAAAAGAAAACTGAGGGGTGGAGAGATGGTCAAGGGCACTGGTTTCTCTTCCAGAGGATCCAGGTTCAATTCCCAGCACCCTCGTGGTGGCTCACAACTGTTCATACCTCCAGTTCCAGTGGGTCTGGCACCTCCCACAGCACACATGCAGGCAAAACACCAATGCACATAACATTTTTAAAAAGAAAACCCATTTTTAAAAATTGATTGGTTACACATAACATCACCTGTGTGCATATGGTTAAACTACGGGACCCGTGAGTCCCCAGGTGAGCCTCACAGAAACCCAGCGCTGTGTGTTTACAGCGCACAGAGTGATCTACCTCAGCTGTGCTTTCAGTGCTGAAGAAATGAAAGCAACGGGTGAGAGTTATGAGTGAGATTAATAGCAGTCACAGTGCCTTTGCTCTCTGGCTGCAGCTAGGAGCCATGGTACTGAAGTGAGCCAAGGTTATGGTGTCCCACGTCTGGGCAACATTTTCCTCATCAGGAAAAAAAAAATCATTAGTGAGAAATGGCTGCTTAAATATTGTCTCACACTCAGGTAAGCCCAATATCTTGGGCACCACCCCCCTTAGACCATCTCCTTTCTTGTGTGAGACAGCCTCATTCAGCAACTGGGATTTTGGAGGACATTTTATAACAAATGCTTGAGTCTGAAGTTGTCCTATCTCTAAGCCAGATGGCAACAGGGCAATTTATAAAAATGGTATTTATTTCTTCCTCTATAAAACTGAGCCCAGGGTCCTGAGTGCCACATGGCAAAGGTGGGACACAGCCCTCCTGAGATGACCCCAGAGCCCCAGGATGAGTGGTGGGGAGATGGACAAGGAGAAACAGAACAGAGTGTGCAAATGAAGAGAGGAAGGACTGGAAACTCCAGGGAAGCGAGGAACAGCCACTGAGGCCACGGTGAGGCCCGGCCCAAGCTGTTGCTGAGAGCCATGATGGGTTCCTGACTGTGCAGCAATGGAGGACTGTTACCACCAAAGGCTACCAGATGTTTCTAGTCTGGGCTGCTGCCTAGGCCATGTTGATGCCTGAGGGCTAAGGAGAGAGGGCCCCACCCCTTGTTGGCTACAGAACTCAGGAGAGCAGTCCCACACCTCACCTGGGCAGTAGAGTACAGTACGGGACAGTAGAGCTGGCCCTGTCCCTCACCTGGGCATTGCTAGAGAGCTAGCCCAAGTTGGTGTGAGCATGGGAGAGTTGTCAGGCTGACCAACTCAGCTACCACACAGGCCCAGACCCAGGGCTCTGAACTGGCCCACCCCAACATCTACTCCATCTACGAACTTCTGGAGCATGTGAAAGGGGGCTGGTCCTACAGAACCAAAGCTGCAGGATCTCCATGACACAGGGCAACATCAGGATATCTGAGTGAAGTCCTTGTGAGGCAGAAGCCAGAGCCCTCAAACCAGACTAACGACCCACTGAGATGATCATTTGCAAGAGAAGCTGTTTGGGGAGAAGGGTGTACTGTGAGGTGGGGAGAAGGTTGTACTGTGAGGTGGGGAGAAGGGTGTACTGTGAGGTGGGGAGAAGGGTGTACTGTGAGGTGGGGAAAAGGGTGTACTGTGAGGTGGGGAAAAGGGTGTATTGTGAGGTGGGAGAAGGGTGTACTGTGAGGTGGGGAAAAGGGTGTACTGTGAGGTGGGGAAAAGGGTGTACTGTGAGGTGGGGAAAAGGGTGTACTGTGAGGTGGGGAAAAGGGTGTACTGTGAGGTGGGGAAAAGGGTGTACTGTGAGGTGGGGAAAAGGGTGTACTGTGAGGTGGGGAAAAGGGTGTACTGTGAGGTGGGGAAAAGGGTGTACTGTGAGGTGGGGAAAAGGGTGTACTGTGAGGTGGGGAAAAGGGTGTACTGTGAGGTGGGGAAAAGGGTGTACTGTGAGGTGGGGAAAAGGGTGTACTGTGAGGTGGGGAAAAGGGTGTACTGTGAGGTGGGGAAAAGGGTGTACTGTGAGGTGGGGAAAAGGGTGTACTGTGAGGTGGGAGAAGGGTGTCCTGTGAGACACACCATGACACGGTGAGAGTTTTTAATATTTGTCTTCTTTTGGAGGAAGACTGCAGGGTAGAAGGTGAATATGGAGGATGAGAAGATGAGTCAGACTGAGGAGCATGATGTGAGATTCACAAAAACTCAAACAGTATTTTTCTAAAAAGCAAACAAACAAACAAAAAACAACCTGAACCCTGTGGTTTTATACTCGAAAGACTTGCTGTGAGTCTAAGAACACTTGACTGGACCCACAACCTCTGCCCTTATACCAGTCTAGGTGTGTCCAGATGGCTTATTTAGTGGTTGTACATTAGAAACAGTGTTCTTCCAAAACCTTTAAGCTACATAAGCTATTTTGGTGTTCCTGTTGCTGTGATACAATGTCATGACCAAATCAACCTGGGGAGCAAAGATTAATTTCAGTTTGCTTGTCCTGATCACAATTCATTATGAAGGAAGTCGGGGCAAGAATTCAAGGCAGGAACCTGTAGACAGAAACTTGAAGCAGAGACCACAGAGGGATGCTGTTTATGGTCTTGCTTCCCCTTGGTTCACCCAGCCTGATTTTTTATACTAAGACCACCTGCCCTGGGGGCAGAAGTACTGTTCTCAGTGAGCTGAGCCTTCCCACATCAATCATTAAATCAAGATAATATCCCACAGATTGCCAACAGACCAATTTTATGAAGACATTTTCCTAATTAGGAATCCCTCTTACCAAATAATTAGCTTGTATCAAGTTGACAACAAAACCCAGCCAGCAAATGAGGTGACAGTTGAGTTCAGTGAGTACTCCCGATAAAGGAGGATTCAGAAACAGAAATATCTGCCTTTAATCAACATCTACCTTAAGACACCCTCCTTGGCTAGACTTAAGGTGACTTCCCTGACTAGTTTTATGTCAACTTGACACAAGGTAAAGTCATCTGAAAGAAGGGGCCTCAGATGAAAAGAAAAATGCCTTCATAAGATCAGCCGATAGCCCAGAAGGCTTTGTCACAAAATTCTACCAGACTTTCAAAGATGAACTAATGCCAATACTCCTCAAATTATTCCACAAAATAGAAGGAACAATGCCAGATCTATTCTATGAAGCCACAGCGCACTGATACCCAAAGATTACAAGCCAATTTCTCTAATGAACACAGATGCAAAAATACTCAATAAAAATCTCACAAACTGAATTGAAGAACTTCATTAAAAAAATCATCTATCATGACCAAGTAGACGTTCTCCCAGAGATGCAGGGATGATGGATCAATATATGAAAACCAGTCAATGTAATCTATCATATAATCAAACCAAAGGAAAGAAAACCACAGGATTGTCTCATTAGATGCTGAAAAAGCCTTTAACAAAACCCAGTACCCCTTCATAAAATTTGGAGAGAGTAGGTAGGGAATGCAAGGACCACATCTAAACATAATACAGGCAATTTACACAAGCCTTTAGCCAACGTCAAATTAGATGGAGATAAACTCAAAGCATTCCACTAAAATCAGGAACAAGGCAGAGCTGTCCACTCTGCCCATGTCTATTCAGTATAATGTTTGAAGTTCCAGCTGGGGTAATAAAACAACTGACGGAGATCAAGGGGATACAATTCGGGGAGGAAGAAGTCATGGTATTGTTATTTGCACGTGATATGATAGTATACATAAGCAACACCTGAAATTCTACCAGAAAACTCTTACAGCTGATAATCACCTTCAGCAAAGTGGCTGGGTACAAAGTTAACTCAAAAAACAAAACAAGAGCAAAAACAACCAACCAGTAGCCTTTCTGTATACAAATGGCAAACTGCCCAAGAAAGAAATCAGGGAAACAGCATTCTCCACGACAGCCACAAACAATACAAAACACCTTGGTGTAACTCTAACCAAGCCAGTGAAAGACTTGTTTGATAAAAACTTGAAAAGTTTAGAGAGAAAAATTGAAAAAGATATCAGAAGATGGAAAAATCTCCCATGCTCACGGATCAGTAGGATTAACATAGTAAAATTGGCCATCTTACCAAAAGCAATCTACAGGTACAAGACAGTCCCCTTCAAAATTACAATGTAATCCTTTATAAGACCTTAAAAGGACAATACTCAACTTCATATGGAAAAACAAAAACCCAAGATAGTTAAAACAATAAAAGAACTTTCAGAGGTATCACCATTCCTGATCTGAAGCCCTACTACATACAGAGAAATAATAATAAAAACTATGTGGTATTGGTACAGAAACAGGTTGATCAATGGAATTGAATCAAAGACCCAGAAATAAACTTGCACACCTATTGATACCTGATTTTTGATAAAGAAGCCAGAAATACAAATTAGAAAAAAGAAAGCATTGTCAATAAATGTTGCTGGTCTAACTGGATATCTGCATGTAGAAGAATGCCAACAGATCTATGTTCATCACCCTGCACAAAACTCAAGTCCAAGTGAATCAAAGACCTTAACAGAAGACCAGACTCACTGAACATGATAGGAGAGAAAGTGGGAGATAACCTTGAGACAACTTCCTGTACAGAACACCCAGAGTGCAGGCACTCAGCTCGACAATTAACAGGACCTTTGAAGCTGAAAAGCTTCTGTAAGACAAAGGACACCATCAACAGGACAAAATGGCGACATACAGCATAGAAAAAGATTTTCATCAATTTCACATCCGATAGAGGGCTAATATCCAAAATATACAAAGAACTAAAAAGACATCAACAAACCAAACAATCCAGTTAAAAATAAAGATGGAAACACAGAGTCCTCGACAGAGCAAATCTCAAATGGCTGAGAAACACCTAGAGAAATCAATGTTCAACATCCTTCCCCACCAGGAAAATGTAACTCACAACTACTCTGAGACTCCATCTTACACCTGTCAGAATGGCTAAGATCAATAACACAGGTGACAGTTCCTGCTGGCAAGGATATGGAACAAGGGAGACATGACTCTATTGCTGGTGGGAGTGAGAACTTGTACAGCCACTATGAAAACCAATATGGCAGTTCCTCAGAAAATTGGGAATCGATCTACCTCAAGACCTAGCTGGACCACTCCTGGGCATATAACCAAAGGCGTTCCCTCCCACCCACAAGGATGCTTTCTCAACTATGTTCATGCTAGCTTTATTCATAATTAGCCAGAACCAGAAACAACACTGATGTCCCTCAACTGAAGAATGGATAAGAAAACGTGTTACATTTATACAATGGAGCACTACTCAGCAGTTTAAAAAATGACATCATGGGATTTGCAGGCAAATCCTAGAGGAAAAAAAAATCATCCTGAGTGGGGTAACCCAGACCGAGAAAGACAAACACGGTATGTGGTCACTTATAAGTGGAATTAGCAAGTACATGTCAATCATGTTACAGTCTGCAGAAGCAGAGGCTAAACAAGAAAGGGCACATGGGTCTCCCTGGGAACAGAACATAGATTACATTTTGGGAGTGGACTGGGGGTGGGTGGGGATGTGAACAGGAAGGATCAGGTGGGGACGGAGGGAGAAAGAAGACTGGAACTGGAGGGCATTTTGGGGGTGATGTGGAAACATAATATAGTGGAAATTTCCTGAAATCCCTAACCAGACAAAGCTTCCAACGCAGACACAAGATCTTCCATTGACAATCCATTCCTGTCTGCAAGACGGGCTCGGGTAATGGTGGCTCAGAACCAATGGAAGTGGCCATCCAACGACTGGTCTAATTGAGATACTGTGCCATCGTGATCAATGCCGTCATAATCAATGCTGCCTGGGTGACCAGGAACCAGAGGCCGGACAGCCTCGAGACTTAGGGTAGATACAAACACGATTATCCCCACCACCACCAAAAAATCAAATCAACAGATAACTCCTAATGATGTTGCACTATACTTATAGATTGATGTCTAGTGCAGTTGCCATCAGAGAAGTGCCTGTGGCAGCTGAGGGGAGTAGATGTAGAGACCCACAATCAAGCACTAGGTAGAGAGAGCCCAGGTTGAAGTCTCCATTGGGTCTTTCCCCTTGGAGCTTGGAACCCCGAAAAAAGATGGGGAAGAGGACTGTAGAAGCCAGAGGGGGTCAAGAACTCTGAAAGAGCAGAATCAACTAAGTCCTTGGTGTTTTGGGGAAGGACTTCTGACAGCATGGATATCTCTGACTCTTACGCTCTTGAGACCCTTTTCCTCCTACTGGACTATCCTACCCAGCCTTGATGAAGGGTTTGTACTTAAGTCTTATTATGTCTAGTTGTGCTGAGCTCAGTAGATATCCCTGGGAGGCCTGTCCACTGGGGGTGGTGAACCTGGGGGATAGGGGAGGTGGGGGGCAGAGAGGAGTGGAGGGAGGGGAAGCTGTGGTCAGGATGTATTGTGTGTAAAAAAGATAGGCCTGCAGGGCATTTTCTTAATGATTGATACTGGAGGGCCCAGCCCATGGTGGGTGGTGCCACACCTGGGCTGATGGTCCTGGGTTCTATGAGAAAGCAGGCTGAGCAAGCCATGAGGAACACGCGAGGGAGCGGCAGCCTCCACGGCCTCTGCATCAGTCTTGCCTGCACGTTCCTGCCCCGGCTTCCTTTTTGATAATGAACTTGATATGAAGTGCAAGCAAGAAGTAAACCCTTTCCTCCCCGGGTTGCTTTTGGTCATGGTGTCTCATTACAGCAATAGTCACCCTGAGACATTGACCAACTACCTGGAAACCTGTGATTACAATCAATTTGCATGTGCCTGCAATGAAGGCAGACAGCCTCAACAACTCAGTACCCTCCGTTTTTACTTCAGCCTCTGCTAAACCAAGTTCTGAGGACACAGGTCGTCAGAATTCTCCCATGTCCACTATAAGGGAGACCTCCCAGGGGATGCTGGGAGCACAGCTTCTGACAAAGGAGATCGGGATTTTTGTTTGAGTGTCGGAAAATAAATCTGCCCAGTGTTTGAGAAAGTAGTTGGGTGGTGACTTTGGAGGAATCTTAAAACAGGTTTGTTCCACTTGCCATAAATTTGAGGCAGGGAGATACAGAAGTCTTGGGCTGGGGTTGTCTTTCCCGACCTGCACTCCCTGGATGGGCCTGCCCAGGCTGTCAGCAGCGGGCAGTGAGGGCATGTCAGTCTGTCCTGGGGAGATGCTGGCTTACCTAACGGGCTTTCTGCACCTGCCCATGGCTCAGGCACCTCCCACCTCCCGCTTTCTTCATCTTTCTTAGGGCCATGCCACTGTCTTGTCCTTGGCCTCGGGAACTCAGGCCCGGGTTTCCCAGGGTTCTGTTTGCATTCAAGACATTTGATGCCACCAGCCCTAGAAACACTTAGTTTGCCAGAAGAACCACTGTCTATGTAAAGCATCAGCTCTAAGAGGTGCCAGGAGCCCCATCTACGGAGTTCAGAAAGACCATGCTGTGTGGCGGGGATGTTCTGCCCCAGCCTCACATCACCCCAAGCCCTCAGTTAAGATATCAGCAGTGATCAGTAACTCAGAGACTTCACAGAGGTGGAGACAACCAGAGACAGACAGGAGGTAGGTAGGCGGAGGCCCATTAGCCCAGGTCACAGGTGTTCCACAGTTACAAGTGATGTCACATAGTTACATATGATCAAGGTCCCACCGGGGCGGGGGTGGGGCAGCCAAGCCTCAATCATGAGCTGGAGTGTTTTCTTAAAAGCCCAGATTATGGGCTCTGCCTCACTCTGGGACCCACTCACCTACTGAGTTAGAAATTCTCCATTTTCATTCACAGAAATGCCAGAGAAGCAGAACTATTAGTCCATTCTCAGCCAACAGGCAGGGTTAGTCCTTAACAACTGCACCTCTAGTGCCTGTCACATTCCTATTCCCAGAGGAGGGGGTGGGAGGCCTCACCTGTGACTTGGCCCCAAGCCTAGTACCATCCAACTGAAACAGGCTACATTCAGCTCATGGGCCCCCCAGGTTGGTTGGAAAGGCCCCAGACACCCACTAGGCTTGCGTCCAGCCACGGCTTTTATCAGCTACTCTTGCCCAGTTTTCATCTGAAACTGGCTGTTCATATCCACCTTCCCTGTTACACCTCGTGACACAAACATGGGGCCAAGGAACGCAGGAAGCAGACTTGGGCATGGGTACCTGCTTGGATTATTTACAATTTGCCCATATACCCATGACCTTAAATAACCTCCTAGTATAATCCACCATTACATACAACCTAGAGACATGCTCCCTTTGATCCGTTTCTCACATCTATAATCTAGGCGCAAGCATGAAGTCCACCCACGGTGAATAATTTGTGCCATGTACCTGTAATCTGCAGAGCACGGAATGCTCTTTTTCCTCGTCCCGTTTCTGCTACAGCAAAGGAGAAGCAAAAACAAAACAGAAAGCGGGTCCGGAGGGCATGGTAGGACCAGGCAAAAGCAGGCAGCAAGCGGGAAAGGATATTCTTCCTCAGTCAGAGAGAAACAAGCCTAGAGATGCCAGGCAGAAGAGGCAGCCACTGAGACCTGGTGGGGCCCTCTTTTCCAGCCTTGCACCCCAGCGGGTTGAACCTTTTTGCCCCCACCTGTTGCGGGCAGCAGCTTGTCTAAAGCACCCGGTCCTGGGCTACTTTGGCACTTTCACATGAGCTTCCAAGGTGTAGCCATTTTAGCGCTTCAGGCACGAGGTGTCCTTTAGCTGCATGGACTGACTGTCGAAGGGGTGGAACCCCGCAGCCCCGCCCTGCACTCTTGCCATTTTCTAACCCACCAGCTTGGGGGCCTGTGTATTTGATTGCCTCCAATGCCTCCAATGCCTCCAATGCCTCCAATGCCTCCGGAGCCTGCTGTTTGTTTTTTGCAAGGCCAGTAGAGAGCATTACATATGCAACAGGGACACGGGGGCGGGGGCAACCTGGGCTAAGGGGAGGGCATATGTGTGAGAGGGCATTTGCCCTGCCACCCCAGCAATATACATGTGAGCTCTGGGCAAACAGCTAAAGGCCCTCAGAGGTACCAACCCCCAACAAACCTTTCCTACCCAGAGACAGCCCCTGCCCTCTAGCTAATTCGAACCCCCCTGCATTTGAATCTCCGGTTCTCCCCACCCTGACCTCAAATCAGGCTTTTCTCCCCTACATCACAAAACTCCAAGACTATTTTGCTTGTGTGTTAAAACATCTCAAGAGAAAACCGAGCAAGTCTCCCTTGCCTCCAGCGGGCCCCAGGTGCCTACCCTTCGCTACCTACAGCTCAAGGGCCCAAGAGCCCAATTCAGGCTGAAAGCAATTGAGCAGAGAGGCCTGTGGTGGCCCCTTCCCAGGTACAGCAAGCAGAAAGAGCTTTCTGTTCCTCCCCGGGAAGACAAAGAGTTCCTTGAGACCCAGTTCGCAATATCTTTTGGCTCAGGAGTCCCGACACAACTCCTGCTCTAGTTCTTTTAGGAGAAATCTCCAGTCAGTCAGCTCCACCCAGCCGTATGGAATCAGCGCCTGAAAGAGGCAGGCTGCTTACTTTCCTTGTTCGAAATGGCGGTGGGGCTGACTAGATTCGACCATGCTAGTTGTGAGACTGTCCCCTTGCTCAGAAGGAGCCCTTACCAGATTGTCACGGCCACGTCCCAGTCCTTGATTTTTAGTCAGACGTACATCCTTAAGTACATCTGGAGAAACCCCGTGGGCGTCCACTCTGGCTGGGTATTTTATACACCCACAAGTCTTCCTTTTGCCCCTATTGGTTCTGTTTAGATACCCACCCCCACGCCTTCTCGCAATGACTTCTGGGAACGAAAACTTCTCAGACAGCCTCATTTCCCTTTCCTTGTCTACCTATGTCCTCCTAACTCTCCTTCAACCAGAGGAACCCTGGAGAAGGAGAGTAAAGTTGGAGACAGAAAGGAGGAACTGCAGAGAGGCAGGCAGGGCCGTAGAGGAAAGAGATCACAAACGGGAGACTGACGCCTCTGGTTAAAAAGTTATCACATCGGCATACACAGGAAGCTGTGAGGGTGAATCCTGCACTTACTGGGAGATTGAAATTTTTTAAAAGGTTTAGAAGCCATATTTGGCCAGTAGAAAACCTACAAGCATTGCTATCATGTGTTGCAAAAAAATTTTTTTAATTCTGGAGCTTGAGAAATGGCTCAGAAGAACACTCGTGGCTCTTGCAGAGGACCAGAGTCCAGAGTTCAGTTCCCAGCACCCACAATGAGTTGCACACTACTTGTAATTACAGCACCAGGGCACCCAACGTCTTCTGTACCCACTATGTATTGGCACACAATGGATCAACAAGTGTGTGTGCATGCACACACACACACACACACACACACACACACACACACACTGAAACTTATTAAAATAAATATTCTAATGTCTATGAAAGACATGCTGCTCAGAATCCCCTTTAGTTTATGTGCAAGAGGCATGAGTTATTTCCCTGTATGTATGTATGTATGTATGTATGTATGTATGTATGTATGTATGTATGTGCGCCCTGCATGAACACGTATATTTCTCTGCATGTATGCCTGATGCCAGCAGAGGTGAATACAGAGTGTTGGATCTTCTGGATCTGGAGTTACAGATGATTGGTTGTGAGCTACCATATGGGTTCTAAGAACCAAGGCCAGATCCTCTACAAGAGCAACAAGTAGGTGTGTCACTGTGGGTGTGAGCTTTAAGACCTGAGTCCTAGTTGCCTGGAAGCCAGTCTTCTCCTAGTGGCTTTCAGATGAAGATGAACTCTCAGCTCCTCCTGCACCAGGCCTGCTTGGATGCTGCCATATTCCCACCTTGATGATACTGGACTGAACCTCTGAACCTGTAAGCCAGCCCCGATTAAATACTGTCTTTATATGAGTTGCCCTGGTCATGGTGCTGTTCACAGCAGTAAAACCCTAACTAAGGCACCATCTCTCCAGCCCTCCTTAAAATACTTTTGTTCTCTTGCAATGAAATATAAACACAGCACCCTGGAAAATTAAATCACCTTCACGAGTCATTGTTAACAGCAACATGACCTTCTAGAATGTTCAGCCAGGCTGTAACTGCACCCCTCTCATTTATTTGAACTTCAGCCAAGGACTTCCCTGAGCAGACTTAGTAAGCAGGACTCCTCTGGAAAAGGTATTATGCAAATTCCCAGTTCTCTAGATCACAGGCGATTGGCCAGTCACTCAGGAGCCCCCACACTGGGCACAGTCCTTTGCAAGTGGCTCCCTCCCAAATCTCCTTTGTTCACACATCACCTTTGGGTCTGTGCACTTGTGACCATGGTACCCGTAGGGACAGAAGATGCAAGGGCCAACAGGTCAGAGGTCACGGGAGCTGCTAGCTGCACAGAAGAGTCTATGAGGAGAAAGGGATGGGAAGTGGAGCTGAGGAAGATACAGAGACCATCTCCCAAAAGGGGCCGCAAGGAACCTTGGTCTGTCCTCTCTGCATCTCCCACAGCCCCGGGTGGGGCATATACAAGCCTAGCCCAGTCAGAGGTATATTCTGATTTTTGTGACAAAGTATCTGAAAACCATAGTTAAAGGCAAAAGATTTATTTTAACCCATGGTTCCGGGGCTGGCTTCCAGCCTGTAGCACAGCAGAAGCACCATGGCAGAAGGAAAGGACTGTGGGAAGATGCTCACCCTAGAGACCAGGAGGTAGAGAGTGAAGCGCAAAGGGACCAGGGACAAGGCAAAGCTTCTAAAGGCATGTCCCCAGTGACACCTCCTCTATCCACGCCCACGGTCTGAGCTCACTCAGCCGAGAACTCACAGTCACCTTCCGGAGAGTGAGCCTTCAGTGCGTCAGTTCCCAGGGGACCAAAATAGCCGCTGTGTTCACCAGCAAACTTGGTGCCTTGCGTGACAGCCCCACACCCTCTCACCCCACGAGAGGCCATCAGAAAGGAAAATGATGTGTGTATGACAGTATTTTAGAGTTCGGGGCTCTACAGTCCTGTTAAGAAACAACCATGACTAGAAACCCGAATTATCTCCTTTTTCCTTTTCTTTCTTTCAAGATTTATGTATATGACACAGTCATTGTCTTCAGACACACCGGGAGAGGGCATCAGATCCCATTACAGATGGCTGTGTGGTTGCTGGGAACTGAACTCAGGACCTCTGGGAGAGCATCCAATGCTTTAACTACTGATCCATCTCTCCAGCCCCAATACCTGATTTTGTCTAACAGGGCCACGTGTCACACAGAAGACCCCAGACTTAGCTCATGGGCTATGGAGTTTTTAAATAAGTAAAAGAATCTTGTGAAGGACACTTGAGTACAGATGAGGGCCATCTTGGGAGGGCACGCTCTGTGTTACTAGGAGATGCTGTGGCTGTGACATCCTGGAGAACTACACATATAGGTCCCCATAAAATGGATTGTCTGCCTTGGAAAATTGCTAAATAAAAATTACAAGGGGAGAATGAGGAGTGTTGATAGAAATTGAAATCTCCAGTCTTGTCTGACCACACATTTCCCTGCCATGGCTGCTCCCCAAGAATGGGCAGGACCCTCTACCTGAAGAACTGGACTTGGAAGACAGTGTTCAAGGTGTTAGCTCATGCACCCCTTAAGGGAGGAGAGGGGGGCTCAGGATACGCTGTCCTAAGTCACTCTTTGTGGGCTAGCTCTTCCTGTGAGCCCAGAGCCAGGGCTTGTTTCCTGGATATATCTTTTCCTTGGGGTACCCTGCCCAGGCCTACAGATGGATTTAAAACCACCTTCCACTCACAGGGTGCTAGCGTTCTTTGAAAGCAACAGCCAGGCCTGGTTGCCTCTGGTAAGTTGTCCCCAGTCTCTAAAAGTGCCCTGAGTTCATGCCAGATACTTCTCCAATGCTGGAGGCTGCCTCCTGGTGACATACAACCATCAGACCCTATTCAGCCCTGGGGTCGCTCAAATCTGACGACATCTCACAGATGACCCAGGAACACAGAAGCCAGGTCAATGGTGACTATGTGTCACCTCCAGCTCTTTCTCACACCCCTTTCCCCTTGGCTCAGTGTGGCTCTCCCATCCTGGCAATATGGGAGCCCCTTGATGGTCATTGGCTCTTGTGGGTGAGGCCAAGACTGAACACCTGATTTGACTGTTGGGATCCCAGAGAACCTTGTCTGCATGTTTAGGTCGAGACTGTCCTCCTATGGATTTGGACCTTACTTGGCACTGTGGTATCAGAGCAAAATGACCTTAAAATAAAACAAAATAAAATTAAAATAACCTCAAATGGAAATCCTCCCACAGCCTTCAACCCCAGATTCATGTGTGCATGCATTTTTGAGTGTAGGTCCCTGCAGAGTCCAGAATGAGCGTGCAGGATCCCCTGGAGTTGGAGTTATAGGTACTCTTGAGAATTACCTGATGTGGGTGCTGGGAACTGAACTTGGGTCCTCTGGATATCTCTCTCTCTCTCTCTCTCTCTCTCTCTCTCTCTCTCTCTCTCTCTCTCAGCATTAGAAGGAAACTTACAGTAAAAAAATAAAAATAAATGAATAAAATTCCACTGCCTTATTAATAGTTTTTTTAACCTGTGTGTATACACTTAGCCATTGCGTACACATTGTGTAGAAACAGGGGCCTTGCATGTTTGTGTTAACCCACTGTAGACAGACCACACACACAGACAACATGGCCTGGACCCTTGGTGAGCCCACAGCCAGTGGGATCCGTCTCACCTGCCTTTGTGGTGACTGCCCCCAGTCCTGCACCCAGTCAGGTGTCTAGCTTCCGGGAAGCCGTCACCATGGCCAGGTTTAGATGAGAGATCTGAGCCCTTCAGACCTTGTGTCGGGGTACAGTTCACCTGGACTCTGAACACACATTATTTCATCTCAGTGGTCCGCCTCCCTGGTTAGCAGCCAGGAAGCCTCGGCCTAGGATGACCCACCGAGTTATTCAAAGATGACCCAATGGCTGGAGAAGACGATGTCCCTGTCTGAGGCTCTTGTCAGCCAAATATTAAACCTGGAAAGGAAAGTTTTCCGCTCTGAGCTGAGTTCACAGTGCAACCCCAGATCCCGAGCAGCTCTGAGCCTCCAGAGCCAGGTGTCTTAAAGAAACGGGGAGTCCAGAGCATGGGGTTCTCTCGCTTCTGCGCCCAGCAACAAAGAAATCCCCCGAGGAACACCAGCAAGTGGAAAGAGGCCTCACTGGCCATGGGATGCGGTGGTGCCGACGGCCCTGTGTGTTCTGTCAGGCCCGGGGAACCAGTGGTTTGTGGAAATATGCAGGAAGTATTTGGGCTTTGTGCTAAACCTCTCAAGAGAATCACTTCTTGAGCCGCTGGAATAGGGGTCTTCAGTGTCCTCAAAGGCTGAGATTTGAAGACATCTTTCTCTGTCTATGGCGGTCCTGGGAGGTGGCAGAGTCCTCAGGAAGAGTGTCGAGTTAGGCTACCAGGAAGTTAGACTACCAGGGTGTGCCATCGAAGAGGACCCTGGGACCTGGGACCTGGGCTCCATCCTTTCTATCTGCTTTCTGGCTTCATGATGTCAACATCTTTGTTCTACCGTGTCCCCTTGTCAAGAAATTCTGCCTTAGCCCCAAGCAGAAGAGTGAGACCGTGTTAGTGCAATGTGCAGTGTGTACTAGATCAACAGTCCTTGGGGTCTAGTGGACCGGCCTTTTGTCTTGGGGACAGAAGGCTGTCATAGGGGCCTCTCCCAGTCACTGGGGTTGTCTGATTCCTGAAAAGCCAGAATCTGCTTGAGGACAAGAGAAGCTTAGAGTTTACCAACAACTGTGTCTGAGGACACAAGGTCTAGGTCTGGAAGGTCTAATGGCATACCATTGCCATTCTGACCTTCTTGAAAAGAAGAAAAGCCCTTCAACTCACAGATGCCTCACAGGCTGCAGTCCCCGCCCCCCCACCACAGCCCTGCCTAGCTTCCCTCTTGCCACTGTTTACATTGGGTACCTCCTACGGGGAAAGGCTCCAGCAGTTGACACTCTGTGGAACATCGCCACCTGCTGGCCTGAGACGTACACCACAGTCTCAGGGAGACTCGGCTTCTAACCATCCCTCAGCCAAATACATTTCTGAGCCCCAGATCCTCCGTGGGTGCCAGAATTACACACGGTGTTTCTTCCTTTAATACACTCCTGTGGTAAAGTTTAATTAGGCACGATAAAAGGTTGACGGTAAAATAGCAATGTGTTATAATAAAAGCTTACAACTTATGGATTGTTTATTTCTGGAATTTTCCATTTAGTATTTCTGGATCACAGTTGACCTCAGGTAACCAAGACTAAAAATAATGGGGGAGGGTGTGGACAACTACACTCAGAACGGCTCCTATCATTCATTTGCATATATACACACATATATGGATACATACATATATGTGTATATATATATGTATATAAATATATTCACACATCACATCCTGACTGATTTCTTTTTATAAACTGTCCAATGGTTCAAGATTCCAAGTTCAGCTCACACATACCTGGTCTCACAGTGGGAAAGCACATTCAAGGGGATAGCTTCCTAACTCTGACCTTTGAAACAAAGCCACATATTAACAGCCAACATCTAAATAGACTTTTATTTTTTTTTATTTTTCTTATTTGGACAGAAAAGAAAAAGCCATTGGCCTTCATTAGTCTCCCTAAGTGTTGGAAACACCTGAACTCAGAAAGAGTGGACCTTGTAGAAAATAGCATCACAAATTAAAAATATATTTCTCCATGTGGTAAAAGTGCTTCTGCCCCGATGAAGGGCGCAGCAAAGGTTATCTTAAACACAGACTGAAATTGGGTCTAGGGTCTGTGGCACTGCAGGTCCCACCACAGGCGAGGGTACTTGTGGGGGGGGCACAGACGTGACAAGGTGCAGAGAGCCGTCAGCCGCACCTCAGCTCTCTGAAGGAACAAGGGAGGCCCCAAAGCGCCTGCTGGGGACATTCTGCATCTGAGGATGTCAGGAGCTGTGAGATCAGGTGGAAGGGTGCAAGACATGGAAAATCCTATTTCCCATCTGTGGGAACAGTGGCCCAGCTCCACGGAGCTGTGTCAGCCTCTGGTGGGAAGGACCTGGGTTTACGGGCAGCTCTCACATACCTTCCTGCCTGGGCCAGTCCCAGCCAGAGCTTCCTAATCCTGCTGCACATTTCTGGGGGACCCCATAGCCACAGAGGGTCCACAGAGGTGGATTTTGTTTTCATGATGCTACATAGTTCTTATGACAGGTAATTCTGCCAACGGTGACATGGTGACAGAGTATTCAGCCTGCAGGCTCCCTAGGCCTTGATTACTGGAGCCACATCTGCCCTGGAAGCCAGTGGCCCTTCGTACTCTGCCACAGGTTGGACACAGAACTGTGATCATGCAGGGAGCTGTGAGGGTGTGTGGTGTCTGGGGGTGGGGGAGCGCATTTGCTCACGGTAGACCTTAAGCAACAGTAGGGAAATAACCTGAAGATACATTGAGAAAAAAAACCAAACCAACAGCATCACTCTCCCCTTGTCCTGCTCGCCACAGCCCCACGGAGATAGAACAGGAACACCCTGATTATAGTCAGCAAGCTGTCAGCAAGCTGCAGCCACTCCTGCCCGGTTGGCTCTGAGTTTTAACGGCACCACGTTGTACCTCTTCTTCAAGGGAGTCATCTAAGCTGACCACGCGCGAGAGTGCTGGGAACCCATGCTGAGGGGTGGCACCAAGTGGTCCATTTCGTAAGCTTGCCTGGTCTGAACTTGAGCCCACCATGATCTTCCGAGCTCTGGAAAGCAGAAGATGCTCCACTGGTCCTATTGCTGGTAACTTCCGAGGTCACAGCCTGTCCAGTCACCTGTATCAGGCTCTGGGGAGCCACCTTTGTGGGCAGTGACGTGAACCTCTGACCACACATGGGCCCTCCAATGGGCAGGCAGATGACAGGCTCCTTCCTTGTCCCCGACACCCCTGGGCCAGCAGTCTCAGTGGGCTGGTGATGTGTCCTCTAGGCCCAGCAGTTCCCTGACAAGTCTCTCTCCGAACTGTGCCCGGCTGTACCTCTTCACGTGGTAGGCATCTGACATTTTGTACAGGATGTAGGCATTGTTGACGGCGATGCTAATGGCAAACCAGAACACTTGCTGCCACGTCTTGTTTGGTTTGTGGGAGATGAAATACCTGAGAAGAGGGAGGTACAATGTCGTGGAGCTGTCCCCTGGGTTTTACACACTCCACGGAGGAGTGTGTAAGCCCTTAAGACTTACCAAGTGAAGAAAACCCACAGGACTCGGGGAACTCTTGAAACTTGAGAGGTTCACAAGGCCCCACACCAAGGCTACCCCAGCCCTGGCTAATGCTGGGAAGAGGAGACTCTCTGACCAGCTGAGGGAGATCCAGGGAAGCAGCTATTGTGAGCGGTCGTCCATGTTCCACGAGAAACTCAGTGGTTCACTAGTCTAGACTGGGTGGAACTAGTTCTTTAATTTGTCACTAGTGATCAGTGGGGGAGAACAGGCATTTGTCCACACCTCTCCAGAAAAGTCACACAACAGGCATGCTGGTTATAGTTCACAGGGGAGAGGAGCCTAGAGACTCAGCATCTGGCCAGCATTGGTGGATGCACTGGGAACCAAGTGTGGGTGGGGCTCAGGGGCGGGGCTATGACAGGCTCTGCCTCATCCCCCAGTATCTGTCTTCTCAAAACCCTTCTTTAGGCTCATCCATCCAGTTCTCTGTCTGTCTGTCTGTCTGTCTCTCTCTCAGTGGTGGGTATCTCAGGTGAGGCTGGAGGCCTGGGGTGTGAGTGGAGTTCAGGGACCTCTAGAGGAGATGGGTGTATAGTCCACCTGGGGCCAGGATGAGGGACTGCCCCATGAGTCCTCATGTTTCATATTCATGTTCTCTACCGTGTCTGGGCTAACAGTCCTCCCTACACACCACTGTGCAGGTATTGTATGGAGTGTGTCATGTCATCCTCCCTAGCCCCAATGCCACCTGAACGCACACTGGCCGCCAACACTCCCGATGCCACCTGTATATATATCAGCTGCCCACACACCCCTGGCTGCCCATGCACTCACTGACCGCCCACACCCCCTCCCACGCCCCGCCCACACCACGCCCCGCCCACGCCCCGCCCCCGTGCCCACTCCCCATCCCCCGCCCCCACACTCACTTGCTGTACTTGTCATCGTATCTGCAGATGTAGCTGAGGTGAGCGGCAAAGGCCTCCACAGCCAGAGGGCAGGGGATTTCCCCGCTCCTCCGCTTGATGATGACACCTGAGGGGGAGACAGGAGCTCAGTCCCCATCCAGGCTGCCCCGTTCCTGGGGGTGGGGCATGGCGGGGAACTGGACCAGTCATGTACAATCATCGGCCACCAAGACTCAGTAGCTTCGCAGACACGGGGACAATGGCATAGCCACAGGCAAGACGCACGTGCAGATGCTACCGGGACAGGCTTGAGGAGAACTGAGGGGAAGTTGGCTTCTCTACTCCTCCCATACTGGTTGGCTTGGTCAAGGGCTGGAGGGAGGGAGCAATAGCAGCTGTTTCTCTGGGCTTTTCAAGCACGGGTGGGATCATGTCACAGAGGAACAAGGGGGCCAACCCTTCCACACCAGGCCCAACCCCCTCCCACCTCTTAGGGGCCTCTCCTGAGGGTTGGAAGGTTCCCGCCTTGCCCCTTAGTGCCTACCATTACTGTCTATCTACCCAGCATGTTTCTCTACACACACAAAGAGAATGCAGCCAACCCTCCAGAGCCATGGCACAAGGCACAACCAGCAGAGCCCGGGGACAAAAAGGGACCCACAGGATCTCATTGTATTCCATCAACAGCTGCTGTATGACGCCTGTCCTCTGGCTACCCTCTGCCGGCCTCGGGAACAAAGACGGAGGTGTCCTGCCCAGTATGGGGCGCACCTGCACATGACTGTGGTTTCTCACTGTGCTGGCTAGCCTTATTTCACACTACAGAGGCCTACAACATGCAAAGAGCATAAATACACACACACTGTACCACAGAAGCACATGTAGGCCATACATGTAACATGACCATACATACACTGTACAACTATACATATACAGTATGTGTGCATATGTATGTATAAATATATACACATATGCACAATATATCTAGTATATAGTGGTATAGTGGTATATATACACACATATATACACATATTAACATATATAAACACACATGATGCGCATATACAATATATATACATATACATACACACTACATAGTGGTATATATACACATATATACACACATGTATATATAAACACACATGATATGTGTTTACAATACACACATACGCACACCGCACACACAGGAGCACGCGGGTCACATACCCAGTGTGCACATAGGAATGCAAGTGCCGCACATGTGCACACCCCTCTGTCAGCATCTCTGCAGATTCCTTTGCAACCCTCTCAAGTTTTGTCTCAGCAGTTTAACATGGTCTTAACTGTCAGTTTCTTTAAATACAGACTCTGGGCTAATTAAGTCCCTCTACTCTGACTCGATTTTAAATCCCTGGAGAATTGGCGAGGAAAACACCAGACCGCCTGGCAGCCAGGATCACACAGAGGCTTTGCTTCCAGGAGTCTGAGATAATGAAATGACCCACAAATTCCACCCAGAATATAACCCACCACCATGCCCCCAGACATCAGAGCCATCATACCCGAATGAGCAGGTGAGGCCAAAGTCACTTGCCAATCAAACCCTCCCAGCCTGCCAACGCAAGCTAAGCTTCATGAAGCTCCTGCCTGCCCCTTCCCAGGACAGCACAACCAGCTACTGGGGACACAGACAGCATGAGGGTCCTCAATGCTTGTACCCTGGGTGACCACTGCCCCGCTTCCTGTACCCACGCTTGCACTCCCTACTAACCTTGCTGCACAGGGGAGTAGGCGTTGGTCAGGAAGCGGAAGTGGCCCTTGTTGTACCAACAGATCAGAGACATGTTGCCCTTTGTCCTGATCTGGTGCTGGCCCCGGGCAAGTGGGGTGGCCGGGTTGGTCAGCATGGAGGAAGGCAGGCCAGTGCAGTCACTCTTCCTGGAGCTGAGGAGGCCACAGCAGTAGATCCCTGGAAGGAAAGATGCAAACTTTCCCAGGGTGCCCCAACCCCTGACCAGGGGGTTGAGAGCAGAACCCCCAGAAGCAGCCGCTGAGGCCTCTTCCTCTCAGCCTCCCCATCCCTCTACAAGAGCACTCCTGAAGGTCACTAAGGCCATAGCTAATGCAAGCAATGGATTAATGCATTAATGCAACAGCATGGCCCTTATCAACAGGGCTCGTGGTTGGCACTGTGGGGCACATCATCCCATCGGAGTCTGTAACCGGAATTTGCTAGGTTGTCACATGTGCATTACAGGAGAGAAAGGAGATGTGGAGAAGGCCCTCCAGGTCATAGCTAAGGTGATAGGATGCTGGTTGTGTCCAACAGTGCAGCCAGAGACCTCGAGAGGTGGACACACCGTAAGCTCCTGGGTCTCTTGCCACTGTAGACAAGGCCCATGGTATTACACTGCAAAGAGCTCAGTAGCTCTTGATGCTTCTAAAAATTCCAAGTGGTATCATTTTGATATTACCTAACCTTAGAAAAAGGCAAACTTTCCTATCCAGTTACTTTTTCCAGCCAGCTCTCTTCCCATCTCCTAGTATGCTGAGACAGAGAATGCCTTCCCTTGGGCGCTCAAAAGAAACTTTCCTCACTCCTGAGGAAGGAGCCCAGCAGCCCATGCCATGTCCAACACTCCTGCAGCTCCACACATCTGACACTAGACACACACACACTCCAGCTCCTAGTGCTGAGAGCAAATCAAGAGGTGGACCCTCACATCCAAATGCACACTATCAAGGGTTACTCTTCTATAGACATGCCACCTCAGACCATAGGCCACCCCCCACCCCATGCTTCATGGAGAGCCAGGCCTCCTCCAAAGTGGCAGTGTCATGTGTTCTAGGAGCAGATCCTGCAGCTTTCCTTCCCTCCTCAGTTTGATCTCTTGCTGGGTTCCTGCCACACATGGGTTCTGAGTCTGCTGGCACCACCCAGGACAAAGGGTCATCCTTACCTAGACTGCATTGCCAGCTAGCAAGGGCTGTCTGCTCCCTCAATTCAACCCAGCTTTCAAAGCCTGGGATGTAAGCCACCTGTGACCCCACAATATAAGAGGGTTCAGTTTTAAAGTCTGATAGCCAACTGTTTGCAGAGCAAAATGCCTCAGTTCTAGAAGCTTCCGTCTGTGAGTGATGCTTTCTCAGTTGTCCCCAAGCACAGCTTGGCATTCAGGTCTTAGTTTTTTTTTTTTTTTTACATCCAACATCTGCCAGGAACAAGCAACCTCTTGCTACAGGAGCCTAGGACCTTTCTGAGGCCTGTAGGATTGTTCCCAACTAAACAGGTCTCTGCCAGATGGGAAAAAGACTCAGCAGCTGTGGAGGATGACTCTGGTCTTTTCTAGACCCTTTTTTACTAGGGGCTGTTTTTCCCAAGCCATTTATGGCCAGAACTATACAGCAAAGGACACGCAAACCAGTGCTCAGAAGACGGGCAGGGCTCTGTGCTAATACTGTCACCTGATGGTGAGCCCAGGACTCACACACCACAAGAGCACCAGAACCCAGACACACACAGGGCAGCCAGGACGCTTGAGCAACCTGTGCTAGTCACTGCTCCTACCCCCCTCATTCTCTGTCACTCCCCAACCCCAAGGAGCTGGCCATGCTGAGAGAGCTGCTGGACAAACCTTGCTTCTCAAATTCTTCAAACAGAGTGAGGCTGGTGATGCTGGGCCCTGTGAAGATGATATAGTTCTTCCCGGCCGCATTCCGGCACAGGCTCCGGGCCACCATGCTGTGCAGCTGTGGCTTGTTCTTCAGAGCGTCCAGGCCATCTGGGCCACCACCTTCCTTTAGGTGGACATAGATCTTGAACAGAAAGGTAGAGGAGTCAGAGTGCCAAGGGGAACATGGACCATAGCCTGAGGCTGCAGGAAACATGGGGTCAGAGAACGTGGGTAACAACACCCCATTATTTCATGAGCCTCACGCAGTCCTAGGTCACCCCCATGGCTACCCGAAGCTGGAGCAGCTCATGGTTCAGTCTGGAGGCTTCTGTCCGAAAGTCCAGATAGGAGAGGAACAGTTACAGATGGCAAAACTGCCAGTCAAATTTGGTGCAAACCTGTTCCTAAGACCCCACATGAACATGCACACATGCACACTTGTGCACATACACACATACTCATGTTCGGGTACATACACATGCTCTCGTGTGCACACAGACAAACACCTACACATATACACATACACACACTCATGTGCGTGCACACACAAATAGAAGCAAAGGCCATTTCAAGGGCTAGGCATGCTCTTGGATGGGTATCGCCCACTGGGCAAAATGACTAGTCAGCCCAAAGGCAGGTAAGACAACCTTTGTGTGTCTCACTGCACCAGAGAGGCAACAGAGGCCAGACACACTCCAAGGGCCAAATAAGCAAAGAGGCTGTGTTGGGCTTGGTAAGCAGTCCCAAAACACACGATCCAAGTCAGCACCATGATCACCACCAAAGGCGTGGATGTGGGAAAGAGGATGGACTTGAGGGTGGACCAGACCTGCACACAGGGCGCCAACTAGTCTCTCCTAAGGAGAGTAGAAGTCCTGGGGAATGCTCTTCCTTCTGTAGACAGATTTCTAGCGGTGCCCATCACGTTCCTGTGCCTGTCCTGCCCTGGACTGGACTGCCCTCCAACTGACATTGGAGCAGTGTGTCATGCTGGGACTTTTAGAGCTCTCTAAGAAACTCCCAGAAGGAGCACATGGAAGACCCAGCTACTGCCAGGGCCCATCCTGTCTGATGGGTTTGGGAGCTCACCTACAAAGTGCAGGTGTCCTTACGAACACGAAGGCCCAGCTCTGTGTTCAGGCCAGTGCACGGGGATGTGACTTAGCAACAAAGTTTTCAGAATGGGCGATACTTCACTGGGAAACCACTGGGTCAGCCATTGGGAAGCTGGTGGGTCCTGGCCTTCCACAGATCTTCTTAATATGCAGCTGAACATGTTATTTGACTCTACACACACACACACTGCCTCAGAAACACTGCAGTCCAGGGATTTTTTTAAAATTACTGCATGTACCACAGACATATTTGTTGACCCCACACTACCGCCTGCACACGGTGCAAGTGGCTCTTGGGTTCAGGCCCCACAAGGCTGAAGTCAAAACATCAGCTGGTGTGTTTCTATGTAGTGTCAAGAACCTCCTGGGGCGATTAAGTTGTAGGACAGAGTGTGCCCGTTGCGCTCTGGGAGCCAGGAGGGCTATTTCTCTACCTCTCTGGTTTCAGCCAGCACGGTTTATATAGACATGTAACCATATTCAAAGGGCCATTTCTGCAGGTTGTGGTTAGAATACAAAATATTCTCCACATTTATGAGTTTGGACATTTGGTCCCTGCTAGCGGTACTGATTTGAGAAATTGGAGAACCTTTTGGAGGCGGGGCCTTCCTAAAGGATGGGGTATGCTGGCCTGAGGATTACATCCTGGTCTCTCCTTCCTGTAGAGCGCTACTTTCTGACTGTTGATACAATGTAGCCAGCCACCCCACCCTCTGCCACGGGCACGAGCTGCTCCTGCTCCAGCTGTGTCTGCCTCATCTTCAACTAGTAGAGCCCTCTCCTAAGGTGCTTCTTGTCCTGTGTGTGGTCTTCTTGGCAAGAATAGCTAATACAGAGAACAGTGAGCATTTACTAGAGCTGGAAAGATGCTCTGTGGACGAAAGCAGAGGCTGCTCCTAGATTTGGTCCCAGCATTCAAATGGTGGCTCACAGTGTAATCCAGTCCCAGGAAACCCGATGCCCTCTTCTGGCACACACATGGCACACACAGACATACACATGGTACACACTGGCTCCTACATGGTGCATACAAGCACACACATGGTACACAAGCACACACATGATGCACACAGGTTCACACATGGCTCGAAGGCACACTCATGGTGCACATACACTCAAATGGGCAAAATATCATATACATAAAATGAAAGTAAGTGAATCTTAAAAAAATTAAAGTGTGTACAGAATTATGGATGTTCTGGGATTGTGGGAGGGGTTGCTGAATGTAAAATCAAGTTAGGAAGAGACACTATTATAAAAGACATTTCCACCAGTACTGAGAAGCTGAAAGAGTTAAAATTTCAAGTTGGCTCCACTGACCCTGCCTTGAGGACAAGTATGCTTCAAGGCTAAGAACAAAACAACTTGTTTAAAGAAATGGCCCAAACCCAGACCGGCTAGACTCGATAAGGTCTGGGCTGGCCTTGCAGTCCTGAGAGAAACAAAGTATAAAGGTCAGTGTGCCCCAAAATAGTGACCTAGAGCTGAATTATGTCCAAAATGGACAGGGTTCGCCAATTTAAATAAACCAATAAAATTGCTATGTGCCCGTTGCTAACCGCCTATGTAATTTTCCCTATAAATATGTCCCCCCAGTTGACTTCAGGATTGACTCCTCTATCTCCTGCATGAGATATGTGTCGTCCCCAGAGCTCTGGTCTACCTGCTTCCCCTCAATAAACCTCTTGCCTGATTGCAGCAAGATAGGCTCTCTGTGAGTTCTTGGGTTCGCGTACCCTGGTACTTGAATGAGGGGCTTCCCCAGTCCGGGGGTCTTTCAAAGCAAAGCTGGAAACTGGTATGTTCTAGGACCTGAGTCTGTGGTCACTGGTGTGGTCTGCCTTCTTTTCAGGTCTGGAGATTGCCAGGACTCAAAGTTAGGCCAGGATCTTGCTCTCCTGGGACTGGAGAGTTTCCCAAACACCAGCAATGGGCAGTTCAATGCCCTTGGCTTGGAACACAATCACAAGATCGTCTGAAGTTGTTCAGCATTTTGCCCACATGGGCAAACCCAGGCATTTTAGCTGCCTCTTCCTTCTCAAGGTATGAAAAAGGTGTGAAATTAATTCCTTCTCAAGGTGTGAACAGTGTAACATGGACTTCTGCCTAGCCAGCAGCCTTCTCCCTACCAATAAACCCAGAAGCAGCACCAGCAGCATCCAGAGACTCCTAAGTGTGGGGTGACTAACGGGTCGGTTGGTGGGGTATATGGAGCGCATATGCCTTGCAAAGGACAACTCGCTTCTCAGAGAGGACCTCAGGGTTCGTCTCCCTCCTCAAGAAGAACACAGAACTTAAGAACCAGTTATTCCTGGAGTGTTTTGCATGACATTTTCAGATGGCAGTGAACTGCAGGAAACTGGGACTTGGGAAGAACTGTGGGCTGGGCCGTGTAAATGTGAAAAGGAGAGAGAACGGTGTGAGTAACAGCATTTGAGACACCTGCTGAAGGTATCGAAGTCACACAGCCTGCAACTAGCAGACCGTCAAGGTCAGCATGTTGTTAGCAAACACATCCTAGAGAAGGACAGAGTGCGACTCCAGCCACTCCTAATGGCCCAAACAACACGATACTCTCCACATTTGGGCCAGGGGATCATACCTGGAGCATGTGCCCACCATTGGTTCAGACAATCTCAAAGCAATGTCTTCAGCCATGGTTTAGTGTCTGTCATGGCTCTCTAAGCACCCCAGACAAGGAAGTCTGATGGCTCTTTGCTCCTGGAAAACCCTTCAGCTTTCAGGAGCTTTTTCTTTCTATTCCTGGATCTCTTGGGGTTCCCGAATTCCCCTTACCAAGGCTCCCTTCCACATTATGTTCTCCAGCGCTGTGTCTTTAATCATCACTAGCCCAAGACAAACCCAGAGTCACGATTCCATCTGTGGTGCCTCTGAGTGTCTGGTACCCTAGGTCCTAGGATCATGTTAAAAACCCTCCATCCCACGGGTGGAGTCACGTCTAACCGTGTGCTTTCTGAGGACCCACAGGAAGCTAAGCGAGACCAGACCGGCCTCTGCATGAGTGTTGGGGATGAGTGTGACAGTCGAAAGACAATAAACCGACTGACTCCCCAACACCCTGGGCCCATGGCACCCCACCTCCTCCTTCCTATCTTCCCAATGTCCGCCCATCCTGGAACTCCCATTTCTGTCACTCCCCGTCCCCAACGGCTCACCTGGATAATGAAGCCGGTTGAAGAGCACTGTCGGACCCACAGACTGAATTTCCGCTTTTTCCTCTTCCTCAGCTCCCGCTCCGTGCATGTGGCAATGAACACAGGGTCCTCGTCAATCAGGGGTTCGTGTAGCACCTGCAAGAAACAGGGGAGAAGGATATTCTCAAGGGGCGTGTGAGCTCAGGTCCCAGCAACACCTTCAGAAGGCTGTGGCCGAGACTGGGTCACCTGACTTCTCCGACCTGGAGTCTCCTCGGCACTGCTGCTCTATGGAGGGACCATCTGGAAGGCAGGGCACACTCCCTCCATTTGATGCCCAGCGGACGTCCCTTCCGAAGAGATGGCTGTGGTTCTCACTGTCCACTTTACAAATCCCCGTGCTGGTTGTGCCTTGAATCTTCACTGGCATGAGACAACAAACTCAGAGTCGCTGTCCCAATTCACTTTTGGTGCCTCTGAGTGTCTGGCACTCTAGGTCTTTGGGACTGTGATCTATATCACTGGCCTAGGGTCTCCAGGCCCAACTCCTGTCAGTGTGTATGGAGTTGTGTATGGGGGTTACATGGATATGGGGGTACACACACAGTGTCTACAGAGCCAGAGGTAACCTGATGCCCCAGGTCTGGAAGTGTGGCCGTCACAATGTTCACTATGATGCTCTGAAATGAACCGGGCTCCTCTGCCAGCAGAGCCAGTGCTCTTAGTCCCCAAGCCCCTCCAGCTCCCCTCGCCCCCAAGCAATTATTAACCTTACTTCACTCACGTCAACTTCTTTTTCTGTTTTGTTTTGAGACAGGGTTCCTCTGTATAGCCCTGGCTGTCCTAGAACTCGCTCTGTAGAACAAGCTGGCCTTGAACTCACAGAGATCAACCTGCCTCTGCCTCCCAAGTGCTGGGATCAAAGGTGTGTGTCTCACAACTGCCAGGCATGTCAGCTTCTTGGGAACATGAATCTATGACCTTTTCAAAGACAGGGCAATAAAGTAAAAGACTCTAGGTTGGTTTTTCAAGAGAAGGTGCTTGGGAAGCATCCAGGAATAATGGCGTTAAGCTGTGAGAGATTCCTGCCACTGTTCTATGCCGCCATCATGGATATCCAGAGTTAAACGTGACGATCGAGACTGAGGGTCTTCAAATCACTCCCTCCTTTGTAAACAAAACTTATTGGCATGATCACGTCTTCATCCACTGCAGCTCCAAGGCCACGTCAAAAAAGGACGAGACCCGGTGGAGACCACATAAAATATAAAATAGTATCTGACTCTGTGCAGGAAACATTTCAATAATAGGCTTCTAGAGACGGTGGTCAACTGTGGCTCTCTTGGCAGGTTTGGGTCAGCTCAGGGCATGAGGACTTCCCCAAAAGCCACATGAGTCCACGGCCTGGGGCGGGCACTGGACAGTGGTCTCAGCAGCTGTGACCCAGCATTCTTTTGGTAGCAGCACTGTGGGTTCTATTTTTTTTTAAAGCATCAGGCTCGGGACTTTAGCGATGCTCCTCCTGCAGAGAATTCAAGTTTGGTTTCCAGCACTCACACGGTGGCTCACAACCTTGTAGAACTCAAGATCTAGGGAATCCAATGCCCTCTTCTGCTCTGTGGGCAATGAGCCCGTGTATGCACACACATTTGCACACAGAGAAAACGTTCATATACATAAAATGAAAATAATGTTTTTAAAAGTATCAGCCACACCTCACTGCACACTCTCTGCCCCAGGACTTTGGTGTGAGCCCATGCCTCTGCTCAGTCTGGGGACAGACAAGTTGGCCTGCCTGGGCCGTAGCCCAGAACCTCACATTCTCTGGCTCCTCGCACCTTATGAAACATTCAAAGCCCCATGTGGAACGCTCTAGCGAAATGGACATTCTAAGGAAGGCTTAGGAATGGGGAGCTGACATGAAGGTATTCCCGGCTCCCCTTGCCCATCTCCTCGTCTGGGCCGTGAGTCTGCTGTTTCCAGACATCCAAGAATAGAGCTCCCCTCGGTGATCCGGGGAGTCCATCTTTACATGATCTCCAACCACAGTTACAACGCATCACAGCAGGGCTTGTCGCACAGAGGAGACTCAGCAAGGACCTCTGAGCCTTTCTCTCCCTCCTCTGGGGAAAACCCGTCAGCTCTGTCACACAGCACCACTCGGGGTGTGCCACCATGGAGCAAGGCATTGCTCACTTATTTGCATAATCCCTCCCCAGGGGTGTTTCTCTGGCTAGTGTGGCTCCAGTTTTGATGAGAGCAGCACCTCCCATTTTGTACCCGTGTGTGGACATCACACACAAATGGCTGCTTTGTTTGCTGGTAGATTCTGGAGTCTGCTGAGGACTTTGTAAAACCTTCTGCAAAGGATAACGCTTGCTACAGTGATAGCTCCCAACGCCGCAGGCTGAGAGTCGTGCCCCTGAGTATGTGTGTATATGTACGTAAGCATGTATGTGCTCAGGACAGAGTCATGAGGCTCTGGGCCACGGTAATTCTGACCCCGACTCTGACATTGGGGAACTGTCTCAACTGGTCTGCAGGGAGATCTCTAGGAAGCGGGGAGGAGAAGTTCCCAGGCAAAGATGTAGCTTGCTACCCGCCCCCATCTCACCTCTGGCTCACACAAGGTGCCTGGCAAGTTCTAGAACAGCAGGAGCGCCTGTGCAGAACATTCCAAAGCCCATGGCCCTGAGACACAGTAACACCCACAAAAGGCCTGACATGTTCAGTTGGGCAGAACAGGAACATTACAGACTCGGTAGAGAGACCACCGGGAGCGGGAGCCCAGCACAAGCCTCTTAAAGATGGTCGCAAGCACAAACATGGTGTGGCTGTGTCACTGGACTCTGGACACAGAGGAGGCTCAACTGACTCACCTCGGAGCAACACTTCTGAAATTTCTGGGTATCAGCCACACCATCACTGTTCCAGATCAACAGAGCAGTTCTGAGATTCTGACACCAGACTGAGTGTGACAGCACTGGGTGTGACAGCACTGGGTGTGACAGGACTGGGTGTAACAGCACTGGGTGTGACAGCACTGAGTGTGACAGCACTGGGTGTGACAAAACTGGTTGTAACAAAACTGGGTATGACAGCACTGGGTGTGACAGCACTGGGTGTGACATAACTGAGTATGACATAACTGGGTGTGACATAACTGAGTATGACATAACTGGGTGTGACATAACTGGGTGTGACAACACTGAGTCTGACAGCACTGGGTGTGACATAACTGAGTATGACATAACCGGGTGTGACAGCACTGAGTGTGACAGCACTGAGTGTGACAGCACTGGGTGTGACAGCACTGAGTATGACAGAACCCAGTGTGACAGCACTTGGTGTGACAGCACTGGGTGTGACATAACTGAGTGTGACAGCACTGGGTGTGACAGCACTGAGTATGACAGGACCCAGTGTGACAGCACTGGGTGTGACAGCACTGGGTGTGACAGCACTGAGTGCAGGTGGACGTGGAAGGCAGTGTGGTCAGGAGCCTCTGCCTTCTGGAACTGGTTGAGGAAATCCGGAGGGAGTCAGGGGGCTGTGACTGACTGCTAGGCTACCCGTCCTGGAAGAGGCTTCGGACTCTGGCCCAAGTGGCCAGATGGACCCTGGCATCTAAGAAGTTCTGATGACCGAAGTGAATCACTGCAGTTTCAGGTCATTCGCCATCCAGAAGGCGTCTAGCCAGGAAGTACCCCTCAGTGAACATGACGGGGACCCTGAGGCTGGTCTGTGTGAAGTGTCCAGTGGGAAAAGCCATGGATGAGGAGAAGGTGGGAAAAGGGGAGGGCTGTAGCTCCGAGGAAAGGGTTAATTCCAACTGTCTGGGGTTGGAGTTCAAGCCCCCACTGTCTCTTACAAACATATCTGGCTCATAAGGTTAGCAGTATGGCTGGTGACCTGAAAGTGGCTTGTTCAAGTCACTGGAGAAAGTAAGCCTGGGCAGGGAGAAAGGTGTCCTAGATCCTGTCCAAGAAAAGTCTCAGGAATTCCCAATGGCACTGGGCACACAAATGTGTATGCATGTACACTCCCACATGCAAACACATATGTATGCATGGACACATGTATACACACACACAGACACACACATGCACTTACACACCTGCAGGCATGGAGCTGCGTGTGGAAACACATACGTGCAAGTGCACACACATGGTCTCACCTGGGTCTGAGATGGCCGGAAAGCAGCGTCAAAGCCACTCTGCAGGGTGTCGAGAAAGGGCTGGACCTTGTAGAGCCCGTGCGTGGTCTGGCTGGAGCGGAAGGCCACCACATGGAAGTACTTGAGGATCTTCTCAAAACGGGCCTGACTCATGACGAGGGCGAGGCTCCGGTTGCTATAGAAACCTCCACTCCAAATGCTGAGTACCGACTCACAGTGCGAGACGCTGGTAGAGATCACGTAGCCCAGGAAGGCCTTCATCTCTGCCAACGTCACCTCTACCCAGGCACCGTCGCTGCCAAAACGCTCCTGGAACTTCCTGGCATACATGTTGGTCTGTACCACCATGTTCTTGAGCACGTTGTCCGGGACAAAGAGCTGGAAGAAGTCCACTGCACTAGCGCTGGGAGGCATCTTTCTGGTTGGACCTGAAACCCAAAGACAGGCAAAGTGCTCATGCCCAAAACCATCACCTTGGGGCTCAGGCCACAGCCATGTCTAGCCTCCCTCCCTTCCCTCCTGCATCTGACGCCTTACCCAAATGGAGGCCAATGGGACTAGTGTAAGACAGTTTCACCAGTGAGTCAGGTCTCACACATTTTGACTGATACAATCTCTTAGTATGTGTGTGCAAGTGTGTGCGTGCGCACGCGCACGCACACACACACACACACCAAGACTCAACTTATTATAACATTCTCACCACGAGCCCAAAACATCTTAGGTGGAAAATGTGTGTCCTCCCTAACCAGACTGCCCAAATTCAGTGCGGGCACACTGTGGGCGTCGGCTGCTCCCCTCACACAGGCAAGTGACAGGGAGCCATTGCTCAACGTCACCATTCCAAACCTCAGACGAAGAATCATCTGACAGACTGCTAGCCAGAGAAAAGATCCAAGTTTAAGATGCAAGTGTGGTTCCTACTCAAATACATCGCCGCTTTTGCATAACCCTAAAGTCAGGAAGTCTTAAGCGGAGGATTCTCTGTGAGTGTGTGCACACATGTGTGTATACATGTGTGTCTACACGTGTATGTGCTTCTATGATTCCTAGGAGCTACTGTTTGAGGTTGTATTAAACAGGTTTGAAGAAACATGTTCTGATTTGTAGTAGACAAGCTTTCTTTTACATCTGTGTGGCAATGTTTAATAAAAACTTGTGTGAAGACAGAGTTTCAAATGTCTTCCTTCCCCACGAGCTTGTATGCTCTATAAAAAAATTAAAACCAAGCTGTTCACAGGTAAAGCCAATGAGGCAGCCTGTGAGCTGGCACGAACCTACTTTTTTGTTTCTATTGTGTGTGTATGTGTGTGCGCACGTGCATTGTGTGTCCATGAGTGCTTGTGCACGTGTGGGTACATGTAGGGGACGAACACACTTGTGTGCATGTGCACATGCACATGAAAGCCCAAGTTGGAATCTGGAAATCTTCAATCACTCATCTCTGTCTTATTCACTGAGGCATGGTAATCAAACCCAGAGCTCACCGATATGGATCCAAACTTCATGCCGCCTCCATGGCTCCTGACTCCTTAAAATTCATCAGATTGGCTGGTTGCTCCCAGCTCTGGCTTTTTTCTTTGTAGAACAGATTAAGTGAAATCAACCTCTAAAGTCTGTCTGCAGAGTAAGGTGGGCAAGCCTGTATGCCAGGTGCCCAGCACGGCACTGGTCTGAGGAGGCAAACTTAAGGCTTGGCAGCTATTTCTGAGACCGCACCTATAGGAACTCACTGAGGGCTTTGTGAAGCGAGTTTTTTTCCCCTCACCCAGACATCAGGGCATCCACCACGTTCACACTGCAAATAGCCTAGCTGCCACCGCTGCACCCAACTGATCCAGGAGGCGGCCCTCTTGGCATGGGGATGCTGAAACACAGGGCTGCGTTCACTGGTGTGCAGCCTCCTGCGGGTGGAGCCATAAATTATTCAGAACGGTGATCAGCAAGGAAAAGCAGCATTGTAATGCTGTATCATGCTGACTGGGAGCCATGGGATCTTCTCTTCAAAGTTATGTCTAAAGTCATCTTCCTTCCCGTGCAGCTGGCTGCAGCCTCGTTCCTGAACACACTGCAGAGCGGCTGCTTCCCTCACCTATGTGATGGACAAGGCTCCCCTGTTGGCCTTTCTTGATTGCTGTGATTCCTGCCACTTGGATTATGGTGACAGAAGCTGGTTGTCATGAAGGAGGGGAGTCTCTGACACAGCTCCTACCCGAGGCCTCACCTGGCTTTCTAACATGACCTATATAACTTGACGTTAGCCACAACCAGTCAGACAGGGCGTCAGAAGTAGGGCACAGCCTGTGCTCTCTAGGTGACTTATAGCTGACTGGCTTTGTAGCTCTGCCCGGGAGTTTGCCTGCGGTCTGTAGAGATTACTCAGAATACCACATGGCCCCATGGGGACAGAAACCATGTGTCTCTCCCCTCCAAGACACCCTCCTGCTGCGTGGTGAAGTAGAGAAAATCACTCACTAGATAACTAAAGGACACAGAGGCCCATGTCATAATTGCAGGGAGGCCTGGGCACGGTGGTGGGAGACTTAGAAGAGATGCCACTTGCATTTAGGGCCTAGTGTCCTAATCTACTGAGATCAAAGTCCCTGCTGGCTTCGTTCGTCCAACCCTGAGACTGCCTGCCCTCTTTGCACAGGACCCCAGATCTTTCTCAGACATGGCTGCCTGTGCCACCCATGCTCTGATATCTATTGAAACAAGAAGGCCAAGGTCATGGCTGCCCGGCTTTCTGTCCTCCACGCTCTGGATGTGCTTAACACTTAACCGATAGACAGCAAGAATGGAGATTAACAGAGGGGAGGGCGGGCTCCACACTCCACACAAGGAAGGGACATTGTTGCTGAGTCCAGTAGGAAAAGCAAGGTGCCTGTGTCACCACTTGGTGACAGGCTAGGGTCAGCCATGGAGGGCTAGCAGGACAAACAGGGGTTCACTGTATATGTGCATGTATAGAGCCCACCTGAAAAGGCAAGGTTCTTTGGGTGTTGGATAGAAGAGGCAAATGCATAACCTGTCCAGAGGTAACTCTGGGTCTAGTCTTGTCCCTTCCTCAGTTTCTCCCGCCTTCCTTCATCTTGAGCTGTAAGCCAAAGGCAGACGGCACACCCTGTATAGTCTCCGAATAGGGGAAAGAGCTGCACAGCCTCGATGGGCAGGACCGAGCTTGCCTGCAGGTGACAATGGGCTGCTCATCCTTCATTCAGCAATGCATACTTCGTGACCATTAATGTGCGTCAACAAACACCCCTGAGGCAGAATGGACCCCCCCGCCCCCTTATCTGAATAGAAGAGTATCTTCTTCCATTATGGAACATTCTGGAGCAGACATGCTGCCTGAGGTAAAGACAGCTTTTGGGATGTTTTGGGGCAGATGCTGTCAGCACTTGTTGTGGAACAGCTAATGGTCAATTCATATTTTAAATGCAGAGTTGGAATCTCTGCTCTCCAGGTTAAATCAAATGAGTTTGAAACCATAACTGGGCTGTCCCGTATCACTGTACACACTGCCTCTCTCTGGGAGGCATTTGGTGAAGTGTGGTGCAGAGGGAGGCCTGCAGACCCCTGTGTGCCTGTAATCCCAGCACTTGAGAAACTGGACTGCTGTAAGTTCAAGACTAGCCTAGTTTACATAGCAAGTTATAGGCTAGCCTGTGCTATATAGACTGGAAGAGAAGGGAAGTCCAGGGGTGATAATGACCAATGGGGAAGACAACAGGGCAGTCAGCAGTGCTAGAATTCTGTCTGGAACCAGAACCAGGACCTGTTGAAACATAGGAGGAATCCACGAACAGAGAGAGGGGAGGGGTGAGGAGACCGGGCTGTGCCTGTGAACCTCTCTGCTCAGAGGCCATGCGTGTACTTGGTTTAGGCGGTACAATCTCTTAGACCCTGGCTTCAAATCTGTTCTTATGTTCAGATGAACTTAAACAGAGGGTTACAGGGGTACACAGAAAACACTTTTCTATTCTCATAACCCTGCTCCCACATTTTAAAAAATGACCATGAGTCCAAAGAAGCAACTAAAAATGGGGTGTCCCAGACGGGTCTTGACTCTGGAGAAGCCGAAGGCTCTACAAAGCCCAGCAAAGAGGCTTGGCTTTTACAACCCAAACAACAGGGTAAATCGAAGACCTCTACCTCAGTCCAGAGCCCCGATCGAACATAGCTCCTTAGCAACAGCAAACTTGAGTGAGACGGAATGAAGGTGTAAACAACATTGGTGAGAACCGCACGGGACAATGGATGGTGTGGATGCAGCTGGTCCTCTGCCTGACCCATGACCCGGGGCACAGCCCCACTTCTGTGCTCTCTGCCTGGGCGGTGTGTGGCAGGGCAGGGAAGGCAGCACCAGGCTTCCTTCCCAGATGGACCCACTTTGACAAGTGGCTGCCTCCCATCCGCCTAAACACACCCAGCTAGAAGGCACTGAAAAGTCCAGCCCATCACCGCTCATACAGACCTATGGTCCCCCCAAATACACAGCCAAGCTCATGGGACCCACAGAGGCCCTTGCTTTGAAGAAGACTAGTAGGCCCTCTGCCTGTTTTGACTTTGGGTGTGCACCGGGGTCACACGCTGGGGTTGCAGGGCAGCTGGGGTCAACGGCAGCAGGGAGAGCTTGGTCCCTGGATACCCATGTCCTTCTCAATGCTGTCCCAGAAAAGCACGCAGGCTGGCGCTGCTTCTCCCTGGGTGCTAATTATATCCCTCGAGTCCCCTGTGCACCCACCCACACCCTGCTGGGAGAGAAGAAAAAGAAGAAAATGGGAACTGGGAGCTGGGGTACAGAAACTGATCCCAAGAGAGCGGCAGCGCTCAGAGGCATGGGGTGAGGAGGCCCAGACTTGAGTGTCTTCATTTGACATTGAGCACTGAGCTGGCTCAGAACGAGGAGCAGCAGGCTCCGGAGACTGAAAGTGTGAAGGTCAGAAGACACGCAGGCAGGAGACGCCTATCTTCCCAGGACGGGAGCTGAGGGACTGGGGAGAGCCAGCCTGCTGCCTGCTGCCCGCTCAGGCCACACTGCATGAGTATTCCATAAATATCAGCAAGTCAAATCCACTTCATTTAATATACACACCGCCTTTAACACACCTTTACAGGTAAGAGCATGCTCTGTCTGCTTCGCAAACAATGACTCAATTTATCGGTTCCCATGCCATCTGTTCTATTACTAACCCCACTTACCCAAAGAGGAAACTAAGTCACAGAGGGATTTTGTTGTTTAAAGGGTCATTTCCAAGGCCATGTATCTAAGAGTGGATAAGGCTGTTAGCCTTCACTGTCAACTTGATTGGATTTTAAATCTTCACGGAATGCCTCTTGGGCCTCTGTGAAGCCATTTCCAGAGAGATTTAACTGAGGTGGGGGACCATCCCACAGTCTAGGGTACAAGAATGAATAAAGAGGAAAATGGGCACCAACAGCCATCTCACGCTGCTTTCTAACTGTGGACATAATGTGACCAAAGGCCTCATGCTCTTGCCTCCGGGCCTTCCCCTCCACAGTGGACTGTGTCCCTTTGAACTGTGAGCCAAAACAAACTGTTGTAATTAAAGCTACTTCCTGTCAAGTATCTGGTCATGGCAACCAGAAAATTGACTAATAATACAGTGTTAGAACCAGCGAGTTCTGAGGAACCTACTGCTCACTGCCCCAGCTGGGCCCGTCTCATCCAGACTCCCCTGTACCACAGGCCTCCAACACAACCCACATCCCAACACAATATGGCTCACAACTAGATGTAGGAAACCAAGTACTCTGAAAGCCATCTGCTGAGAATGAGCCCATGTCTTAGGAATATAACCCACAGTACAAGGCAAACATGCTCAACGAATATAGAAGACAGAGAGACATGCCCCGTAATGTGGCTAAGACCTCCTCCTCCTCCTCCCTTCTGACTGTGGATGGAGCTAGGCAGCCCTGTCTACACAGCCCTCACACACTTTAAAAGGGAGATGGATACAGACAGAATCTCTCTCTCTCTCTCTCTCTCTCTCTCTCTCACACACACACACACACACACACACACACACACACACCAGGCTGGCCTTGAACTTCCTATATAGCTGAAGATGACCTCGAACTTCTGACCCTCTTGCCTCTGCTTCCTAAGTGGTAAGATTACAGGCGTGTACCACCATGGCTGCTTTATGTGGGGCTAAGAGCTAAACGTGAGGGATCTGTGCGTGCGAGGCAAGCACTCTACCCACCCATCTACATCTGAGTCTGCCGGAGTATTTTTAAACTACAGTTTTAGCTTTCCAGCACAAAAGCTCCTCTAATGGCCCCATCCTGTGGCATTCTTTTCTAAGCTCCAAATTAGAAGCGCTTAAAAAGACAAAAGCAGAAATGATATAAAGTTCTTGGTGAGGGCATCAGCCTCCTCCCCAGCCATGAGGGTCTTTTATTTGGGACTCAGCCAATTTTGAAAACAAACTCAAACCAGTGGAAGGACAGTCAGCTGTGACCTAAATTCAACACAATTTAGAAAGGCTACTCCTTTGAGGCATGACAGATGCAAAACTGACCACTACCCATCCACTCTGCATGCGTGACACTGCTTGAAAGAACATGGGATTACAGACACAGGGCGCTTTTGCTCCTGAGAAGCTGCCAGGTGGTACCGTCAACTGCAGAGGTGGCCAGTGTGTGGGACACTAATTCAGCCTACCAGGTGCCAGGAGCACAGCAAGTGACTGTCAGAACCCACAGCTACATTCCCAAGCAAACTTTACAGAGGAGGGCCAGAGGGCTTAGACACATTGTCCTACTTTATCCTCTGAGGGACAGCACCGGAGTCTGTCAGCTCTGTCTGGCCAGCTCTCTTCCCAGTGACACACTCCTCCCACCATGGTGCTGGTAAAACCTGAGTGTGCTGAGGAGGCATGAGGGAAGGGGGGATGCAGACAAAGGCTCCCACAGACAGGACATCTACTTCCTGCCGTGCTGAGTGGTCTGTGTTCCATTACAGTGAGCGAGAGCAGCAGAGCCCTCAGGCGCATGTCCCAGGACACCTAAGATGGCCACACCCCTAAGTGAGACAGGTGAGGCCAGGAAAACAACTTACTAGACTCCAGGGATGCTGGTACTCAGCAGTTTGCCCTCTGACCGTCTCTGCATCAAGGCAAGATTCCTCTGGGTGTGGTTAGAAGCTACATTGTTGCTGAATTTGTCTGGATGCCTCCTTTAGAGCCAGTCCCACCCTAGAAAGATCCTGCAGAGTACATACTGCACCTTGCTGGTCTCACACACAAAACATCCAGCATGTGACCAAAAGGGAAGGCAGCTGGAGACACCAGACACTATGGGCCAGCCATGGCAAGGCTGGAAAGATGGAGAGACACGGGGGGGGGAGGGGGGGCTGGGCAAGAAGGAAGGCTCTGGGTTTACTGATAAGAAATAGCAGTCTTCAGATCCTTCTGACAGGATTCCCTGAGACTAGGTGTGTTTTCTGAAAGACAGTAACTTGTGCTCACTTAGCCACATGAAGAGCTCCCAAGACACTTCAATCGAAGCTGTCAAAGACGAAATTAATCAAGGCCGTGGTTACTTATGGATACACCGTTGCTAGCATGCCAGTCTCTTAGACATAGAGGGTACCTTATAAATCCAACTCACAATTTTGTTTACTGAGAAACTTTCACTTTAAAGCTTGTTATAAATTACACTCTGGGCAATGTTAGGGAACAAAAAAAACAAGGTGGTTTCTTAGCAACCTTCAAGCTCTAACTTGAGAGCCGCAGATCCCGCACACACGTGTGGAGGAGCAGGACTCTCTCAGAGCCCACACTTGTCAAATCAGATGGCTTCACTTTCTCAACAACATCTTCTGTTTTCTTTTCAACCCAACTTCACCTCACATTTAGCTCTCTCGGAAGTTTATTTCTTGTGTAAGCCATGAATCCCAGTTTTGCCCAGGTGGAGATCTCTGAAGAGAACTTCTCCGAGGAAAGTCCTGTGGATGGAAGCTGATCACAGAGACCCAACAACCTTTCTGCTACCTCCTACTGACCAACCAGCATGCTCTCTAGTGCCATGCCTGTCAACAGCCTGACAGCCAATGGCCACGGACATGGGAGGGGTCTGTCTTTTTAGCCCATTGTGCCCTGATGTGGGTGGGCTCACATGACAAGAGCCCACCAGTTCAAGGATGCCTCTTACAGATTCTCATCGTGGCCACCTGAGGTACCAGCAGTGACACTCCAAGACCCCATAGCAGGTAGCCTTGTCCACCCTAATCCTCGACTAGGCCTTCTCCTGGTGCAGCCTCTCCCCTACAATGCCTCTGATGGAAACTCTGCCGAGTTGCCAGCTGGAAGACTAGAGGGCGGGGACTTATTTTGATAACAACTTCCAGGTGGCCAAAGGCTTCATCTAGAGGCAGGCTAAGAGCATACCAGCTATTCAGTAGAGGGCAGTGCTCAGTGCTGTGGTGGGTACTCACACACCTATGGACATGTCCCCACAGCTGTTTCCCCAATGAGCCCTGCCTCCCCTCTCCAGACACACACCCAGGGATGAGCAAGATGGGACTTGACATACCACCGTGGAATAAGGTGGCCCCTGTGTGGAGGTGTCACATGCTTCTTCTAAAATCAACCCACTGAGTCTACACATGTGCACTAAGGGGACTAAAGTTCCATCTGGCACTCAGTGCCTGCTTCAGGTGATAAGGACCAGGGTGCCAGGGGCCATGTCCTTGCTCTCCCTGTAGGGGAGCAATCAGGAAGACAGTTTCTTCCCTAGTGTCTGAGCATTTTTTAAAGTGTATTTTTATTTTAAGCATATTTATTTTAAGCACACCATGTACATGCTGTGACCTCAGAGGCTAGAGGAGGGCAGCCAGGAACTGAAATTACAGACTGTTAGAAGCACCCACACGGCAGCTTATAACTGTAACTCCAACTCTTGAGGAATTGAGCGCCCTCTTCTGGCTTTCATGGGCACTGCACATGTGTGGCATACATGTACTTGCAGGCAAACTACATATAAAGTCTTTAACATACTTATAAAATACTATGAGCAAAATAGCCAAGGCTTACTTAAAAAGTTAAAAGATGAATTTGCATATGTGTGAGGCTGGGGGTGAATCGGAACTGCACAGGCCTCAGCCTAAAAGGATATTGGGGGATCTCCAACTTGATCATATACATTTTGAATTATGATTTCTGGAAGTCGTTGACACAACTAGTAAAGGTAGCAATGGGGGGAGAGGCTGGAGAGATGGCTCAGTGGTTAAGAGCACTGACTATTCTTCCAGAGGTCGTGAGTTCAATTCCCAGCATCTACATGGTGGCTCACAACCATCTGTAATGGGATCCGATGTCCTCTTCTGGTGTGTTTGAAGATAGTCACAGTGTACTCATACGCATAAAGTAAATAAATAAATCTTTTTTAAAAGTAGCAATGAAGTCCCAGTGAATTGCGTGTGTGTGTGGAGGTTGGGGGTGGGAATAGAACCCTAAACCACAGTACAACTGCTAATAATGTCATCTTCACAAGACCTAGAACCACTCAAGGGAGAGAGGCTTCCAGGCGTGTCTGAGAGGGACCGTCTAGATTTGGTTAACTCAACAGGGAGACCCACCCTGAGTGTGGCGGCACCATCCACAGGTTAGGGTCTCGGGCCTGAGTATCAACACACGCTGCTCTCCATCTCTGGACTGCGGAGGTCCTGTGACCGGCCCCCTCCCAGATCCCTGCTGCCATGCCTTCCCCGTCATGATGCACTGCACCCGTAAACCACGAGAAAGCCTTGAGCTGCTTTGTGAGTCTTCTGTGAGTGATGAGAAAGAAATCCACACGCACCACGGACATGCTCAGGTGTCCCCGTTCCTGGCATCCCGCCTGTTCCATCTGCAAAGCTGCACAGGATGCAACTGTCCTCTCCAGAGTGGGCACTCTCTGTTGCCACTCATCTGTCTTGGGGTCCGTTTTATCTCCTAAACAGGAGCCAGAAGAGTTCTGTGGGGAGCAGGTGTTCAGGCCCAGCGTCCCCAGTGCTTGAGGCTTCCATAACTTCTTTGATTTCTCCCTCGGTTGCTAAGTTTCCATAAAGGGATAAGAAAGCAGACAAGGAAAGCAGAAACACACAAATGTGTATGTGCAGGCTGAAAGCAACAAGCCTCAAAGAACGCATGTTTAATGAGGCTGTAAAAAATTAAACGAATCCCAAAAATGTTACTATTACCGTCAAATAGTTGTTTATGCTTTCCACTGGCTATAAATAACCCTCTTCATGACCAAGGGTATTGTTTGTCAAACTTGGGGAACAAAAGACTGCTGCTCGCAGATGCTGGTGAAATGCAGGCAAGGGTAAGTGTGGATTGTGCGTGGGTGAGCAAGTGGGGGAGGAAAGCCAAAGACAGACACACCTCATACACACCCTCTTCCAGTCAATTCTGAGTTGGTTCCACACCCCGAGGCCAGCTGAAATCTCTACATGGATACTTCAGGTCTACCAAGGAAAACGTCCATCTTTATCGCCCTGGATCACGGCGCAAACACCTAAATGATAAGGCTGGACTTGAGTTTAGAACTCCAGCTCAGCTTAGCTTTCCTTCCCGTAGACCTTTTGCATTGTTTCCGCTATTTGTTTTGTGAGACAGGGTCATATTCTGTGACTCAGAGTAGCCTCAAACTCATGGCAATGCTCCTGCCTCAGCCTCCTAGGAGCTGGTGATCACACCTAGCTTATTTTTTAGATAGGAGAAATTCACAATAAAGTAGCAGGCCACCAATGGAGCAGCTCTCTTCCTTTACAGGCCACCAATGGGGAGTTCTCTTCCTCCACGGTCCACCAATGGGGAGCTCTCTTCCTCCACGGTCCACCAATGGGGAGCTCTCTTCCTCCACGGTCCACCAATGGGGAGTTCTCTTCCTCCACGGTCCACCAATGGGGAGCTCTCTTCCTCCACGGTCCACCAATGGGGAGCTCTCTTCCTCCACGGTCCACCAATGGGGAGCTCTCTTCCTCCACGGTCCACCAATGGGGAACTCTCTTCCTCTACAGTCCACCAATGGGGAGCTCTCTTCCTCAACAGTCCACCAATGGGGAACTCTCTTCCTCTACAGTCCACCAATGGGGAGCTCTCTTCCTCCACAGTCCACCAATGGGGAGCTCTCTTCCTCAACAGTCCACCAATGGGGAGCTCTCTTCCTCCACAGTCCACCAATGGGGAGCTCTCTTCCTCAACAGTCCACCAATGGGGAGCTTTCTTCTACCACAGTTCACCAACAGGTGATTCTTTCTCCACAGTTCACCCTTGGAAGCCAGTAGCTCCCACATAGCATTCTGTTTTCCTTTTTATGTTTATTTGTATATGTGTGAGCATGCATACATACGTGTACCTGTGTGGGCACAAGGATACCTTCAAGCACAACTTGAGGGAGTTATCCCTGGGTTCAGACTCAGGTCATTGACTTTGCTGCTAAGCACTGTCACCTGCTGGACTTCTTCCTCACCAGCATCCGTATACCATTTCTTTCTTCTTTATTCTTCCCCCCACACTAGAGAGGCTGTGAGTGCAGTTTCTGGAACCACAGCCCAGTTGACTCTTGTGGCTGCCTTGATCCAGCAGGATGGAGTGAGCCTGGTATACAGGAAATGCAGGGTACTTCGAGAAGGCTGGGCTGAATCCATGGCAGACTTCAAACTGGCAGGTAAGCCAATTACTACTACTACTACTACTACTACTACTACTACTACTACTACTACTACTAATAATAATAATAATAATAATAATAAAATAACAGGGTCTAGTCTCCCAGGACTGTGGAGAACAGAGCTCCTCATTGGTGGACTGTGGAAAGAGAGCTCCTCATTGGTGGACTGTGGAAAGAGAGCTCCTCATTGGTGGACTGTTGAGGAAGAGAGCTCCCTATTGGTGGACAGTGGAGGAAGAGCTGCCTGTTTCTCTACAACAGACTCCAGCCCCCACGTCCGATCATGGTTTCAAAATGCCTAGAGATAGAGTAAGATGAAGTTCATCTACCCCAGAATTCCAACATGCTTTAAATCGAGCTTGTAAGCTCACCTTGGTCTCTGTCTTGGTAATGGAGAGACCCCAGCGTGCTGGACTTCTGCAGAATAAAACACTCTTTGCTTTTACATACACACAGTCCAGGGTGTCATTCTTCAGCAAACAACGGACCCTTACACTACCATGGTTTCTGTTCTCATTTCTTCTAGCGTTAGCCAATACAGACTATGGCCAGAGTACCCTGAGTGGCTTCACTGAGACCACCATTCCTGCTGTCCCTTGAAGGCACATTTCCAAGACAATTCTGGAGAGGGGATATCTTCCTAAGGAGAGGATGCTAGGCTGGAAGGAGGCTGGTCCTTCAACCCCCAACATATCCAACAGTTTTTGGAGCAGGCCCACCTTCCAGGTCTGCCTACCTTGCCTGCTAGTTTCTGCTGTCTTTTTGGGCTATAGGATCCCTGCATATTGAGGTCAAAAATGAATATACAATATAGAGTCAAGCAGCAGCCTTGTCTACCCCCAAGCACACTGAGGGCCCGGCCTCTGTGTTCTTCCTAACTTCCAGGGCTGCCCCTCAGCTGCCCCGCTCACCACCTGATGGGCTGTTCCCAACACTACTGCTCCCAGTTCTCATTCTGACTCCAGGGTTGCAGAGCCCAGGCACCATGCCAGAGCCTGCGGGCTGGGAGGAGAGCTGAGACACAGCTCAGATGGCAGACAGGCAGACCAGGCTGGAGACAGTGGAGAATGAATGAGTCCTTATGCAGAATAAAAGCTGAAAATGTGCCCTTTCTGGCTCTTTGAACAATTGCTTCTCTAATCAGTTACTGCTGCTGCTCCTGCTGTGGAAAGAGAAAACAGCCTCGCCCACAGGACACAGGAGAGAGGCTGGGCCGTCTCTGAAAAGTAGTTGTTAGCCTGGAGAAGGCACAGACTGAGTTCTCGAAGAAAACCAGTTACAAACATGGCCAGAAAGCAGGCAAAGGCTGACCAAGGCGCAGCTTCTTGTCAGTGTACAAAGCCTGGCAGTCCTCCTAAGATGGAAAAGTTCCCTGACTCCAAGTACAAACACCACAGGCTCTCCTAACTTCAAGTCCACACAACCCCTGACTCCAGTTTCCCAAGGTCTCCAGATTCTTCCCCCACTTTAGTTATATACAGCACCTGGAGGACGCCCCCAATTCCAGGAATGAGCAGCCCCAGAAGCCGAAACTAAAAAGACATGGTGCAGATTTCCAGCTTCCTTGAGGCTGGTTCCTAATTCCAATATTGTGTGTGCAGCTGAATTTGAAGACCACAGAAGCAGAAAAGAAACAGCAACTGGGTGAAGGACTAAGTCCCAGAGTGCCAGGCACTTATACACACATACCACATACATACACACACATACATACATACAAACACACACACACACATACACATACACTCCCATACATACACTCCCACACATACATACATATAAACACATACACACAACATACACATACACACATACATACAAACACATACATACATAACACACATACATACACACATACCACATACATGCACACACACACATACATGCACACACACACATAACTACACACACACATGCACTCTCTCTCTCTCTCTCTCTCACACACACACACACACACACACACACACACACACACATACACCTCACAGAGAAGATGCAAGAAGGATACTGCTCCCCACAGGATGGCCTGAGATGCACAGCCAGGGGCTTTGCCAAGACAGCACTGTCTGGAGTGAATCCTTTTGGCCACAGGGGCTGATGGAACACCAGGCTGGCCACAGTGGCTCAATATGGCCTTGGAAGAACAGAACCCAGCTCGGTATCCATGCACGCCTGAGGTCCACATACATTCTCTAGACAGAGCACAGATACACACATGCATCACACATACACACAAATACACACATGTGCTCTAGACAGAGCACAGAGACCACAAAGGCTTCATTTCCCATCTACAGAACAAGAGTTTTCAACACACAGAGCAATCCTCTGAATGAGACCAAACACTGGGCAGGAAGCCGGGTGCTGCAATGAGCTTCACACTGGGTCTGGAATAACCACCGTTCATAACCACTGCTGTAAAAGTCACCTGCCAAGATGCCGGCATCACCAACACAGACAAAGACACTCCACCTAAGGCTCCCTCTATGGGAAAACTAGGTATTCAACTCTGCATCTGTGGAGATATGCAGATTTTACAGACCAGTAACAAAGGTGTACCCTCTTCAGGCCTCTTGGCTAATCCCCCAAGTTCAAGCTCAAGGTTCCGTGGGACAGAGCACCAGGGGTCAGCAGACTAGACACTTTCTGCATTCAGCAGTGGCACTTGGGCCACATGCTGGCTTATGTCCCACCCACACAACCCCAAGCAGGGATCAGAAAGAGCGGCAAACATGGTGTATGGCCTGGAGCTGGGGCTCTTATGTACATGAGGCTGCTGCCCTCTCCAGCTTTGTGAACTGCACCTTGTCTGCTGCCTACTAACCTGCAAGGGCAGAAATATGCTTGTCTTCACAGCCCAACACAACACTCCCTGAACCCACCGGCTCTGGGCACCTTTAACAAGTGGGCACAGCCTATGGTATCCCAAAGAGAAACAAGTGTCTTTTTAACACCTTTGGCTATGCATCTGGTCAACACCCCTGTGACCAGGGACAACATCCTCTTCCCCTCCCCCACCCTATTTCTTTTCTTCCCTTTGTTGAGACAGGGCTTCATTGTATAACTAGGCTGCCCTCCAACCTGCAATCCTCCTGCATGCTGGAATGGCAGATGTACATCTCCACAGCAGATGACATCCTCCTCCTCTACATGAGTCAAGCCAATGGGAAGAGCAGCTGTCCAACATCCCACACAAGCAAGATGGTATCACATGCCTGCAGGGCTGTAGCAACACCGAAGGGAATGTTTTCCGATCCACACAGCCAGCCCAAAGACCAGAAACTCATCAACCATAGCCTACACTCATTTCTGATGCCTATTCAAAGTCCAGCACCATCCTGAGCTGATTCTGACATGCCTAACAGAGGGAAAGGACCTCATTCCCAGGCCTCTATCTTTTGGCTGCCTGCCAACCCATGGCCTCGCTAACCCTGGCCTCCTTGGTGTTTCCTCCATTGTCTTCCAGCTGCTGTCCACAGGCCTCATCCGTCTCTCATGATCTCCTCCTGTTCCTTCATTGTGTCTCCAGCACGTGTACAAGAAACTCTATAGCCACTGGAACTTCGGTCCCCCGCCCCCCAATATTATCAGCTTTCTGGGTTTGCTTTTAAAGACCGATTTGCTTAAAGAGCATGGGTGTTGTGCCTGCATACGTACATGTGCACCATGTGTGCGCCTGTTCCCTGTGGAGGCCAGAAGAGGGTGTGTGATCCTTTGGAACTAGGTGGTTTGTGAGCTGTTGTTGGGCACGAGGAGATGAACCTAGGTTCTCTGCAAAAGAAGCAGTACTCAACTGCCAAGCCGTTTCTCTGGCCCCATGTCGGCCTGTGTTTAGAGATGGGGTCTCATGTAATCTAGGCTGGCCCCAAATCATTTTGTATCCGAGGAACTGAATTTCTTATCCCCCTGCCTCACCTCTAAATGCCAGGACTACAGGTGTTCACCAGCACACCAGGCCTACCTGCTGCTGGGATCAAGTCCAGGGCTTTGTTCACCCTACGGACAGAGCGAGTTCACAACTCCAGGATTGTTTGCCCCCACTGCTGCTGCTGCCGCCTCCTCCTCTTCTTTTTAAAGACAAGGTCTCATGTTATCCAGACTGTCTTCAAACACAGTACACAGCCAAGGATGACCTTGATTTTCTGGTCCTCTTGTCTCCAGTTTCTAAGTGTTGAACCCAGGGCCTTGGGCTACCTGAATCTCATGCCCAGTCCTCCCCCCCCCCATTAGTTTCTGCCACTCTCCTGCTTCTCGGGTTCTGCTTCACCTTCTGTCCCCTTACAGCCCCATCCATGTCCACGTGACATCCATAGGAGTGCCCCAGCAGGGCACTTGTTTACCATCCCACAGGACTACTCTTCTCTCATCTGCTAACCTCCCACTGCCCACTTGTCCTGGCTGGCTTTGTGTCAACTTGACACACTCTGGAGTTATCACAGAGAAAGAAGCCTCCCTTGAGAAAATGCCTCCACCTGTAAGGCATTTTTCTCAACTAGTGATCAAGGAGGGAGAGCCCACTGAGGGTGGAGCCATCCCTGGCCCAGCCCATTGTGGGTGGAGCCATCCCTGGCCCAGCCCATTGTGGGTGGAGCCATCCCTGGCCCAGCCCATTGTGGGTGGAGCCATCCCTGGGCTGGTAGACCTGGTTCTATAAGAAAGCAGGCTGAGCAAGCCAGGGGAAGCAAGCCAGTAAGTGACATCCCTCCATGGCCTCTGCATCAGCTCCTGCTTCCTGACCTGCTTGGGTTCCATCCCTGACTTCCTTTGGTGATGAACAGCAATGTGGAAGTAGAAGCTGAATAAATCCTTTTCTCCCCAACTTGGTTCTTGGTCATGATGTTTTGTGCAGGAATAGAAACCCTGACTGAGATACCACCCAAGACCAGCCCAACAAGCCCTCCCATCCACTCCAAAGACCTGCTTGCTCCTCCCTATTCAGGGTCAGCTGCTCCTAATGTGACACATGGCACCTGCAGCCAGATATCATGTCTTCTACAGTGTTAGGTGCCCCTTTGTGGGCTTAGTTAGTCCTCAGCTTCTCAGGAGACCTAACTATTCCCTCTTCACAGATGAAGCAAGCTGAAGCTAGGGACCGAGCAGCTTCTCTGGTGGCTGGATCTATTTTAAGGTGTATTTATTTAGTATGTTGTGTTTCGCCTGCATGTCTGCGTGTGCACTCTGTGCATGTCTGCATGTGCACTCTGCATGTCTGCATGTGCACTCTGCATGTCTGCATGTGCACTCTGCATGTCTGCATGTGCACTCTGCATGTCTGCATGTGCACTCTGCATGTCTGTTGTCCCAACAGGCCAGAAGACCCGCGATATCCCAGAATCAGAGTCACAGAAGGTTGGGAGCTGTCACGTGGGTGCCGGGATCCAAACCTGGGTGCTGTAGACGAGCACCACATGCTCTTCACTGCTGAGCCGCGGCTCTCTACTCCTGCCCAGCGATTTTTTTCACCACACCAGAGGGACCTGTGGTTAAATTACCCAGGTCTACTTATCTGATGCACTTGGCAGCTCTGCAGAACAGGATGCCAGCTGCCCCGTGCCACGTACTAAAAACAGCATGGGCAAACAGGAAAATGGCAAAATAGAGGGCAGAGCTCCACACCAGAAGAGATAAACAGGATTTCCACAGCAGCTCCCTTCACTTAATTTGCATGGAGAAATGAACCCTGCTTGGAGTTGTGTAACCCTGGTGCCAAGTTGGGTTTCTCATGGCCTTTGCTTGCTCTGACTCCTGGTGTGGAGCTCTGGGTAGGAAATATCTAGGCTTAGCCTGTACTGGACAGTAAGACTAGAGTGGCCACCCCGAGGACCGGAATCCCACACCCCTCTCTTGGGTGGAAGCCCCCCAGTGTCTGACTTGCTGGCCAAGTTAATATAAGCTTCGATACCCATCTGTCCCTGTGGAAGAGGGGGAGCCATGTGTGCTCCTTGCTGGGGTGGGGACGGGAGGGTGAGAACTCTGCATGGTCATGTTGGCATGGGACTGGTTCATCGCTGTTGGGAGGGTCACAGGATGAACACCCATCCAGGTTTGCAAAGGTCTGGAGATAGTCCCCAACCCAGGACGTCAGCTCTGAAACCAGCACAGTCGGCAAACCAGACGCTCAATGTGAAATGATTAGCCTGGTGTGAACGTGTGCCTCAGGCATCCCGTTCTCATCGAGTGTCACATGATGTTGTCACACGATGTGGTGAGGACATTGGCTCTTGTTCACAGTGCCCTGTACCAGCAGTTCTGTGACAGCCCCCTGCTTCACAGTGCCTGAGCCCGGGGCAACAGATTGGAGGGCCTTTGAAGGAGCTTACAGTTTTACTGGCCATCCGGACTCCTAGGTGGCTTTCCCTACCTCCATTCCCAGCTTCCCAAACTCTCTGGTCTCTGACCTTGTGGGCAGAAGGCTAATGTGGACAATCGGGCAGGCGGAGGAAGAAACAGAGGCCAGATGGTGAAAGGCCAAGGCAAGATGGGCAGAGCACATCAGGCCAATTCCCAGGACACTGACACAGTAGTGTACATTCCTGTCCCGCCCCTGTGCAGCAGAAAGCCCCGTGTTAATCGAGCTGATCGGCAGGGTGGACTGTTAACTTAAAGATTAGTGAGTGTCCTATTGAGAAAAGATTCTGGCGCTAAGGAGAGAGGAGTGGATGGGGATTCTCCGATACTCTGATTTGGGGTCTTGGGTTCTGACGAGGAGAGAGAGGCAGTGGGGCTTGGCTGGGTGGCTCAGTATGGAGCGTGGAGGCGTCAGAACTGCCGCATCCCGACTAAACCCAGCCCTGGCCCGTGGGGCTGGCACAGACTGTCCCCCATCCTCACAGCCTTCTGGCTACCGAGCATGTGTCACTTGCTAGGCTCTCTGCTGCATCTCATGGGCCCCCCCTTAGTCTCACAGGAGTAGCTTGTACAGGGCTCCTCGGGCAGAGAGGCAGAACGAGGTTGGCTTGGCTTCTATGATGCGGGGCCACCTTTCCTTCCATCTCCTAATGTGGGAGTCTGCGGTTATGAATAGGGCTCCAACACACGGCCACCTGGCGGAACATCACCCTTCCCACTTCCCACCCCTGCTGGTCCACCATTGCTCTAACACACTGTCACCAGAAATGCCACACCAGCCCTGGGCTGCTGCTGGCTGGCTTTTCCGGTCTTCTTTGAGCTGAGCTATAGGAAAGCCCTGGTTACAGAGCTGGTTTTATATAAATATGTTTTCAGCCACTCAGCATAGCTCTGCCCTCGGCAAAAGTTAAAGTGGAAACGTGATCACGCCAGTGGAAACGCTCCCACAGGCCCGTTTTACCCAGTCTCCAGTTTCCACAGCCCCGAAACTCTCCCGACAACATTCTGTCCTCTTGCTGAATCACGGTACCTCTGGCTGTAGGGCCTTGACTTGAATAAAGACACAAATGCCCTGTAATTACAGGCTTCCTCCTGACACCCTTGGGGTGGGTGGTTTGGGGGTTGGCAAGTCACTGCCTTGCTTTGAATTACGGATTTTGAGCTGTATTTTAAAGAGCCAGGCCTGACACTTAATGGTGACAAGAGAAACAGAAGAGTTGCTTCCATCTTCTTAATTTAGAGCCCAGAGGCTCAGAATCACAGCCCTGGGATTCTAGGGACTTGGTGACAGCACAGGAAAAGGCAGAAGGAGGCCACCACCTGCCCAGTGCTCTGCTGAGCCACCTTCTTCATAAGCCTTATTGATAAACGGAAGGGCACTTCGTCAGAACTCCGTGTTGCTGAACCCAAACCCATCGGATCATCCACATCGCTAGGACCACAGCTGGTTCTTCCTTCACGGGACTGACATGACCTTCTGGGTCAGTGAGATGCTCCTGTATACTTAGAACCCAAGCCCGAACTATTACAAATATAGTACAAATTTCAAATGTGACATTTTCCCCAGCATCAGACTATCTCCCCAAATCAGGAAGGAGTGTATTAAGAAAGATTGAGTTGGGGGGACCATGTCCACCTCACTCCTGAGCTTTTCTTCCTGAAACTAGAACCGAAATCAAGTTGAAGAGGCTCGAAAGATGGCTTAGTAGTGAACCCTGGCTCTTCTGTGGTAACAAGGGTAGTGGGTACCCAGCACAGAGCAGGCAAAAAATAGGAGGGGAAAAGGTAAAAATGGCCTTGCCAAAGCTTTGTGCTTAGCATTGCCTCAAGTCCTTGTCACATCCCTGCTGCCTCCATGTTCCGTGTGTGTGTGTGTGTGTGTGTGTGCACGCACGCATGTGTGAGTGCATGTATATGTGTATGTATGTGTATGTATGAATATGTATATGTGTGTGTGTATACTTGAATCCCAACACCCACACAGTAGCTTGCAATTTCTATTAACTCCTGTCCCAAGGGATGCAATGCCCTCTTCTGGCCTCTGTGGGCACCAGGCACGCATATGTTAAATAGACAAACATCCAGGAATAACACTCATATACATAACTTTAAAAAAAGGTAAAATTGAGCCTGGTGTTGTAGGCCTGTAAACTCAGCTATTCCAGAAAGCTGAGGCAGGAGGATTAGAAGTTTATAGCCACCTGGGCTACACAGAGTTCAAGGTCAGCAACATTGAGAGCTGGGATGTAGCTCAGTGGTGGAGCACTGTGGCCCAGGGGTGGAGCACTGTGGCCCAGGGGTGGAGCACTGTGGCCCAGGGGTGGAGCACTTGCCTAACACACCTGATGTCTTGAGCTGGATCCCAGCATCACAAAGCCACCACGGTGAGCTTGAGCCTTACCCAGGGCCTGCTGCAGAGACACGGCCATCTTCACCTTCGGGTGCCAGACTTTTGAAAGAAAGTGCTAGAAGCACTTTTTATTTTTTAATAACCCTGCAGCCTGTCAGACCAGCAGTTGTAATGGAGAAGGGAGGGCATTTATATGAAATTTTAAATTTTCTAAAAGGTGAACAGAGAAGCAGATGGGGGCCCCACTGTAAGCTCTCGGCCACTCGGCCCTGCTATGGCCTCATTTCCAGACTGGTATTTCTGAGCTAACAGTAAATGAGGGTTAACTAAGCACACCTTTCTCTCTTGACCCTGACTGACTTCCTTGTGAAGGTGTCGTCCATGTGGTTCAGGATTAAAATGAAAAAACAAAATGGGGCTTGTCTTGTGGCCCCGAGGGAAGGAAAATCTTTACCAGCATTGAGCAGGTCGGATGGAGGCCCTGAGGTCTTTGGATGGGCCCAGCTGGTAGGAAGACAGAAGCTTCTGTTTCTGACAGGCTCTTGGCCAGGGTTGGGCTGATAGCCTGATTTTCTGCCTATCAGAAACTGTGGGGAACCTGAGGCACACAGTAGGGATAATCAGGGCTCAGTGGGTCCACGGGCCCATGAAGGAAGGAAAAGGTCACAGGAACAGGCCCTTAGAGGCTGCTTATGAGAGAATTCATCTAACAGTCTGGACCTCCTCTTCAAAGTTGTGGCAAACCCCAGGACCACTCAGGCCCCCAAGCATCCCTAACACTGTAAGGGATCCCCCAAAGAAAACTTTTAGGGTGTCAATTTGACAAACTCTATAATCAGCTGGGAGACGGGCATTATCTTATTGCATTGAGGCAAAGACCCTGCTACTTACCTCTGAATGCAGTGTGACCAACCGTTGCCAAGCATCTACCCCTGTAACTTCCCTCCAGTGATGGATTGTAACCAGGAGCTATGGGCTAAGACCTTTACTGCTGGGGGACTTCCCAACCCCAACATTCTGCCAGCCAGAGCAGTACCGGCTGGCTGGAACCAAACCCAGTACTCCTGCCCAATCATGAAAGACGGCCGTTAAGATAGAAATACATCCACATCTGTCAATCACAGATGAGAAAGAACAGCACAGAGGTTGGCTGGGACCCTTGAGACAGACACACCATGGCGTGGTCTAGGAGAGTTTCAATGTGTCTGGGGGTAGGATTCTGGCATACAGTGGGCCGGCCAGCCATGGCAGGGCTGCGTGAGCCCAGCATCGCTCTCGTTCAGACACGCACCCCAGCCAGGCTCTTCTACTTTTATTATTCACATTGGTTCAGGAATAAACTGCAGAGTAAGCAGGCTCTGAGGCCTCCTGGGGAGTCAGCCATCACTGTTCTGGGAGAGAAGGTGGCAGTGGGGCCCTATGGCCTCGGGAAGGAAGGTCTGCAGCCAGGACACCCTGGTGAAGACCCTTGTCAATCAGATCTACCCATTTCAGCCAGTGCCCAAAGGTCAGGAGGAAGCTAAGGAAGCCCCAGTGAGCCCCCTGCCGAGCAAATTCCTTCCCATTGGGTGGCTCTGTGAAGGAAATTTTCCTCATTAGATATGTAGGCTGGGGACTAGAGCTACACAGCTCAGCTGTTAAGAGCACCGAGCACCACGTACAACCCCGTGGAGCACACACAAAGCCCTTGGACCAATCCTAGCACTCCATGAACGGGGCACAATAGTAATCCTGGTACTTGGGAGCAAAAGGAGGCGGATCAGAGTTCAAGGCCATCCTCTGCTGTATCAGGCCACCCTGTTATGTGAGACCCCGTCTCAAAATAAATAAGCAAACAGGGTCTCGGGGTAAATGCTTACAGACACGCATGAAGACTGGAGCTAAGGTCCCTAGAACCTACATAAAGGGCAAGTGGCTATCAGCCCGCCAGTAATTCCAGTGTTCACCGGCTGAGACAGGGAGTAGGAAACCAGCTGGCTGGCAAGGCTAGCCTGTATCGGGAGCTCTGCGGTCTACTGAGAGACCTGCCTCAATGAACAAGGTGGCGATCGATCAAGGAAGTCTCAGGGTCAACATGGGACCGCCACAATATAATCACACATGTGCAGTTCATGTACACATGACCATACAAATGTGAAATGCATACACACGTGCAAAAAAAATAGGAAATGCACACGGTGTGCACATGGATACCATCTCCATGACGTGCAGACTCTGAGGCTCGGTACCTCCACCCACAGGAACCACAGTCTTCAGGATGTCTGAGGGGGAGGGAGGCTGTTCATTCTGCAGGCTTAAGGCAAAAGCTGGACTTTAGAAGGGCCGGTGGGAATGTGCAAGTTCCGCAAAAGGATTTATTAAAAACAGGGACTGAAAAGTCATTTAAAGTATGTTGAGGTATAACATAAAAAATTCAAACTTAAGACACACGACGGTTTGGATCTAGAGTGTCTCACAAAGGATGGTGTGGAAGGCTGGATACTCAAGGGCAGGGTCATTGCCCCTTGGATGTGGGGCCTGGTAGAAGGTATGTTACTATTGTGTGTTTAGTGTGGCCTAGAAGGGGATTCTGGGATCCCTGCCCACCCTGGCCTCTCTGCTCTCTGGCTGCTATAAAGTGAGTGGCTTTGTTCTTCCATAAACACTTCCCATGATACCACAGGCCCAAAGCAATGGAGCCAGCCAACCATGGATGGATACCATGAACCAAACAAACCTTCCTTCTTCATAGGCTATTTATCCTGGGTACTTTGTCATAGTCATTAACGTAAGCCAAGTTGAGAGTGACTTGACTCAGTCTTCAGAATTCACACATTACCCTGCCCCAAGGTGGGAGAACTACCACAGGTGAGGAGCGCCCTCAGCCTGTCCTCTAAGAAAAGAGAAGGGTGAGCTACAGAGAAGCTCCCTCGGCAAAGTGCTTGCTATGCAGACCATTAGGGCCTGAGCTAAACCCCAGAGCACAGGCTTAAAAACGTCCAGGGTGGTGGTTCATGGTTATAGTCCTCGTGACAGAGAGGTGGGGACAGGCAGATCCCCAGGCTCAGGGACCAGCCAGCCTAACCCAACAGGCGAATTCCAGGCCAGTGCGACACACTGTCTCAAAAGACAAGATGGATGGCTCCTGAGAAGTAAGACCCAAAGTTGTTCTCTGGCGCATGCATGTGAGGCGCGCGCGCGCACACACACACACACACACACACACACAAATAAGCATGTGTATAAATAAACAATGAATAAATAAATAGACTGAAGTCCAGAGAAAAAGTGTCTTTTCTAAATCACACAGCAGGAATATGTAGGGTTAGCAGATGAGCGCTGCCTGGGTCAGCATCTGACAGTCACCTGGGATAGCCTCAGCTCAGTGGTCAGCAGCTAATGACTAAGCTAGAATTGAAGGAACATAATCAATGCCCCAGAATGTAGCAGGACACCCTAGAGGCCACTTGACCACAGGATAGCATTAGGCAGAGAGCAGGGAAGAAGGAGACACCCTTCCCTGCATCCACCCATCCAAGTGACCTCTATGTGTTACCACTGCTCAGTTCACACTCCCTCTGCCTGTCAGAGCAAAAAAGTTGAGACATGGCACAGCCTACCACATACCTGCATGTATAGACTGATCCACTGTCACCTGCATGTATATACTGATCCACTATCACCTGCATGTATAGACTGATCCACTGTCACCTGCATGTATAGTCTGATCCACTGTCACCTGCATGTATAGACTGATCCACTGTCACCTGCATGTATAGACTGATCCACTGTCACCTGCATGTATAGACTGATCCACTGTCACCTGCATGTATAGTCTGATCCACTGTCACCTGCATGTATAGACTGATCCACTGTCACCTGCATGTATAGACTGATCCACTGTCACCTGCATGTATAGACTGATCCACTGTCACCTGCATGTATAGACTGATCCACTGTCACCTGCATGTATAGACTGATCCACTGTCACCTGCATGTATAGACTGATCCACTATCACCTGCATGTATAGACTGATCCACTGTCACCTGCATGTATAGTCTGATCCACTGTCACCTGCATGTATATACTGATCCACTGTCACCTGCATGTATAGACTGATCCACTGTCACCTGCATGTATATACTGATCCACTGTCACCTGCATGTATAGACTGATCCACTGTCACCTGCATGTATAGACTGATCCACTGTCACCTGCATGTATAGACTGATCCACTGTAACCTGCATGCATATACTGATCTACTGTCACCTGCATGTATGTATAGACTGATCCACTGTCACCTGCATGCATATACTGATCCACTGTAACCTGCATGTATAGACTGATCCACTGTAACCTGCATGTATAGACTGATCCACTGTAACCTACATGTATAGACTGATCCACTGTAACCTGCATGTATAGACTGATCCACTGTAACCTGCATGTATAGACTGATCCACTGTAACCTGCATGTATAGACTGATCCACTGTCACCTGCATGTATAGACTGATCCACTGTCACCTGCATGTATAGACTGATCCACTGTCACCTGCATGTATAGACTGATCCACTATCACCTGCATGTATAGACTGATCCACTATCACCTGCATGTATAGACTGATCCACTGTCACCTGCATGTATAGACTGATCCACTGTAACCTGCATGCATATACTGATCCACTGTCACCTGCATGTATAGACTGATCCACTGTCACCTGCATGTATATACTGATCCACTGTCACCTGCATGTATAGACTGATCCACTGTCACCTGCATGTATAGACTGATCCACTGTCACCTGCAGGCATATACTGATCCACTGTCACTGACCTCAGCTTCCTCACAGACCCAGCAAAATCTCTAGCTCTCAACTGTTCCTTGGCTCATCTAGAGCACATCTTTCTGACCACAGCGAAGGAAATCAGCACAGGCATGTTTGAGACAATGTGCTCCCAGTACTCCCTCAGCAGGCTTCAGAGAAACCCAGGGCAGGCTCCGGAGAGTTGGCTCAGTGGTTAAGAGCACTTGTTGCGCTTAGGAGAATCTGGGTTCAAATCCCAACACTTGTGGCAGCTCACAACTCCAGCCCAGGGAAACTGACACCTTCTTCTGACCTCTGTGCATACCAAGCACATAATAAGCACACATGTGATACACATACATATGTGCAGACAACAGTCACACACACAGAATATAAACACACGGGTAATACACATACACACATGCAGACAATAGTCCCACTCATAGGATATGTACATTTGAGAGACAGAGAAAGGAAAAGAGAGGAGAGAGGGAGGAAGGTAGGGAGAAAGAGAAGGACAGAGGGAAAGAGAGAGAACATGAACATAGACACAAATCCACCGCCAGACCTCTAACCTGGAGTACAAGTGTGATATCAAGGTCACCAGCGTTGTTCCTGGATCCCCCAACCCCCGCTCGGCTTGTATCCCCAGCTCAGAATCATGGAGTTGGGCTGAGGAAGCAGGACTGCATGAACCAGGCACGGTGGTGCACACACATAGTCCTAGCTCCTGGGGCAGAATCAGAAGTCAAGGTTATCATTGGCTATACCGCAAGTTCGAGGGCAGCCTGGGCTACACGGGATGTGTCTAAAGAAATAAATCCATCCATCCATCTCATGTCTGGGCGGCGCTCGCTTGGCTGTGGCACCCTGAGGGGCCCACTCTGGAGGGGTACGGCCTCTGTGCCGAGGCTGCGGTTATCAGAAAGCCACAGGACAGAGCCAAAGACCGTGGGCCTGAGGGTCACACAGGCGGGTGGGGTGGCCGACACTCAACTCCAGTAAACTGCAGCAGCTTAAAGTGCAGGCGCAGGGTGGGCCCTGACTCACTCTTGTGTAGTCACAGAGGCAGCCATTCAGAAATTGCTCATGGAATGGCAGTCTAGCAAGTTTCCCATTCCCCCTTTGTTTTGTCCCAGAGAAAACATGTGCTTCATCCTCACCCACAAGGATGTGATGTAGGCAGGGACCATCCCAGGATGCATTGCACCCAACAGTACACCTTAGCCAATGCTGGTATCAGTGAGAAGTATTATGCCGGACACTCTTTTGACACCTGCTTTAGATTCCATACAGTTTCCAGGACCCTGGGGAGTGAGGGGAAGGCAAGCAGAGAAGTACCAGTCACACAGAAATTCCACAGCTGTGGTATTTAGGATACACTTAAGAGAACACACTGTTTTCAGGGGTAAGCTCCACCCATGCCATTTCCAATAGCAATAAAGGAAAAGGGTTTCCCACACAGATGCTCCCCACCCGAACCGAACCTTCCCTCCCTGCTGCCCTCCTTCTGCACAGGGAGTCAGACGTGAACCCTCCCCCTCCCCCAAGCATGCAGTCATTCACGGAGGATGAGATGAACCTCCCACTGGTCACAGAGCCCCCCCCCACCAGATGTTCACTCTTTAGACTCCTGTTTCCCACTGTCAGGACTGAGAGCTGTGAGATGCTGATCCCCTGGTTGCACCCACACCCAGGCTGTGCTGAGGACCCGTGTGTGTGGCGGTGTGTGGCTGAGAAGCCTCCAAGAGGCCAGCAGCCTGTCACTGACCTCACTCCCTCCCCCGTACCCCACTGGGTAGAAGCAAACGCCCACAAAGACAGAGCCCTGATGTCAGTTTATGAGACAGGCTACCACAAAAGCTTCGGATGTCACTGAGTTATAAGCAGCTCCTTCCCCAACCAAGACCCAGTTACAAAGCTTTCACGAGTCTCTGCCCTCAGGAGTTGGGAGGGTACCTTGGAACTGTGGCCCTGTTCCACCTTTGCATCTGCTCATATGGCTTCATCCCAAGCTCCATGGAAACAGACCCCTGACCAGGAACTGGATATTTCCCTCCTCCCAAACCTTAGCTCCATGGCCCCATCCCCAGTTGGCTCACACACCTAGGTGAAGCCCACATGGTCCCTCAATATAGTGGCCTTTATCAGCTCCTGTCTCTCCCTGCCCTGGGTTCCTGCTGAGGCTGAAAGTTGATGCAGGGGCATGCACATCACTGCACAAACACACCTAAGCACACAAGTGTGTTCATGTGCACGTGCCTGTGTGAGCACTCACACCTGCACACTCGCCCTGAGCCTTCAGCTGGCCACTACAGATATTCCTTCCAGTGACCAGAGCTTGAGGCCTGAGAGGACCCTCATCTGGCAAGGCCTCCTGTCCATCAACTGGCCCTCCAACCTCACTGGTCCATAAAACAAAGCCCCACAGCAGCAGTCCGTTGACCAGGATACCTTGCACATCAGTGAACTGGAAATCCAGAACCCGGCTTCCACACTGCCCTCTCCAACTAACCCTGACTCCTAAGTACTGCATCTGAAGCTGAAATAACTATTTTTATAAAGCGAGACACATCTTTAAACGGCATGCTAATCCACATAACACCAGGGTGTAAGAGTATTTTTCAAGTCGGTTCCTAAGAACAGGGACATAAAAGCGATACTTTAATTACCCAGAGATGTCACTGTCATAAGGATTGCTTGCCGTAGGATGTTCCTTGCGGAGCGCATACATGACACATATACAGATTTGGCGGGAGCTGCGACCTCAGTCTGAGCTCTCTTCCTTAGCCGTGCTAGGAAGAGAAACACGGATTATAGCTGGCTTCTGAGCAGGGTGACCCAACCTCTGCCTTCAGGGGAGGTTCCACACCCAAGGCTGGGAACGTGCAACTGCAGAGTCACTCTGGGTACTGCCTCCCAGCCCCCCACCCCCACAGGCTTGTAACATCTCTTAAGGAGCTGTGCCCCAGAGGAGTGGCAGGCCAGCAGCACCAGATCACCCACAAGTCTGTACTGGTACCTCTTGTTCCAGGCACTGTGGTCCCAGCAGGTTATGGCCGGGGCCTGGCCCCTGGAGAACATCTCTAAACCCCCAGAGTCAGCCAGTCACCTGCAAACCTCACGTGATCCCTCCCGCCTCCTCTCACTGAACCATGTTCTGCAAATGGTAGCTTGCACATAAGAAACCTTCCTCCTGGAGGCTGGAGGTACACGTGTAGACCATCTTCCCACTGTGGTCGCAGGCTCCCATTCCCGTGTGTGTGTGTGTGTGTGTGTGTGTGTGTGTGTGTGTGTGTGTGTGTGTGTGTTTTCTTCCAAGGACATAAATCAGACTGGACTAGAGCCCACCTCAGCAACGCATTTACCCCACACCACTTCTCATGACCTTGTCTCCAAATAAAGTCCCATTCTGAGGCAGTGGGAATGCAGTTCAGCCCTGAATGGACAAGAGGCGACCATCAGCAGGCCAGAGGCTGCAGAGAGAATTATAAAGAGCTCTTGGGCAGAGCCATCTCCCCCAGCAGAACCTACCCAAGGCCTCTGTGCCCAGCACTGACCCCATCCCTGGTTTCCAGAAACTGAGTGCACATCTGCGCACCAGCTTCCACCTGTACTTCCTCCCCGTCGCCTGTGCTGTCAGGGCCTGCAGGGTTCTAGATCCGGTTTCAGGCCTGCAAACAGCTCGCCTGTGCAGAAGAAACTGAAGCTAAAGGTGGTCACTCAGGACACGTGGAGCACTCCCACGCTCTGATGTGCAGCTCAGTCAAGGGGAAAAGGCTAGCCCAGGAGCCCGAGGGGTGTGTGTGTGGGGGGGAAACCAACAGAAATCAAATGGCTCTTTCTAAGTCAAGTCCTGTTACTTAGCAACCTGACAGGTTACTAGGGTGGCCTGTGTAATGAGCAAGAAGTTGCCGGGAAGAGGGACCAGATTCAGCACATCCAAGTGCTGAGTATCCAGTTTAATTTAAATATCTGGTAAACAGGGTATGTTTTCCTCTGTAAGTATGCCCCAGGAGTATCTGGGACACCTGTACTGAGAGGGTGTTTACATGAGCTCCAGATGTTCTGAGGGTGAGTCACCAAGTGCTAAACGGACTTTCAAGTAGATCTAACTTCATCCAGGGTTCTCACGAAGCCTGTGACGGCTAATAATGTTCAGTGACAAGTTCCAAACCACCTAAAAGACAACCCCCTGGTTGTTAAAAAAAAAAAATCGTTTTACATCTATTTGTTTATTTTGTGTCCACACCCTGAGGGTTCTGGGACTGAACTCAGGTTGGCGGGGTTGGTGATATGCAACCTTACCCTCTGGGCCTGTCTGTCAGGGGGGTTCTGGGTTGGGTTAACGGTTGTTATAAATGTGCGCAGCAGAATTCTGTGGGCTTGACCCCTGGAACAAATTAAGAGAAAGCCAGCTGAGCACCACACCATCCGGCTGTGGATGCCACGTGACCAAGTGCTTTCTGTTCCGGCTGCAAGCATTCCCTGCTACGGTGGACTGCATCTTTCAACTGTGCACTAAGACAAGCCCCTCTTCCCCCTAGCTGCTTCTCGTCAGTATCTGCCACAATAAGGAAAGTGCCCGGCAAGGGCCGCGCCCACTCACCCCATAAACAAACACACAGCACCCCATTCTTGCCAAGATGGCATTGTTTCTTTATCCCAGCCGGAGTTCCTCCATCACCTAATTCTCAAGGTCAGCTTCTCAACCCAACAAGGTTCTGAGTTCAAACCACACCCAGAGACAGACACTCCCACCCTCACCATCTCTTGCCACACAGCGGGTGTCCCGTCACTTACACCCTGAGGTAGCATCTCCATTCCAGACATTTCTTCAAAACCCACGCCCAGCCCCATATCCTTTGCTACAGGAGACCAGAGACTCCACATCTTCTCACACAAGCCACGTCCTGTGAGATCCCTTCAAGCCTCCCCTTCCTTAACCTCCCGACCTCCCTCTTCTATGGCCCCACTTCCACAGCCTGCTTTTCACTCCCTTGGCGCCAGGGAGCTGGTACCACAGGCCTGTGGGTGCAACACCCGCTTCCTGAGTTGGCCTTTACTTGGCCGACTCCCTTTGCTCCTCTGAGTGTGGTCTTCCCGGGGAGGCTGCCAGTTTAACTCTATGGTGGTCCTTTTCTGCTGTCGCTTCCAAGACCCTGAATCCTGCCCACCACTTCTCTTGTAACACTTTGTCCCTAAGCATGCCATCTCCCTGTCACGCTTTCCACTGGCCACGATCCCATTGTGGAGCAGACGCCTCACCCACGCAGGCCTGGGTTCCTTTCACAAGTACGTCCCCAAATTCAGAATCAGCACTTGAGATAGAATGTGCTCAGAACCTCATGTGCTTACACACACACACACACCACAGGTATAGAAGCATGGAAGAAAGAGCCAGCAGCTTCCTGGGCACCCAAGTGCCAGGCTCAGTGATGCTGCCTGTAATGCCCGAAGCTCCCTGGGAAGTGTGGCCATCACATTTTCTGCTTTACCACTCGGAGAATCTGAGATTCAGGACACCGTCAGGTGCAAAGCATCAGGCCGTGGTTATAAATCAATCAGTATCAAAACCAGGGTGATTCCCTCGCCACCCTGAGAGACACCCAAAGTAGGGACCATTGAGACGGCTCGGCAGGTAAAGGCGATTTCTACCTAAACTGATGACCTAATCAGTCTCACCCCTAAAACCCAGGTGGGGGTTAAACTCCTACAAGTTATCCTCTGACCTCCATACCTCTGCCACAGCACATGCACGTTTACACATATGCATGCGTGTGCGGACACACTCAATATCTTTTGGTTTTTTTTTTAAAGAAACATATAAGGTGTCTACAGTTGCTTCAGCGGTCCCTACCTTTCCACCACACTCTAGCTACACTAGCATGCAGCCTTTTAGAGGTGCCAGGTCTCTAGACGGGCACTGGAGCTGGCACGGCTTCATACCTGCCGTAGCAAGCAGCAGGACCCTAACTCCAAAGCTGCTGCCAGAAGCAAAGTCTCATGGGAGGAGGGTACAAGTTCCTTCCCAGACCTAGGTCCCAGGAGCCTGTGGGGAGGGCTAAGCCTCCCTTTTGAGAGTCTTGGAAATAGAAGCAGGAAGCCTGCTGAGGAGGAACAAACCACACGTCCAGGAGGAAGGAGCAGCTGGAGGGCACAGGTGTAGCTTAAATTTCAATGAAAATAATCGTAGCACCCAAAGGGTTTTCAGTGCAGTACACAGGGTGGGGGTGCGTTAATGACAGAGACGCCACATCGACTCCGAATCTCCTCACCAAGCAACTTTCCAGCAAAGGCAGTCAGGGATGGTCCTGATCGACTTGGGATGGGTAAGAGGAAAGCAGGGGAAGGAGAGAGAAGCCTCAGGCTTCGCTCAGACACCCAGGGACGAAAGGCATAGCCAAGGCACAAGTTCTGCACAGGTGACAAGAACCCTAGGTGACTTAGAACCAGGGAACACTTCTGGATCTAAGATGAATGGAGATCAAGGTCCATCTCTCACTCGGAGAGAACACAGAAATAAAGGGAAATGGTACAGACTGGTCACACTTCTGCCAGGGCGGTGAGAGGACTGCGCAGCAGGTTCCCTCTGCAAACCACAGCGCTCACAGTGGGAAATGCACGTTGGAGTTGTGCATATACCCAAGGCCCACAGGAGGGCTGTGGGGGTCCCGACAGCAGAAGCCATGCCTGAGGCCCCATGATGAACCGGAAGGAAACTGACTGTCAAGGAGCCCAGCCTTAGCTTGAACAGGAGCCTATGGCAGGGGTGAGCAATGTCACCTGACAGCATAGCTTCCCCGGCCTCGGCAGAAGCCTACATAGCATGTACCGGACAGCCGACAACCAACCGGGACAGTTATGACTACCTGGCTGTTCACCTCCGCATACAGTTAAGCAATGCAGTAACTGGAACTGAATACATCCTCAAGCTCTGGACACTAAGTCTGTAAGAGTGAGTATAACCTGGAGCTGGCAAGATGGAAAAGATGCTTGCCACCAAGCCTGGCGTCCTGTGCCCCATCCCTGGAACCTACGGTAGGACAGAACTGACTCCTACAGGCTGTTCCCTGACCAACACACACGCGTGCACACATTCACACATACATATTCTCGCACACACACACATATATATACACACATACACACACACTTATTCACTTATACATACAGACACACACACTCACACATACACACTCACATGTATATACACACATACACACACATTCACACATATATACATACTCACTCACATACACACTCAAACTCATACACAAACTCACATATACACACTCACACATACACATACATACACACATACACACTCAGACACACACTCACATACACACACACACGTATAATAAATAAGTGAAATAATTTTTGTTTTGTTTTGTTTTGTTTTGATTTTTGAGACAGGGTTTCTCTGTGTAACCCTGGCTGTCCTGGAACTCTCTCTGTAGTCCAGGCTGGCCTCCACCTGAGAAATCTGCCTGCCTCTGCTTCCTGGGTGCTGGGGTTAAACGTGTATGCCACCACCACCCAGCTGTAAGCAGAATATAAATTTTAAAACAATAATTATACTCAATGACAAAAGGGAGTTTTTCAATAATTAAAGATTTTTGTTACTGTCAAGTTTAGAACAAAAACAAGAGCTTAACCAAATCCTAGCTTCTGTATCTACTACAACCCACAAACACACACAAGAACAAAAAAAAAAATTCTAAAAGGCTTTCTATACCTGAAAACCAGAGTCAGCACAAACACAGCAAGAGCAGGAAGTGTGTTGCCCAGGAAACCTTTTTAAAACGTGTTTATTATCACATGTGTGTGCATAATGCCCTCAGAGGCCTGAAGACGAGGTCAGACCCACCAGAACCAGAGTTGCAAACAGATGTGAGCCATCATGTGGCTGCTGGGATCCACCCCAGCTCCTCTGGAAGAGCAGATGTGTTCTTAGCTGCTGAGCCATCTCTCCACCCTAATGCCTAAATACACTGAATAGTAAATATTTATCCTGAGGGTAAGCTTGAAAGAAACACACACACACACACTCACATACATATACACACACTCACACACCTACACACACTATACTCACATACAAACATATATATATACACATACACACACTCACACACGCATACACCCTCACTCATACACATATACATACTCACACTCATACACTCACACATATCCACACTCACATATACATACTCACACTCATACTCTTACACACCTACACACTCACACTCTTACACACACATATGCACACTCATATGCACATACTCACACTCTCACACATATATACACACTCATACTCTTATACACACACTCACACTCTTACACACATATGCATACTCACACAGTCTCACACACTCACACATATATACACACTCATACTTTTACACACCCACACTCTTACACACACATATATGCACTCACATACACATACTGACACTCTCACACAGTCATATATACACACACATATATGCACACTCACATACATATACTCTCACACTCACACACATATATACACACTAATTTTTAAAGAACATTCTTTCAGAGCTGGCATGATACAAGGCAGAAAGACAGCTTGGATTATATAGTAATATCTGTTGAACTGTTTTATGTGTTAAAACACATAATACTGAACTAAATAGCCCTTAAGAATTTAATGTAATTTTATAGCCATTTCATTTCATTTAGGATGTAACTATTTCAAAGAAATGTCCTATTTGGGACTTCATCTACTGAGTTGGAAGTAGATGAAGTAGAAAAAAAAAAAAACCAAGAAGCTGAAAATTCAGAAACAGGTAAAAAGTCCAACACTGTTATATCAACCCACGGCAAACAGTCTAGTCCAAAAAAGAGTACACAATGTATATATAAAAGAACATTCTATAGAAAAACCGTCTTCACTCACTGAACTCATGCAAATCCTATAATTCACATCTATGATACCAGCGGAGTTCGAGGCCAGCCTACACCAGGCACTGAGACCGGGTCAAAGAAGGGGATGGGAATAAGTCCCTGTAGTTTTCATTTCTAGACACTAAAGCACCCTCCACACCGGAGCCGCGGTGAGCACCAGGGGCAGGCCACCATGTTTGTCCTCTGGGAGACAGAGGTCACTGGGATCTGCTCTGACTGACTCATAGCTCTGAGTGCTTCCTGGAAAGTGTGGCACAGAACAGAGACTTCCCTAAGCTAATGTGCACTTTCCATCCCTACTCAGCAGAACGTGGCCATGCTGGCAACAGACCTCTGCAGTCAACAGCCTGCTAGATTAAGGAGTTTGCATTGGTTGCCCCCCAGAGAACCCTGGGAACCAAGAGATCAGCCATGGGAGGGTGGACGTTTTCACTACACACCACTTATCTTTGAAGGAAGATGCAAAACCAATGGGTTTTGTAAGCCTGAACAAGATGGCTCAGTGGTTAAGAGCACTGATAGCTCTTGCCAAGGTCCGGAGTTCAAATCCAAGCAACCACATGGTGGTTCACAACCATCTGTAATGAGATCTGATGCCCTCTTGTATCTGAAGATAGTGACAGTGTACACACACACACACACACACACACACACATATATATTTAAAGGACATTGGTCCACTGCCACATTTATGGCTTATTCAGGAGATCCTAGGAACAGTGATTACCTGCAGAAACATGAGTTTAAAAAAAAAAAACTGTAAGTGGAGACCCCTGAAACTTCCTCTAAAAATGCCCAAAGAACACCCTGAGGCAGTGAGCAGGCTTATCACTAGCCTGGTGAATGAAACGGTACCAGCCCAGCAAGCAAACCCTTACATCCCTACAAAAAAGACAGATGAACTTGAACCGGCATGAGCAGCCAACAGAGGAAGGGACGCACACCCCAGATGAGGGGACCTCCTTGAACCCTGAGGAAAGTGAACATCTCTCTCTCTCTTCATGAGCTCCTTCCCAATAGAGCAGCTACAGGCAAGCTCCAGGCTCTGACAGGGTGAAAAACTGTTACTCCTGTTTCAACACTCAACTCTCAGATCTTTATGTAAATGCTTTTAAACACAACTTCAGAAGGGCTTCTCCTCATCTTAGAAGTTCATTCCACAGTCAGCTTCACTGGCAACTTAAGCAAACATTTAGCCATTTGGGCAAAATGTGTGTTTAATCTATTCTCCCTCCCACACCCCCTCCACTCTCTCCTTTCCCCTCCCACCCCCCACCTCCGTCTCATGCACGCGCGCACACACACACACACACACACACACACACACACACACACGCACGCACACGAGACATGAAAGATTGCAAGCCATAAACCCTGGAACAGAATGACAGAATGCTCAAAGTTTCTGATGTAGGAGAGCGTGCTCTTTCTTAACCTCTCAGTGCTGGGCTCAAAGCTGGAGCCCTCCAGGGTAGGCAGACACTCCAGCAATGACTTAACATCCTCCCAGACCGAAAATGTCTTGTTTGGGGAGTCAATGTATTATTTTCAAATTACTTCGGGGAAACGGGCATTTTATCATAGAGTAAGAGAGGAAAAGGAGGCATAAATAGAATTAGGATGGAAAACCGGGACTGGATCGATATGGGGCTCACGCCTAGCATGCGCCAGCCAGACCTGGGTTCAGTCTCTGCGGGGGGGGGGGGGGAGGGAGAGAGAGAGAGAGAGAGAGAGAGAGAGAGAGAGAGAATGTGACTATAAATCACCGCCAACTGATATTTGACAAGGGTGCCAAGATGGTTCAATAGAGAAAGAATGGTCTTTCTAAAAAATAGAGCCGAGAACATGAATATCACGTGCAAAAGAGCCAAGCAGGGACCTTACATCATTTGGAGCCTAACTCAGAAAGGAGCAAATAGAGATATGAGCTAAGGGGACAGAGCCCTGTGCTGCCTGGTGCTGCCTGTCTGTCTGAGAGGACACAGCCCTGTGCTGCCTGACACCGCCTGTCAGCCTAGGTCCCAGAACCACCCGCAGCGGACACATCTGTGAGAGGTTTTCCTCACTAAGTGCATTATGGTTGGAAGAGCCCTCTAACCTGAACTGCACAAAACTCGAAAGTCAAGCTGAGCATTTGCTGCTCACCTCTCTCTGCTTCCTGACTGCAGAGGCAACGGGACCAGCTGGCTGCCAAGACTCCCCTCCCATGACGGACTATACCCTTGAACTGTGGCCCAAATAACCTCCCTTAAGTTGCTTTCATCGGGGTATTTAACAGAGCAACAGGAAAAGTAAGAGAGCTTCCAGGAGAGAACCCAGGAGCACTGTGTAGCGACCCTAATCTTGTCACTGCTTTCCAGCTAGGGCATCAAAGGCACAGAGACGAAACAGGCAGCGGAGGCATCAGCAGGATGGACAGGCATTCTGATCTGAAGGATACATTTGAAAGTCATTTATCTACTGGGAAACAAATACCCAGGATATATAAAAAGCTCTTACAATTCAATCGCCAGACAAACAGGCAAGGAAACATGAGCAAAAGACAGGATTAGACTGCCAAAGGAGGTGGAGAGATGATTCTGCTGGTAAAGTGCTTGCCCTAATAGCATTCGGACCCCAACCCCACATTTAAACAAGGCCAGGTGCGGTTGGTGGAGCGTGCCTGCAATCCCAGCCCTGACAGGCAGAGATGGGAGGGTCCTGGAGGCTCAGTGGTCAGTCAGGCTAGCAGAGCCAGTGAAATCCAGGTGAATGGAAGAGATCTTCTCTTAAAAACAAAACAAAGGGCTGGAGGGATGGCTCAGTGGTTACGAGCACTGACTGCTCTTTCAGAGGTCCTGAGTTCAAATCCCAGCAACCACATGGTGGCTCACAACCATCTGTAATGGGATCTGATGCCCTCTTCTGGTGTGTCTGACGATAGCTACAGTGTACTCATATAAATAAAATAAGGCTAAGAAATACACCCAAGTTTGACATCTGGCTCCAGGTGCCTCCACACACACAGGCACATGGACTGGAACACACATTAACATGTACACACACATAAAGACTATTCAAGAGACAGTAAACATGAGGAGACTCAGCCGCTCAAATGCAATGAGTCACTGGGGCTACCCAAATCAGAACAATCCGAGATCCACTTTGCCCTCAGTAAACTGACTAAAGTCAAACCCATAAACTAGAGTGAATGGGGCCCTGGGGACAAGATGGAATAGCCTAGCAAGCCACACACTGCTGCTGGGCCTGGGGCACAGGTACAGGAGAACAGTAAGGACACGCCTACGACCTGACCTTCCCGTAGGAGCCGACAACCCCACCGAGGTACACACACAGAAGGATGAAGACAGTACTCACACAAGGATTTAAGGTTTGGACTGTCGCTCCCAAATGTAGCTACAACCATTGCTGGACGGCGTGTTATGAATTATCTGCAAGTAGCAAATTTAAAATGCCCCCAAAACCAAAACTTTTTTTGGAATGATATCACATCCAGGTGTGGTGATACAGGCTGTACTCGGGACATAAAGTCCAGCTTGGGCCACACATCAAGTTCCATGTTGGCTTTAGGCGCTTAGTAAGATCTTGTCTCCAAAACCAAAACAGTTAAGAAAAAAAGGAGCAAACAAACAAACAACAACAACAACAAAAACCTCCACACAAGAAGTAAACTCCTCAATCTAAGGAGAAGCAGAGGAGGGGCCCCAGAAAAGCACCCAGCCCAGCACTGGCACAGCACATTACAGCTTACTGAGCAAAACAGAGTTCCTCTACAGAGACCTCGGACTGCCAGGCTACTATGACCACTCTACACACTGCCTGTTCCAACCCCCCTCTGAGACCCCCTCTCACCCTCTGTAAGCTCTCACTCCCACCCCCAGTGAGGGGGATCTTGTGTCAAGGTCAAGGTGGAGTTCAGCACCTCAAGATTACAGTTTCAACAACCTAAACTCCAAGTTTTAAAGCACTCCTAAGGAGAGAAACTCAGGATTCATTCACACAAGGAAGCTGCTTTGTTTAAAGAGGCTCCTCACAGCAAGTGGGAGCCCACCCCTTCCTTTAAACACAGGGATTCTCTGCATGGCTATTCTGAAACTCACTCTGTAGACCAGGCTGGGCTGCTGATCACCTGCCTCCCCGGTGCTGCTGCTTCTGTGAAAGGTGGCACAGTGGTCACCTCTGCCACTACCAAGGGCCTCTTTCTTTTTAAAAATATTTACTTTTTATGTGTGTTTTGCTTACATGTATGTTAAGTATGCCGTTGGCACACTGTGCCCACAGAGGCCTCCAGAGGGTATCAGATCCCCTGGTGCTGGAATTAAACAAGATGTGATCACCACATAGGGGCTGGAATCAAACCTGGATCCTCAGCAAGGATCCTAAGTGCTGCGCCATCTCTTTTAAGACAGTTTCCATCCCTGACTAATTTCTAATTGTTCTTGCTCCACGCTCTGGAATCCTGTGTAAATCTCTTTCCCTTGATCACCTCTTTCTCCTCCATTTGTCACCCTCCCCTCGCCACTCCCGGGAGACTGAACTTACTTATCTTTTTATCCCAGAGGCTCAATGTGCTTGCTGAATTAATATCAGAGACTTATTGGGAAAACTGTCACTGCCCACTGCAGCAGTGGTCCCCCGCCCATAGTCATCCTGCACACACCACCACCCCACCCCCGGGAGACACACAGCAAGGTCCAGAAACACGTCCCGTTGCCGTCGAGAGAAGAGCGAAAGCAAGTAGGGCCCGACATGCTGCTCAGGGGCACAGGACGCACAAGGCAGACTCCCCACAGTCAAGAAAGATCTAAAGTCTCAACAGACATCCACCCACTCAGGTATGTGTGCCCAAGAGAACTGGAGAAATATAGGTCGTAAAAACACGTGCAGGTAGGTGGAGGGATGGGTCAGCGGTTAAGAAGGCTTGCCCTGCCGGAAGAGCGGAGTTCAGCTCCCAGCACCTCTTTCAGAGGGTTCACAACCATCTCTCACTCCAGCCAGCCCCACAGTCTGATGGCTCTGGTTTCCTTGGAAACCTACACTTGTGCACATTCCCGGCATGCACACACATACTTGCACATAATTTAAAATAATAAATCTTTTAAAATTACAAGTAATTTTTTAAAAATATGAGACATGCAACAATATGAATGCATCTTAGAAGCATAATATAAGCAACATTACTTTAGGTGATAATAGTTCCTGTCTCTAGGAGAGGGAGACGCTGGCTGTGAGAGACAGGGGCATCTGGGTCTTGAGGTGTCCTTTACTTGTGTCTGTGTGGGTGTGTGAATGCACCATGTAAATGTCATTGTGCTGGGAATTTGGGACACATGTCTGCTACACTCCCTAAAAATACTTCATTCAGTGCAAGACTCCCCAAAAGTGAAGGCACATCACCAAAACCA